>NC_133345.1:41494418-41827752 GCF_030506205.2 Paramisgurnus dabryanus | reverse complement strand
CAACACGAGAGGGTGCTCCAAACTTTTTAATCAGGACTGCATTGTTTGTTCGCTCCCGGGGTTACATAGACTGAAACGAGGAAGTGTGACGAGTTTGTTTACATGGTGCTGTAAACTTCAACCCAGGAGGACACTTCAAAGGAATCAAGGGTGCGTTAACTTGTTCGATGATATAATCTGAATAATCTTTAAAAGATTAGGATTTTATGTAGTGACTAATGAGACGATTTGTTAAAATTACCTATATTTATACTATAAATTATATTTTCATTTAATCATTTAAACCTCTCTGAGTGAGACAGTATTATAATGTTTTATCATATTACAAAAACTCTAATGTTGCCTAAGCAAACTGTCATTTATGTCAGATAGATAGATAGATAGATAGATAGATAGATAGATAGATAGATAGATAGATAGATAGATAGATAGATAGATAGATAGACTGAAATCATGATTATGTTAATTTCCAGTGTCTGTGATATTGAAACACTAAAGGAAGAAGAGGAGGACCACCATTCGTTTCCTGAAAAAAAATTAAGCATGTAATTCATTGATGAAAATTAGAACAAATAAATCTCATGACTTCATTGATCTTTCTTTTTTTACATGTAATTTTCTCCTCTTTCTCAATACACAGATCTAACAGTGGTTCTGGGGCATTGCAAGACTATGGTTACCTGGAAACATCTCCTATTATGGAAGATTATCGCAACATTTGTGTCTTGGATCATTTTTTCTTGTTTCTCTGCCACAGATTTAGCTGTAAGGTTTAAAGGTCCCGTTTATCCTGATCCCATTTTTTAAACTTTAGTTGGTGTGTAATGTTGCTGTTAGAGCATAAATAATATCTGTAAAATTATAAAGCTCAAAATTCTATACCAAGCGATATATTTTCTTTAATAGAATTTCCCTTTCAAAGCCTATAGCAAACGGCCAGTTTGGACTACAGCCCTCTACTTCTCGATTGAATGACATCCAAAGAAGAGTTTTTTACTAACCTCTGCCCACTGGAATATGTCAGTCGCCAGCTAAGCTCAAGTGGCTCTACTAAGCTGCTGTTGAATCACAGCACACTAAACAAACTACACAATCAGAACTCGATAGGTATTTCTGAAGGAGGGACTTTATAGAACAAGGAAGACATCAGCTCGTTTTTAGTAAAGTAAAAACAGCGCTAGAGAGTATGTGAAAAATATTGTCTTTTTTTACACACAAAACATGAACACACGCTATATTGCACACCATAAACACAATCATAGTTTGTGTTAAATACTCTCATTCTCACGGCACCCATTCACTGCAGAGGATCCCATTGTAAGCAATGTAATGCTTAATTTCTCCAAATCTGTTCCAATGAAAAAACAAACCATCTATATCTTGGGTGAAAAATTACTTTAATCCCAAAAACAAACGTTTTTCATTTAAATGTTTTTACTTTGCTTTATTGTTACAATTTGTACAGTAGATAGAAAATATACATTGGAACAAATGTATATACAGTGGTGTGAAAAGGTGTTAGCCCCCATCCAGATTTCCCATGTTATTATTGCATATTTGTCACACTTTAATGTTTCAGATCATCAAACAAATTCAAATATTAGTCAAAAAATAAAACCCAAGTGAACACAACATGCATTTTTTAAATGAAGGTTTTTATTATTAAGGGAAAAAATCAAAACTACATGGCCCTGTGTAAAAAAGTGTGTTAGTACCCACTGGCTTTTAATGTAAATATGTTTGGTTCTAAAAATGTACATATATATTTTTTCATACTTGAGACAATATACATTGAAGTTCATTTATAAATAAAACTATATTTTGAACAATGAGTGAAATTAAGTTTCTTTAATGTAGAAATGAGTTGTTCTAAAACTGTACAGTTATTTACTTAACACGTATCTAATGTGTGCATTGCATGTCTGTTAGAAGTGTGTGTGCTATTCCTGGGTTTATAAGCATGTGTTAAGCAGCCAGTAGTTAAAAAACGAGTCCAACTTAATTTTTACTGACTTCCATTTCTCTAAATATACTATTTGGAGGGTTTAGCCTCCGCCCACATCTCCATCAAAGTAAATGCGTTCCAGGTGGATTCGGAAGTCAGTTCTGGTTTTGACAAAAAAAATCACACCATGTTATTCCTCTGATAGTGTCCTCCTGGGTTGGAGTTTACAGCACCATGTAAACAAACTCGTCACGCTTCCCCGTTTCAGTCTATGTAACCCCGGGAGCGAACAAACAATGCAGTCCAAAAAGTTTGAAGCACCCTCTCGTGTTGTCTGTAATCTAATGAGAAAGTCAGTGAATTATTTTGATAACTGCCATCCAAAACGTGTGCAACTTGGAAAGCTAGCGTAAGCTAACTAAAACTATTTCACTTACCTGAAAATAAGGTCCAATATCCCTTTTAGTCACTTCGGAAGCGATGAAAGGTTATATATTATCACTCTCTTTCCGTTAATATTATGTACAGCCTAATACACAACATCGCATTCACAACTCTCATGTGATTCACGGCGATACTTCCGGGTTTCCTCCCACCGGAGGCTCAGATGCGTGACGTCAGCGTATTGTACCTACCCTTTCCGTAATAAACGTAAATTTGTTTTAAAACTTGTAATTTTGTTCGCTCATTGTAAATTTGTTTGAACACTTGTAAATTTAAAAAAAAAACGTGTAAATTTGTTCACTAATTGTAAATTTGTTAAAAAACATGTACATTTGTTCACTCATTGTAAATATGTTAAAAAACATGTAAATTTGTTTAAAAAACTTGTAAATTTGTTCAATCATTGTAAATTTGTTTAGAAAACTTGTACATTTATTCACTCATTGTAAATGTGTTAAAAAAACTTGTAAATTTGTTAAAAAAAACTTGTAAATTTGTTAAAAAAACTTGTAAATTTGTTTTTAATATTGTAAATAAGTAATTTACCATTGTAATTTATTTTTGCCTTTCCAGGCCACGGTAAAAATCACCATAAATCGTCATGAATGCGATTTTCTTGGTTTTCTTTTGGTTCGTTTCAACAGTCAGACATGTATTATGCATTGAGTCCACAAAAAAATTAAAGTTTTGATATTATGAAAATCTACTAATTCTAACTATAATGCATAGTGCTAGTAGGCCTAACATCAATATGCAGCACAAAAGTCTGGCATTGTCCAAGAATTCGAATTACAGGCGGAGATAGCAGCTTTACCTAGCTACTTCCTATGACAAGACCCCGTTTCCAAGATGGCAGCAGTTTTGACGCATGCTTAGGCGACATCTACGCTGCGTCCCAAAGTGCCTACTTCCATACTATATAGTAGGCAAAGAGTATGAGAAGTAGTGCTTTTCGCCTACTATATAGTATGGAAGTATGCGGTTTGGGATGCAGCGCTAGTGTATATATCTATGGCTGCGTGTGTGGTTCTTTGTCTGCAGCACATATTGAGTTTCTGCACGAGAGCGCCCTCTGGCTTTTGGATGTAGCTGCATTTCACCACACTTCATTGAGAAGCATAGCAAGCATCATCGCCCAATTTATAGGTGCACCCCTGATTTAGGTCAGTGTCTCTGTCTACCAACCACACCTTTTTTTGCCACGGTTTATGCATCTGATGGAAAACAAACTGTGCCATTTCTCTAATTAGGTTGCTCTGTATTTTGCACCTGGTTACTTTTGGCATACTTCTTGGGCCCTATTTTAACGATCTGAAACGCAAGTGCGAAGCGCAAAGCGCAAGTGACTTTGTGGGCGGATTTTGTGCGCTGTTGCTATTTTCCCGGCGGGAGAAATAACTCTTGCGCTAGGCGCCAATCAATAAGGGGTTGGTCTGAAGTAGGTTCATTATTCATAGGTGTGGTTTGGGCGTAACGTCAAATAAACCAATCAGAACGTCATCCAACATTCCCTTTAAACGCAAGTGCGCAAGATCCATGGTGGGTTGCTATTATTATGACGGATTTACCAGGCGCACGCCAGGAGCGGTTCACAGCCGAGGAGACCGACGTTCTTGTAAGAGCAGTCAAAGACAGAGAAGTTGTTTTGTATGGGGATAGGAGAAATCCGCCCAAATCAGCGTTGGTTAAACAGGCGTGGGAGGAAATAGCCACAATTGTCTCATCAGCTGGCATCCCCATCGTTGCACCAAGCGCTACAATGATGTCAGGAGACGGGGGAATCCCAAGCTTGCCAGCATAAATCGGGCACGCCGTGTAACGGGAGGTGGATCTGCCTCTACACAGGACCAGACGCCAGCAGAGGACATCGCTGCGTCCACCCTCACCGCTGAAAGGGTTTGGGGGCTTTGAAATCGGACCCAAGAAACGCAAGCAAGGTCCAACCCCAAAGTACACTTACAAATCAAGTTCATATACATTAAGGTTTCTTATGAAAACATTTTAATTATTATTTACATAAAATAAACGTAATACAGCCACACAACAAACTTATGAAAATATTTTAATCGTTATTTGCATGATAATCACCACAATGCTCACCACTATGATTCCCCTGATCTCATGTGTTAATATTTTTTATTGTAATAATTTATGATATGCAAAAATAACTGTTGCATCTGTGTAGATAAGATAAGCAAAGTGTGTGCGCGCTGTGCACGCTATACATTATGGTCAAGCATGCGCCCTTAAAATAGCATAATGAACAACGCGCAACTGACTTTAGACAATTTTTTTCTGGTCAGTGGCGCAATTGTTTTTTAAACCTGCAAAATAGCATCAGGGATGGTTTGCGCCGGAACATGCCTCCTTTTTTTAGCTGAACCGCCCAGGGAGCGCAAGTTCATTCCCTGGTTTGCCGGACCTACGATGCAAAATACGAATGATACATGCGGCACTGACAAAGTCAATTGCGCTGGGTGCAAGATAGGGCCCCTTGTGTTTCATGTTTTTTTTTTTCATTAAATGCAAAATACTTATGTTTTTTTTCCAAACTATTTGTGTTGATATGTTATATAAACAAATGATTTACATTAAGTTACCATGCTTGACAATTTTAGTAATAACCAGTTTTTCCGGACCTATGAAAACGATGAGAATTCAGATTTGGACCTTTGAATGTAAACTTTGAGAACCCCTGAGATAGGGAGATTGTGACTTTTAAAGACGCATGCAGCACAGATTTGTAGAGAAGGAAATGCATCCAGAATAACAAGGCATGCAATTGGAAGAAAGACAATGCAGTGTGATATAGTCCTATACAATCTATCCACCCAAAGGTTGCTGGGTAACTGCCGTCTTAATTAGGCCTAGACTGTAGAGTACCATTACACAGAAAAGAATGCGGTGTGGAGGGACGGCTAGAGAGAAAATCTCACAGCAAGGACCAACAAGCTCGGTGTAAAGAGAGAACGTGATTTATATTTGATTTGTAGTAGAGGTCCTGTTGTAAATAAATGACATGAAGTACATTTCCTGCATTCTAGGATTGCTTTATTCCTCTGGGGAGACCTGACTGAAACAGTGGCTCCGCTCCAAAATCCAATGAGCTGACTATGTAGGCAGTAGTGTGCCTCTGACTAAATGGAGCAAATCTGGGCCAGAGTCAAACCCATAAGTGCATTGCAAAAACCTCATTACCATTTTATTTACATTCATGTTTACAATTATGCATCTGGCAGATGCTTAAAAGAGACTTAGAAGTATACATGTTTATCGATAGGATCCAGATGTCATCTTTCTTTGAAGGCGCACAACAAGGCTGCTTTCTAGGTATTGAAACAGAGCCAGATTGTAAATGGCGTAAGTCTGTAACTGTCTGGATATCCCTTGACACGTGAACAACCCCAAACTCTCTGCTGCGTCAGCTGAATAACAGACCCCTGCTAAACTTGTCATCTGTTCTCAGTTGACACAATACAAGCCGGAAAATAAGTCCCCCTTGGGTTCCTCATATAATGTAAACTCCTTTCTGAAGGCAATTCATCTTCGACAACATGCATAAGACGAAGTGTTCCCTAGCAGCGGGACTCCAGAGGCCTACTTTCACTGATACCACTGAAGCAAGAGAAACACAAACAGCAATGAGTTTAACAACGCTACTCACCGGCTTATTGGACTCAGACTGTGCCATGTCATAGTATGGTGGCTGAAGAGGAATCTTCTGTATCTCATCGTCCTTGTCCAGATGAACAACCTTTAAAGGCAACAGAACCTGAGGTGAAGACTCTATTCAGCCATATGGTAGCCGCCAACCGTGACTTTAATTTGAATGACATGCATACAGTAACTGTGCGTTTATTCCAAAGCAGAAAACCAGACAAAATACTAGGTGCAAAAGCTTTATAAGGCTGTGTTAGAGATTGGATTGAAGACAAAAATCCCCCTAAACAAAAGTATTCGCATATTTTTTTCCAGAGAAACGTTGGAAGAAAACAACACGCATTCCCAATCATTCGCACACTCAAAAAAAATAAAAAATGCTGGGTTCTTTAATAATAAAGAAAACCTAATAGGGTGATTCTCGTGAAATTAGACTTATGAGGTGTCATGAAACATTTTGATTAAAAAAGTAAATGCTACCAAAAAAAGAAGCATACAGTAACAAACATCTCTTCATGTACTATTTTGCACACAATTTCAAATGAAATCATACACATTGTTTTTTATACATTTAAAGGGAAAATTTTCATTACCGCAACGTGTCCATGACTGGATTTGGGTTCTTTGACATGGAAAATTTATAATTAACAAATCTAAAAAATAAAAAGCTTCAGTGGATGTTATACTATAAACATTTACAGTAAAGAAACATGTGGTATCTGGTGATCATTGGTAAATGTAGAGACAATAATAATGAATATAAATGTGTCCAAGACCAATTTTCCCATCCTCAACAAGAATTTTCAATCATTGTTTAAGCCCACAAGGTACTAACATTTTCAAAAAATAAATAAATAAAAAATAATAATTATTGTTGGAAGGGACATAATTGACTATGCCACACAAGATGGCTACCAGGTAAGCAGTTCTTATTTTTTTCTCTCCAGATAAAAGTTGAAATTTTGTTTGTCATAGTACCTAGACAACTTTTTAGTTCTCATTTCCAAAACATGAGTTTGTAAATGCATATATTTAATGTAATATCATGTTGCAGTCATGATAATTTTTGATAATGATGATATCAAAAAATGTAAATAATTCTATAGGAAATATGTTTTAAATCCTCTAAAAATAAAGGTTATAGTAAGTTCGGATCTTAATCT
The DNA here is from genome assembly GCF_030506205.2 of Paramisgurnus dabryanus. Lineage (NCBI taxonomy): Eukaryota > Metazoa > Chordata > Actinopteri > Cypriniformes > Cobitidae > Paramisgurnus > Paramisgurnus dabryanus. The sequence continues at coordinate 41,820,540 of NC_133345.1, read as the reverse complement.
TATATGTGCAAAAAAAGGCTTCTAGGGCTTTTTAAAAAATCTGATGCTGGACATCTTCTAAGTCTGGATTTCGTGAGAATCACCCAATAAGGTTTCATGTATATTATATCACTGGCCTTTTCTCAAATAATAACATGAATGAAACTGAAACATTTAACTAGTTAATTAACATCATTTTATTTCTTTATGTGGTAAATAAAGTAAAGCCACGCACTGTATTATCTATAGGGGCACTGGCCACTTTATCTGTGTGTATATTGCAATAACGGTCGGTCAGGCTGACCGTACATTGTCAGTAAATACAATCCTTTACCAACACACATTGAATTTGTTGTCATTCTTTTGGTCTTATTTTCACTCTGTTTGTAGATGCAATGGTTTTTATAATCTTGTACTTTGAAATTACAGTATAAACAAGATGGAAATGACTACAAGCTAAGGGACTTTCTTTCTGTTTTTACCAAGTGAACAAAAAGTCGTAACATAGTTTTATTCCAGCTGTAAACCATAATTTTCATACTGTGTGAATAAACCACAAGACAATACATTTAATTGTAAGTGGTGCCACTGGATCTCAAGCTCTTGATATAGAAAACATATTATTGATTTTATTTTTCATGTAATCATCAGAGTGATAATGAAAAAGACCAAGGCCAAGTAGACTTCGTATTTTACGCATACATGACCATACCCGCCAGTGATCGGATTGAGGGGGGGCTGGGGTTGTCCCGGACCTCCTATAATCAAGGCTTTAAACCGGTTCACATAACGAAAACCATAAACTTTAAAAAAATATATGTTCTGGAGCAGAATCGTTTATTTAAAATAATGGTTACCAGTTAATACCATTATTTGTTCGTTCTTTGTCAGATTTCTGTCAGTATGACTCTGTGAAGTTCACTTCTAGTCATTGTAGAAATGAGAAGCTTGCCACCAGCAAGTAGCCTACGCAAGCCCAAGTCTCTAATGCTCAATCATAAGAGGTAAATATTGTAGATTTCAAGTATCTCAAGATGTTTTTTTTTTTATAATAATTGTAATGGATCGCAGTTGATCCGTACAGATCACTATCCACAGTTCGGCTTGCATGCAATTCGCGGATTAATACGCAAGTTTAAATAGGGTGAAAGTTGATCTTTGCACGTGTTTCATAGGCTTGCAAATGTTAACACTTAAGTGATTTTAAACAATTTAATCACAAAAAGGCACTACAGTGAGGTTGCGGTTGAATGTGTCTGGTCCAGCTCCAATCAAACATGATTATCCCTATGCCCTTCAAAGATCAGGGCTGCGTTCTCCGATAACGTTGTCTCTTAGCGCGCTACGAAGACTCAAAAGGTACACCTTAACTACAGGTATACCTTTCCTACATGTGTTCTCCGAACTATACCTTAGGATGTTACTTAAGGTAAACCTTCTTAAGTTCGACCTTAGCGGGTGCTGTCCATGGTGGAGGTGCTGAATAGGTTGATATCGATTGCTCGACAATCAATTGTTCACTTCATGTAATAGGTTTCGCTGCGTTGTGAGATAGCGGTGTTCTTTATTTAAGAAACATTTTAGAAATAGTTCAAGTTAAATTTATTAGGAATATCTGTTAAAAATATTTCAAACAACTAAATTCAACCTTCTATATTTTATATCAAACCCGTGCAAAACCCGCAACTTTATTTCCAAACGTATCATGTTTAAACTGCTCCAATTCATCCGCTATGCCTTCACTTGAAAGGATCATTTATATTAGGGGTTCCCAATAAGTGCGTTGCACAGGGGAATAAAGTGGGTCGTGCAGGTACTTGGCTGTGCATTACACTTAAAATATGAGTTAAAAAATATGAGTCTAAAAACAAACTGTTGTTGTTCATTAGTTCACGCGTTTATTGTGCTTGGACAGTGGATGCGCAAGCAGCGTCGGTACAATGCGGATAAAGCTTACGCATTTCTGGAGCCTGTCTGTCTACCTCAAATATAACTAAAATATATATATTATATAATAAATAAATGTATATTATGATTACTTTAGATTTTAGCTTTGATTAGTTTTAATGTGGAAATTGTGTTGACCTTAGGAGACTATACAAGCAAGTGCGCAGTTTATTTTGAATGTTTATAAAGAATATGGCATGCAGTTGCCTCAAAGTTATAAAACATTAAAAAACTTTGATGCAAAGTCGAATTAACATTAATAATCCTAATAAGTTTTTTTTGTAATTTTTCCCGATTTATTTATGCAGCTAAAATACTTGCCGGTAGACTAAGATTTAACGGATATGAAATGCACATATGAAATAGTAGGATTCGCTGTATAGCTGCCAGTTTCACCAAACTCCATCACCCAAAATATATTTTTTAAATAGTTTCTTAAGCCTGTAGCATTTAATAGTTCGCAGCTGATGTCCCTTTGGAAAACATTTACAAATCTAACAACCATCAGTGTAATGATGTCTACTTATGTGAATGTTTTACTCTTTAAATATACAAATATTTGCCTAATTAAACACGTAGTGTATTGCAACTTTTTTTTACAAATATTTAGTTATATAGACTGCAATGTAAGCTTTTATGAAAGTGATGGCCCCTAGTGGAGTCATGTGGGATAAGGTATAGCTAAGAGTGCTCCAGACCAACCTTACGAACGTATGACTTACAGAAGGTATACGTAACTAAGAACGTTTCGGGAAACACGTATTAACGATAAGGTACAGCTTAAGGTACAACTTAAGAACGACGTAGCGTTAAGGTAGTTTCGGAGAACGCAGCCCAGAACTCTTGATGTATAAACTTGAGAGAGAGTTGCACTACTGTCTCACATACTGTAGTCCATTAAAATACATTTGGCGAATAAAGGACTGAAAAACAACGTAATTTTCACTTTTAGGTGGAGCAACTGTTTATGCTGCATCTTCGTCCCGAAGCGCTTTTTGGAATTCGTCCTCCGTCTGTGTGTGTGTGTGTGTGTGTGTGTGTGTGTGTGTGTTTAAGTGCACTCAAAAGTGCATACACGGAGAGACGGATTTCAAAAAGCAAGCAAACATTCTTTCTGTTCTTGACAGGACACATACAAACAAAATGATCTCGAAATACCACAGTATTCTTTTTCTAATAAAAACATTTGTTTAAGTTGTTTGCCAATAAACAACATTGCAAAAATTGTCCTTGTCATAATTCATGTATAATGCTGAAACAAATGTAGGCATGTCAGAATTTCAGTTATGCCGCTTACATTATTTTTTTAATGTTTGATGACAAGATAGTGACTTAAGGAAAATGATGTAGACTAATTATTTAAAATGTATTATAAAATATTTATTTGTATGTCCCATAGCTGACATGGAACGTTATTAACCGGTTCAGGAACTTTATTTTTTTGTTCTAAGCGGAACATCAATTTTAGAGTTGAACTGAAAACCAGAAACGTTAAATTACTGTTTCTGTTCAGAACAAACCAATTGGCAAAAAAATCTGATTTAAAGCCCTGCCTATAAGCATTAAGGTACCACCTATCAAGCACAAAAATATAAATTTGCAGGGTCTCCCTATTTTTATTTAAATAAAAAATTACATGAATTCAAAATTCTCGTGCTGCGCTGCTAGAGACTGTCCATTATTTAGCTTAACTAGGGGACCCCCCCCCCCATAATATTTGACATCATTTGAACACTGGTACCCGCGCAGCCTTGCAAATTATACTTAATTAGACTCCAAACATTGAGTATACACAGGCCTTTACAGTAAGAGAACTGCTAACAATGCTTTTAAAATTTCTGCTACAATTTGAGCTATCAAAACAGATGAGATCGTGTACATCTGTGAATCCATAACCATGGTTTGTTTCCCTGAAACTGATGAGCTTTATTCATAGGGTTGCTGGCCACCTGCTGATCTCTGCATATCGAATACAGAAGAAAATAAACCACATGACAGGGAATGAAAGAGCTTTGATAGAACGTATGTCAAACATGCACACAAATGTTTATAGAAATACGGCATTCAAAACCAAATATTCTCCAGAAAAACGAAGAACAGACAGTAGACTTGATTAGGGTGTAAATATGCAAAGATACAGCACAATCCAAGACACAGCACAGCCAAAGAAACAAGCGCAACACAACTCTTCCCTATGAAAACGAACCCGGCAGCCGAAAGCTTTCATTCCGTCATGGTTAATGGGGTGTGCAAAACCTCTTCCAACTATCTGCTAGAGCCCACAGAGCGAGCCCAGTACAGGACTCATTTTCCTCATTGTTTTGGGAGCGATTTTCATTATGCGAATATAGGTTGCTTCTCGCAAAGCTCTTCAGAGAAACTTCCTCCGTTTGACGCTTCACTGCCGGCAAGCCCAATGCGTTTAGAAGTTTGAGAGGGGATAGTTTCTCAGCCCTTAAGTGCCCAGAGCGTAAAGTCTTTCCCAAAGCAAAATAAAACGTCTAGGGCTACTTGAAATTGTGACTGTATTAGAAAGAAAGAAGACGGCGAGAGAACAATCAAGTGGCAGGGAAAGAAAGCCTTTTCGTACTTTCGCATGAAGCGAAAAGTGAGAAGCGAGAAAAGAAACCAACAAAAACAAAACAAAAGATGTGCAGCTGGGCGGTTGTTTGGCTTGGCAGCCAGTTTTAGTGGTTGGAATTGAAATGTTTAAATGTGGGATAATCCTCCAGCATAGACAGCCTTTGAGTAAAGATTCTCAACAATCGCCGCCTGCCTATGTCACATTTCTGAGGAATATCTATTCACTGTAAAGAGGACTTTAGCTTAACGGAAGATTTTTGAGACAGTGGAAAAATTCAATTTAAAAGAAGAATAAAAGGCTTTGCCAGCTCTTTGTTATGGCACCCAGCTATTTTGTTTCTTGTTATCTCTTCCCCGGGGCCATGCTGAGAGGAATGGCAAGGAAAGAGAAACCCAGAGAGGTTCGAATGGGTTTCCTCATTACCAAAAAGAAACATGGGAATGTTGTCAGTCAGGCTTAAAGTGGACTTTCATCTGCACGTGCCGCTTATCATATTGATGCAGGTACGGTATTCCTTATGTTTTTAGGTGATTTTGCAAAACTTCCCTCTTGTTGAAATAAAGTTAAAGCTTAATGTTAGATGTATTGCATTGTATAATAAATCAAACGCCATGAAATATATTGGTAAGCACATTTTTATTTCTTGTGACAATGTGTTTCCTATTGAAACAAGACGTTGGGGTGGGAAATTAATACAAGTCTGCATATCTACACTGTAAACAGGTTTCCTCTTGTTTCTTTCTGAATTAGTTCTATATTTTATAGTTGTTTATTAGTTATTTAATACATATTTTTAAGTGTTTTTAATAATAATGAAATTATAATAATGAAGAATTATCTCAGAGCATTGGAATCCATTCTAAACATTGCACTGCTCTTCTCTTAAATTAAGATCATACGTTCCTTCTCATTTTATTAATCCATGATTTGGATTGAGCGCCCTCGAAAAAAGAAGTCACTGGCCGCCACTTTTGACCAGAATCCCGGTACAAAACAATACGTTTAAAGCGCACGCTCTGGACATCCATCCCTTACAGCCTCGTTTTGGAATCAACATGGCGGCAGGCTAAATAAGACGTACTGAGTCAGGCGAATACATGCTAAATATTTTGTTTACAATGATGTCAGTATTTAAATACCCAAACATTTGAGAATGTTCGTGCTGAAACAATACATAATGTACACTAAAGAAAATACATAAGTATTTACTGTGAGAGGAAACAGACTAGACACCTGCAAATTATATTATAAATGCGACCTGTCTGTGATTTCCTACATCCTGTGAGTTTTAAGATTAGGGAGATGCTATCAAAGCTTGAACATGTTTACTTGTGTTTTTACAACCGTAAGCACCTGCACAGACTCTGCGTTGTTCAAAGTGACACAGCTGGAGCCAAATTTCTCAAAGACATAAAAGGAAACTCAGAACAGTTGACCTTCAAAAGACACTATCGATTCAGAGAAGTTGATTTTCCTCAGATTCGGATTCAAAATTAGCATTGTATGCACGATAACGGACCTCATTTTGAGTACAGGGCGAAAGACAAATGCAAATGCACCTGCGGATGTGTCTCGAATGCTAATCACAGCATTGGACATAGCTCATAATCTCCCAAATGAGGTATGACAACATAGAGTAATCCCACAAATTACAATGGATGGAGGACTGTGTTGGTTTACACTATAATTACATCATTTACATTACTAACAAGGACACCAAACACTGATGGACAAATCTCTGCTACATCAGTTTCTGTATCAAAAAACTTTTGGGGGGATTTGCTCTCTTCTTTGCAGTGTGCCTTGTGTTTCATATTATACAATGAGCATTTGATGTAGAATGGTTTTTGCACAATAATTCAACAGATTATGTGCAGTTTATGTCTGTACTCTTTATATTGTGTTGTACGTGCCTGTTTTGAGATTGTATTGACATGGATGGAAATTGACAAATGTGAATTTGTAAACATCTTTTATATGGCAATTGTTTGGCCATTTATTTAGCAAATTACTAGCCGTGGTGCTCCATCTTTTAGGCCCCGTGTACACATGGATGCATTTTGGTCAATCCAATCAAAAGTGGACGAGAGCGACACATTCCCGTTTACACCTGGTTTTTTAATCCACCTCTTTTGTCCATTTTCACCCACTTCTGTCCTGATTACTTTGAGGGGGTGGTCTGTGGGTGAGTCCCTCTCCTTTCATTAACCCGTATGTGTTGTTGGGGACATATTTATCCTCTTTGGTTTATTTACAAAAAAAAACACAACTTTCTCTGTGTTTAATCAAATGGAATGACTTTTGGTGACAAATATTATATTGACATATATTTTGGAAAAATGCTTTGAAATAACAAAAAAAACTCAATACACTGTAGGCAAATGTATCACCCTTTCGTGTTGTCCGTGGATAAAAACATCCATAAATTAATAAACTGTAAAAATGTATCAGATTTATATTTTCTTAGTTTTTTGCATAAATCTGTTAATCAACCTCAGTTCTGATCAAAACTACCAAATGTTTACCAAAAAATCCTTGATTTTAACAATTTAATTGCCAAGTTCATAAGTGATGTCACTGATTTCTGAAAAAAAAAACACAAAATAATTGATTTTCAATATAAAAAATGAAAGTGGACTGGATATTTTTTTTTTTACTTTTTTCATAGTCTTGGGCAGCTCAAAGATTGGTTAAAACACTGGCTTTGATGAATATTTAGTTTTTGTGCAGCATCAGATTTAATTTTTTTCTCCCCCATTTAATGTTCATGGCTGTTTTTGACCCATTGACTTCCATTATAACGACATTTTTTGATTGCAAAGCCATGACATCATATTATCATGCATTCTTAACGGTTGGTGGTTTTTCCATTTGCAAAGAGGTAAAATTTGTCATTTTACTGTTGATCACTATGTGGCACTATTAACCCTTTAGTAGGCCTGTGCAAAAACAGAGCTTAAATTCTGGCTTGTACATTGAGTTATGTGGAGAATATATGGAGCGAGAAAATGACAGGTTTAAGTTAACTCACACTAATATTATGCCAGAGTACCAGTGCTTCTGTTAATAGTCAACATACTGCACAGAGTTTTGTGCATGTATATGTAAGGGCTTTCCAGATATTTTAGAAAAATGGACGAAACAAGCTTGCGCAACTTGTACACACTCGCAAAAAAACAAAACAAAAAAGAAAATCACTTATTTTAGTAACAATAGTCTAAAAACTGTGCCAAACACCGAGGGTACATACTAGAAATCATAATGCTTTGTACATAACACATTAGGTCAATAGGCGGATAGTAGGTGGTCTTCTGTGGCTATTAAAACACATTCTCCCCATCTTAATACCAGGTGGAAACAGGGCCTTAGTATAGTAATGAATCATTGACATTAGAATTGGAACAAGAACAAATTAACCTGCACTTAGTGAACACCTGTTGTATTGTGAATGATCTTCAAGTAGCCTACATAAGTACAGTAAACTCAGCCAACTGAAACAACTTGTTTAAATGCATGGCATATCTGGATGTAAGCCCAGTGTGTATACTCTAATTGAATTATAATTAGATGAAATACTGTAGCCATGACTATTAGAAAATACCCACAAACATCTCTTAAACAAATCCTATTCACCATCTGTTTACCAGAGCAGAATTAATGCAAATATTACTGACTTTCATTAATAATGTACAAACAATATTTGGCCTAATTTTAATAAAAAAATAGGTGTTTTTGTAATGAATTGACATGTGTTTTAATATTTTCCAAGAATGTGCATTAAATTATTCCCAATTATTCCTAATAGTCCCATTTTCTCATGTTTGCGCTGCTTCCAGTAATGTATTTTTATGTTGGAGCTTTTATCCAATCATATTTCAGATATCATGTATTGACAAGGTCAATGAAATTGCATTGTAGCTTAAAATGAATGGTAAAGAAGTTGTGGCTTTAACCAATCAGAATTCATGTTGGTGACAACAGGGACATCTAACAGGGACGAGTTTAGTACAGTACTGATATTTTTGGTAACGTTTACAAATATATATATATATATATATATATATTTCCGTGTTTGCATATACATTGGGATTCCTGAAACGAGGCACCTGGTAGAACAGACATGTTGCTTAAAAAGTGAAATGAATAAAGTAAAACTTTATATAAAGTTTAAAACAATCATGATTTAGTGGCAAGCTCCAGCTCCAGGTTGGTAGCTGCATCTATAAGCGCATTAGACATTTTGAGCTAAAATAAGAAGACACCCTACCTGGATCTCGTCAGATGTCAGGTCTCCTTTCATATCGCTGCTCTTTTTCTTGGGTGGCGGAGGGGCCGGCTTGTGAACTGGTGGGAGGTCGGTCCTGTTGGAGGAAAAGAAAAAACAGACTGACATCCGGTACCCTGAGAGAGCTTTAATGCGTCCGTGGCCTTAGCCTTATGTGAATGGACATAATGAGGAGTCATGCCCACGTCTGGCTCTCCTATGTGTCGGGGGTTTGATAGGCATCTCCTTACGCTGCCTTTGTTGTAGCGGGTACCATTTCAGCCCTGCCCTTTCAATGGCTCCCACTTGCTATAATATATAATGAAACCGGATTGTAATGGGCAAAATGGAAAGAAAAGTGATACATATTGTAGGACTAAATGAAAACGGCTGTATAATAAGCAGAAGTTTAAATTATAAAGCTAACAAATGTCCGCATCAACTCAAATATAAGTCAGAGCGGAAGAAATATGCTAGTTGCTGGCTTTTTTGAAAAATGCAGAGCTTCCATTGGAAACAAATGAAAACATACGCCGGCCGCGGGCGTAAAACCTTTGGTGTGCATGCCCCCTTAGTAACTTTTTGTTAGCATATGGCTAGCTCTTAATGTGCTTGCTCCATTTGTTTTTAAAAGTGCAGGCTTTTGAATGCTATAATACTTTTACAGTCCCAGCTATATATGTTTGAAACAATTCTATGTAAGGCATTTGATTAACACAGTACAGTTTAAACACTGTGTCTGTGTGGTGCTTTCAAAATATTGGCCATTTCTCAATATCCGTTCCTGTCTGATGTGTTCTTGTGGACATTTAAAAGTCCTCAGTCATGGCCCAAGGACTGTTCCAATTCCAAGTTCACATCAAGCCAATTTCACATAACATCTCAGGAGGTGTTCTTGATCCACCCATTTTATTGAGGATGCATCAGAGGACTTATGGCAGCCAAGTTTCCCAGAATGCATTTTGAGTCAAACGGCAATGGAGCTAAAAACCTCCAGAATGTTTGAAATATTACTCTTTCTGTGTTATAAAATGTAGTTTTAATCGAGGATATAGATGAGTAAACCTTAAATCTGTGGTGAGTTAGTGAAGATAGTGCCTATATTAAAATTTGCTGCAACGATTTTGAGTTTCAGGTGATCAGCATTCAGTCAGAGCTGTGTACAGAAGTCCTTCTAAATACTGCTTTTTTACACTTTTTTACACTTTGTGAAACATGTTATTTTGCGCACTGTAAACACGATCAAAGCTTCAAAAACACAGAAAGAACGGGAGCTTTAAGTTTCATAACTTAAATCACATAAATGTTGTATATAATCTTAACAATGCAGTAAATCACTGCCTTTGTACGTTAACAAATTTTTTACTTGCGTTTATTTCATGTTGTACAAACATTTCATAGTATAAAATAAATTGTTGTGTTTTATATCATATTTCATTTTCTAATAAATTAGGGCTGTCAATTGATTAAAATATTTAATCTACATAAATCGCATGATTTTCATGAGTTAACTCGTAATGAATGAATGTTTATTATTAGTGAAAGAGTCAGCAAAAAATATTAAGGTTCAAAAACAAAATTACTGCACCATACCTTAAATTCACTGGTAAAACTAATAGATTTACACAAAGTCAAAAACAATATATATATATATATATATATATATATATATATATATATATATATATATATATATATATATATATATATATATATATATATATATATATATATATGTGGAAAATATATGTTAAACTTTTCTGTTTGATTGGCATTGAGACAGTTTTAAGATCTACTGTAATGCAAGAATCTAATAAAATGTTACACAGGTATCAGATATTTTTTTCCAACAGTTAATCAAACATTTAGTTAAGACATAACAGATTATATCTACGTGTCAAAACCGATATTTTTTAAACTGTAATTCTGTCAATGTGTGCATATATTGGAGTTGCGCATCTGTGAGGGTGCTACAGATGTGTCAGTCAGCGCTAGGAATATCGCTTTCAAGTCTTGTCGCTCTTAATAACTCTTTTAACATCAATCCGATCCCAAACTTTATCTCTCTTAATAATTATTTTAACATCAAGCAATTTTCTAATTCCTGCATTTTTTTAAACCGAAACCAAAATCTCAGCATTTAGGACGGTACACCTCTCAGAAAACATACAACTGAAGAAAATTGACTGTCTTATGCTGTGTCTCAATTTATTCAACAACAGGCTATGCCAAGGGTCAAACAGAAATTGCGTATTGCGTTCATCGCATATTAATAAAATGAGTGTTGTGTCGTTTTTGCAGAAATTACAGACTTTAATCTTTTACTGAACCAAAAAATACAATTTGGAATACGATTCTTTCTGATTCTCAAATCGAATTGTCTGAGAGCTTTTTCTAGCCATGCTATATTCCACTAGTTTCATCATGTGAACCATTTCACCATTTATTTTATTGAAAAACATTGGGAAAGTGCACCAATAATGTGATTTTTTGTGCCAATGATCAACCACTAACAACACAGTTATCCACAAAGTCCCCTCTCTCTCTTAAATTATGAATGAATGTAAATGTCAACATTATAATTTATGGATAAAATTAAAATCTGTTGGCTAAATGCATCACAGCAGATTCCAATTAATCCATTTTATCCAAACTATTCCTAAAGGGAAAAATTCATGGACAAGTTTACAAATGTTTTGTTTTAACCTCAGTACAAAAACACATTGGCGCGTGCAAGTTGTAACTTCTCCTAGTTGTAGCCCAAAAGGGCACTAAGTCGTGACTTGTGCATGGCTGTTACAAGCAAACCCCCGCAGAAACGCTGCAGGGAAGATCGATGCAATCAAGCGATGTTTGGCACTACCCATGACCTCTCTGTAGACACTTCAACACACCTGGGTTACGACACACCTGACGGGGTTTAACAGAGTTCAGGCAAACACTCAATACTCAATTTTCCCAGAAATAATCCACAAATCACAGAGTTTAGCACAAAGTACGAAACAACATCTGGCGAGTCATAAACTCTCCAATTTTCTGCACTGTAATTTCAATAATAAAGGCTGAAAACGCGCATAAAAGCTAGTTCCCAGAGTGAAGCTCAGACAAAACTCAAAAGCAGATGTCAAACTGCTACACAAGCTCATGCATACAAGCAACCCCGCAACCGGTGCAGGATTGCGGGGCGCGTAAACAAATGCACGTTTCAGTTCAGGAGTTTCAGGTGTTACAGTATTTGCATCCTTCGAAGCAGACCCAAGTGACAGGTGAGCTGCACCATCTCATTTCCAGAAAAAGAAATCTCTTCTCAAACATGTAAGCAGTCAGACATCATCTCAGTCACTTTGACAACATGTCGCTGCTTATAGATAATGAAGTTTTTTGTGTGTGTATGGAAGTGTGTGGAGAGATGGATGAAGGATAGGCAGCATAGCTCTCCTACAGCTAACACAAATGCACTACAAACATGCACATTTCTGCAGGCAAACGCTATGCCCTGTGTTGCTGTTGAGTCGCGTGACCTTTCCGCAAAGCCAACTGGGCTGTGTAAAGTCAGCGTCGCTTTGCGCATGAGTGCTTCTGTCCATTTCCACTTTCATGCCCATCACTTCCACTTCACTTCACCTCTTCTCACACCAGAACAGAAGCGTGACACAGGCACACACCGCCTATATAAACACTCGCTGCAGATAAATACACACACACACATAGAAATGAGTGAATCTCATGAAAACATATCCAGATCACATTTTATCTAGTAGAAATCGAATCCTATTTATTCTAAATGTGTGTCTGAAGAATGCTGAAACTTGGGAAGCTGAAAGTAGCACTTCTATTTTTATTGCTTCGCTATGATGGATCGCTTTGCTTTCTTTCTTACTTAAATAAAAGCAAATGCTAAATGCCTAAATGTGATGTAAAATAAGCATGTGTCTATCTTAGCATTAATAATAGTACAGCGTTGCCAATTTTTTTCACCGATGATACTGACCTGTTCCAAATAGTCTAAAAATATGCTTGATTTGCATTTATATTTGCTTTTATCCAAAGTGACCTAAGGAGCATTCAAGCTATACATTTTATCTATATCCTACAGTATGTGTGTTTCCTGGAAATCAAACCCATGACCTTTGCACTGCTAATGCAATGCTACCAGCTGAGCACCAAGAAGATTTTTCCTTTCCAGTGTGGGTGAAAAATGATCTGAACCTATTCTTGACAGGTTTCAAGTTATTGGCTCTGACAGAACCACACGCTGTCTAATAGTTAGTGCTGTGAGCTACCAATACAAAGGTCGTACAGTAGGTTTCAGCATCAAGTGGATGTGACTCAGTAACTGAAGAGTTTCTGTGATCGTTGTGCCCTTAAGCGAAGCACTCAACCCAGAGTCACATTTGGAGCACTCTGACTGAAATGTGTGAACAGTAATTTACTTAAAAGGGGTCATATCGTGCATTTATAAATATATTTCTCTGTGGTCCATTTATAAGGTCATAATTTTGTATTTCATAACCACTTTTCACATCATTTGTGACCCGTGCTGTCAAAATGAGTCGGAATGAGCACATTTTGAAAAATGAGTTATTCAAAGTCTGGCGTTCTCTATTAAAAACAAATTTCAAAACAATGTATGATTTGTTGGAACCTGAGACAAAAATGACAGAGCTACATCTGTTTTAAAGTGATAGAGTCAAAAAGTCAATTTTGAAAAAAATAAAGATTTTTAAAGGTTCAAAAGCAAAATCACATCATCCATACTTTAAACTCATTGGTAGGCCTAATACTAATAGATTTGGCAAACACAAACAATATCTATAGGAAAATATGTTCAACTTGTTTCTTTCTTTTATTGTTTGATTGACATTGGGATTGATTTTAAGATCTACAGTACTGTAATGAAGTAATATAATGTTACACATCAGATATTTTAATCAAACATTCACTTAAGACATAACAGATTATATCTGTGTGAATTCTTGTCAAATTATATATTTTTAAAACTGTAATTCTGTGTATATATCTGGGTCATGCAATACAAGGTAGATCATTTTTAAGTCATGTCACTCTCAATTACTCTTTTGACATCAATCAAGTCTTAAGTGTATCTCTCTTAATAACTCTTTAAATATCATAAGTCCTGCACTTTATTTTCTAATTCCTGCATGTTTTAAAACCGAAACCAAAATGTCAGACGCCCATTTGGATGGAGACGCATCTTTGTATTGGAGTAAAGGGGATTGCACACCGGCTGTGCCACGCCGCGGCGTTCTAAAAAAATCCAACACATTGTTTTCTATGAGTATACGCACACAGGCGCCGCCAGGTTGCTCAAATCCCTGTCGCGCCACACAGCGCCACTCACATAGTTTAACATTAAATAACATCATATTCGTCCCAAATCATTAACGATTAACATTGGCTGCTAACGTATATTTTGCATTCTGAAGTAGATGCTATCTGACGAAGCTCACGCTATTTAATATGCACTTCCGGTTTACAATACCTCCGAGTTGTCCTAGACGCGACTCGACGCAACGCTGAGCTGCGCGGCTGGTGTGCAATCCCCTTAACTGTGCGTTCACACCAGACGCAGAAGAGGTGACAAAAACACGCTATTCTCGCGTAGTTTGAACATTTTGAGTTTACTTGCTTCATTCGCGTGTGAAAGTTGCATGTGAAATTCTAGTCATCTGAGACATTCATTCATAAATTCGCATCTTGGGAGGGGCATATATAGCTCAAATTGAGTAAATTTACCAGATTGTTCGACCTCCTAACTCACTTTCTTCCAAACAAGATCCTTTTAATTTCTGTAAAAGTACAAAGATGTCTCGTGTAGCAATGAGGATTGTCCTCCATTGTTGTTTTGTTTTTCTGCCTCCGCTTGCTTCCTGTAATCACGTCAGTGCTAGAGCAAACTCCTGATTAGTTAACGTGGCGCAAAAATCCGCTCTGATTCCGATTTTGAACTTGTGCGGATTACGCTGCAACGCACAATTTGCATCTTCCACATCGCAAGATTTCTGTTTGCGTCTTTGCATTGACTTAGCATGTAAATCATTCACGCTTGCACCCTCTTCTGTGTCTGGTGTGATCGCACCATAAGCATTTAGGACGATACACATCTTAGAAAACATACAAATAAATAACATTTTAGAAGTTTAATGACTATTTAGAGCATTTTGATCGCTAGACTAAGGCTTAATGTACTTATTTTTAGGGATGCACCGATAGGATTTTTTGGGCCGATACCGATACCGATTTAAACAGACAACTTCTGGCCGATACCGATGCCGATACCGATATTAAACACTTGTGTACAATACTATACAGTTGGTCTATTAGCTAGTTTATTTCTGCATCAAATTATTTTTACTGAACATGGATTGGATCTAATTAACATTCAACTGACCAACATAATAAGAGAGACACAAATTAAGCTAAAACAACATGACAACCTTCAAAGGTGGTTTTTGCTATTCAGCATTTCTTTTATTAACAACATTAACTCATTTTTTACATATAATGGATTTCTTTATGCAGTTAATTAATAAACAATCAGTATCGGCCTTTCTCGTGCTATTGCCGATATGCCGATGGTTTCAAATTCATCAAAAATCGGCGGCCGATACATCGGTGCATCACTACTTATTTTTAATAAAAACCTCATTTTCGACCAAAATTGACAATTAGACACACCAAAAGTGTTTAGGCCGGCAACTGGTGTATGTTTTTAATTGTTTCCAATGGAAGCGCTGTTCAAAAACACAGATATTTGCCGCTTTTGCGATGTTCCGCGCTGAGCACCGAGAGTTGAAAAAAATACAACTTGGGTGAAAAGCTCAGCTCATTAATGTCACTTCTCACTCAGCCGTCCAATCACTGTGGAGGAGGAGCAGAAGAAATAACAAAACAACCAACAGGCGCATCATTCAACGACTGATAAACAAAGCAGAAGTATCATAGCAACCAAAGTGCTCAGCTGAAAAAAGCTGGCAAACGTCTACAGATGTTGTCCACCTGATGTTTTCAGCCACGTTTGAATGCTTTGGTGTTTGTAAACTCAGTTTGCTAATATGGGTCACAATTTGTATTTCATGACCATTTTTTTTTTGCTAGCATCTCTGCAATTTCTGTATCAACATCTTCTTATGTGAAATGAACATGTGCATAATATGGGCTTGCTGGCATGTGCAGCATAATGTTTAATTTCAACAACACTGACAGGTTCACAAAACAATCTGTGCTAAAATGTGTCACTCAAACTGTTAAGATCAGATGGGAATGATCAGAGATCGTATGACAAAATAAACTTCAGTCACCCATTTCTAACAATCCCTCAGACGGGTACGCACAGCAACAGGTGTTAAACACAGTTAGAAACAGCAAGAGGTTTAACAAACTTTCCCACACTTTACTCTCACCGTTAGTTCTTCTGTTGGTAATACGGTTCTATAAACGTCAACGATGCGTACATGTGGTCAGTCATGTTGGAAATGTTTTTTTTGCTGTTTCAGTAAGTTCTTATTTTGGACTAAAAGGAAAGTTTAAAATGAAAGACAAATGACAAACTGTAAAAACAAGCTCATCCACAAAGAAAAGATGAAAGAAATGTTGGTAAACACTGACGATGAAGTAATGGCACATGTACATACACACTTTTCACAGAAAACAATTACACTGGGTAATGATGATGCATTATAATTATCAGAAAAGCTGCAGTGTCCATAAATCAAGCGGATCACAAATCTGCATAAGTGTGACAATGACTGAAGCCTTTCTTTCAGCTTCTCTGAATATGAATAATGTAACTGCTGGTGTAAATACTGCTATAGGCTGTGATAAACAAATCAATGATTATTGCAACACATTAAGTATGTGTGCCGTGCCATTTATTACAACACTGTGATGACTTATTGCTCTCATTCGCTGTTTTTCTGTTCAAATTGACACTCACAAATTCACAAAGTAGAGTACTGAAATAAAAATTTGTAGTTCAGCCCAGTCCAACCTTTATTTTATTTTATTTTATTTTATTTTTTTGCATCAGTGTGTGTGTGTGTGTGTAATGTAGTCTCAGCCACAGATAAAACATTTGTGGATTGTTCATGTGGTGTCTGACCTTTGTGAAAATCATAAGCTCCAATCTGATTGATTGAATATAAACTATAACTAAATTAGATCAATCGAGTAAACAATATTTGCTTTAGTGCAATGCAATTTTATCCTTTATTTTGTTGTGGTATCAGTTTCAGTTTATTTAAAGCCACAATATTTCAGTTTTTTTTTTAATAAAATATCAAAAAACTACTTAGTGTGATATATTTATGGAGTTGTGTACTTTAATTAATTATCCCCAAAATGTCTGTTTTAAATAATGGCTCGTCCCTTAAAATTGCTGCCTTTTTAGTCACTTATTATCCATGCTATCCTCAGTTTCTGGTTGTAGGACTATGGCAACGTGAGTGTAAAAATGCGTAAGCGCGATTATACAGCTTCTAGCACGCAGCTGTTGTGCCTTGCAGCTTATTCATTACGATGGCATAAAATAAGTGGGCCAGATTATATCAATGATCAAATGTCTAATGTTCAGGTATCACTGTTACAGGGAGACCGATTTCATGTGTGTCCAGCTTCTGTTTATCAGACAGGCACATGATTCAATTAAATCAGACTGGGTTACTTGACCTGTGTCCTGATATTCTGTTCCCAAGTGATCTCAGCTGGAAACAGATGTATTAAAGCAATCCAACATTCAGTCAACAGATGCCCGCTGTTCTAACATCAACAGTTTTATCAGTACCTGCATCTTACGGGATTCACATAACCAAGCAGTATTGTTGG
Source organism: Paramisgurnus dabryanus (assembly GCF_030506205.2). Taxonomy (NCBI): domain Eukaryota; kingdom Metazoa; phylum Chordata; class Actinopteri; order Cypriniformes; family Cobitidae; genus Paramisgurnus; species Paramisgurnus dabryanus. Next base: position 41,802,922 of record NC_133345.1, on the reverse strand, counting down.
TAAAAAGTCTTCTCACCACACTGTAAAAAAATTCCGTAGAAATTGCAGCTGGGTTGCCGGTAATATATCGTAGATTTAAATTTATGTTTTTTACTGGCAATATTTTGTTTAAAATTAAATGAACATTAAACATTTACAAGTCTTTGTCTTTACAGAGTAAAACTAAAAAAACAGCATCAAGCAAAACATTCTGGGAAACAAAATCTGAAGCAAAAAACAGAAAAAGGTTGATTATGATTTCTGGTTACCAGAATGCTTTCCATGAGGCTGTTATTGTATAGTTTTATTCTGTAAAGATAAAGACTTGTTAATATTTAACATTTATTTAACTTTGAACAAACTCTTGCCAGTAAATAACATAAATGTAAATCTACGGTAAATTACCGTCAACCCAGCTGCAATATCATTGTAATTTATACGGATTTTTTTTTACAGTGCATGTTTTTTAAATAACCTGCCTTAGGTTAGTTGAGTGTTTCTCAAACTTTTTCAGCCATTTCCCACTTTGAAGGTAGAGAAGGGTTCTGAGCCCCACCTGTCCCTAATTGCCCCAAGTTTAACTGTTGAAATGTATTTAATCACATCATATTTTAAAACATAAAAGCATTAGAGAAAATAAACGTGCAAATGTATTATCACTTTGCATGAAATAAAACTTTGTTCAAAATGAAATAAGAATAATGCAACTGTGTTTGCATTTTGTCCCTGATAAAACGGATCATACTTTCTTTTCGGGTGGCTTTTTGTTTGATTAGGTTCACTGTCTGTCTTGGTTTTCTCTGCTGGTGCTGAATTTCCTGTTTTTTTTTTCATTCTGGCTCACAAACTTATCAACTGTTAACTTTTATACCCACTTTATACCCACTACACCTATTCAACACTTTATACACTTTATACCCACTACACCTTTATACCCACTACACCTATTCAAGTTATTTGTTTCGCTTCTATTATCATTCCGACGTTAATTCATTTTTGTAGGCTATGGTTCCACATGACATCTTCTTCACAGTCTGATGTTGTTTTAAGTTAAGCTTATATATAAATGTGTCGTTTTGGGTGTATGGTCAATAAATAAAGATATTAATAGATATTGGCACAAAAAATTCCTCCCGTTTGTCACGCCCAACTTGTAATGTTCCTTTTCCCCACCAGTGGGGCCACCAAAGGCTTTGAGAAATGCTGAGTTAGATAAATGCTCTATTAGAAAACCTTGTGCCTGTCTATGGTTTAGAATCAAAACCTAAACTGAGCTAAATGGTACCAATGTCATAGGGGAAAAACCAAATCGTACTAAAACATGAACGAGACGTACATACTGTTGTGAGATTGTGCTGCCAACTTATACACCACGCAAATGAAGTAAAACAAAGTGGAAGACAAATCAAAAATGATCCTATTAGAATTTTACACTAACTTAAATACACAACTTGACTCTTTAACTCTTTCCCCGCCAGCATTTGAAAAAAGTTGTATGCCAGCGCCAACATTTTTATGATTTTCACAAAAGTTTCATGCTTTCCAAAAAATGTTTGTCTTTAATGGGATAGTTCGACCAAAAATGATATTAAACCCATGATTTACTCACCCCCAAGCCGTCGGAGATGCATATGTCCATCATTTTTCAGACAAACACATTTTCAGTTATTTTAGAAAATGTTTTAGATCTTTCAGTTAATTAAATGTGAAGTTATGGGGTCGACGTCCTTCAAGTCCAAAAAATTTGCATCTATCCTTCACAAATTAAATCCAAACGGCTCCACGATGATGAAGCTTCGGGGTGAGTAAATCATGGGTTTAATATAATTTTTGGCCGAACTATCCCTTTAAAAATATAAACATACAATATATAAAGTGAAAGAAAAGACCCCATGCTTTCAAAAAACAAACAAACAAAAAACCTTTTCATCCTATCTTCATTTCTTCTCTTTATCACTTCTCAAATATGGGTAAGTTTCTTCAAAAAGACAAAATTTTAAACAAAAAGCTGAGATTTATAAGAAAAATCCAAGGCACTCGAATGGTGTAGAAATAGTTAAAAAGCCTTTATTTCACATGGCTTAATATTTAAAAACAGGTGACAAATACACCTACGCGTTGCGGCTAACAAGCCTTCGTCAGGGTGTAACAAACATATGCAAACACAAGTTCATTTGAACGGCAGTCAATTAGTCCAATAGCGATCACCTGGTCGCGATATGTAAGGGAGCCTAAAGAGAGAAAGCTCAATGTAACCCACACACCAAAGACATAGCCAAACCTCTCAAATATGGGTAGGTTTCTTCAAAAATACAAAATTTTGAACAAAAAGCTGAGATAATTGCATTTTTGTAAATGAACTTTGTTAGAGATCAGATTCAGAGCGATGATCAAAACATACGCAGATTATTTACTGTTTTTGGATCCGTAAATGCTAAAGTGCTTTATAAGTTGTGTAAGAATGCCACCTAGTTGATAATAGCAGAAATATGGATTGCCGTAAAACTATTAGCAGGAAAGTATTTTGTCTTAATTGATGAGATAACTAATTGACAAATATCTCGTTATTTAAAGGTCACGTTCTTTCTGATCCCATTTTTTAAACCCTAGTAAGTGTGTAATGTTGCTATAATAGCATAAATAACACCTGTAAAATGATAAAGCTCAAAGTTCACTGCCAGACAATTTATTTTCATTAACAAAATTCCCCCTTAAATTCGCCTACAGCGAACGGTCGGTTTGGACAACAGCCCTCTACTTCCTGCTTTAATGATCTCAGTACAACAGTTTTTTGACTTAACTCTGCCCACAGGAATACGTCAGTCGCCAGCTAAGCTAACGGCAAGCTAAGCTGCTATCGAATCACAACACACTAAACAAACTACACAATCAGAACTTGTTACGTAATTCTAAAGGAGGGACTTCATAGAACAATGAAGATATCAGCCTGTTCTGAGGACAGTGAAAACAGCGCTATACAGATAAGTAAACTGTGTGAAAAATACCGTGTTTTTTTACACGTGAAACATGAACACATGTTATATTGCACACTATAAACACAATCAAAGCTTCAAAACACAGAAAGAACTGGACCTTTAAGAGAAAACATTTGCATAATTTTTTTTTTGTTTTTATGGTTATATGTAATACCGCGATTATCCACTAGATAGCGCACTTCCCTAATTTATAAAAAACTGAAGCAAAAACTAATTTACTCATTTTAAACCCTGTGTATGTTTTGATAATCGATCTGAATCTGATCTCTAACAAAATTCCTTTAAAAAAATACAATTATTTCAGCTTTTTTGCTAAAAATAAATATTTTTGAAGAAAAATACCCATATTTAAGAGTTTATAAGCAGAGAAAATATATAGATAGGATGAAATGTTTTTTTCCCGTTTTGTTTATTGTTTGTTTGCCAGCAGCGGGTCTGTTCTTTAATTTGATATATTTGTATGTTTATTTATTTTTAGAAGAAAATTTTCCTGGAACTTTTTTTTTGGAAACGTTTGTAAAAAAAAATGCTGGTGGGCAACTTTTCAAAAAAAAAGCTGCCGGCAAATGAGTAAATAAACATAAAAATACATTTATAATACATCTAACCAAAACTACAATAAAAAAACTATTGAATATTTATAGGATACATATCCTGTTTATTTAGATTTAAAATCATCCATCTTTGAGGTTATGTTCCACTAAGCTTGTCACAATGCATTCTGGGATTGCTGCGAAAGATAAATGCAGTGCTGCCTTGGAACAGAATTCCCACCTGAATCAAACCTACTTTTTGATGCCTTAAAATGCTCTCACAGTGTAGACAGTCTGAACGGGATCACCATACATCATATGATGGGAACGCCATAGTTTGAGCATGTGTGTGTGAGACTTAGAGATTTACAAGGGGATAAACCCTGACAGACAGCGTCAGTTCCAGATGCATCATTATTTTCTTCAAAGGGACACAAAAATGAAAGGCAGCTAAATAATTCAGAAACTTTCTCCTGCCTCCATCAAGCGGCTTCTTTTTCTGTGTAAAATGATCAGTCCCTCTTTGATCCCATTCTGAATTCCAAGCGCTCGCTCTAGAGAGAAAATTGATGTAATTATTGATCCAATTAGACTTATGAGGTACCACCACGGTTTACCTCTTTTCTCTTATTGAGTATCAAGCAGAGAGGCAGAATAGTGCTTTAATTCAAATCTGTACCAGGCATGAATCAAAGCGCTGAACAATTGATTTGGCCACTAAAACCCATCAGGAAAGAAAGGCCCCAAACGCATCAAGTGGAAAATAACTCACATCTCTAGTCAATGAAATCAGGACTGTTGCATATCAACTGCAGTTGCGCACCTCATAATCAACCACTCCTAAATCTAATAGAGAATGTGATTATGTCTCATTTTTATTTGTTTTTCAATGAAGAGGAAAATGATTACACAGAAAGACATAGAACCGTTGGCAAATGAGTCAGTTTGTCATCACCTACAAAATCATTATGTGTTTTGTAACACTTCGATTTCATTAAATCACATAAATTACCTAAACACAAAAATAACAAAAAAGCTGATTGAAAAATTGCACAGTTTGCACCGCTGTAAATGTGTAAACACACCAAAAAAGGCCTGTCATCAACTTTTCTGAATAAAAATGCCATCTTATGTCCAAGCAAACAAAAACACACACCATACAGAGTTAATTGAAATAATATATTAAATATGTAAGGGATAATGTAGAGGCAGCCGGTAGTTATTGGGAAATAAGCCCCGACAGTATGATCAGGACCCGACGCTTCGCGTCGGGTCCTGATCACACTGTCGGGGCTTATTTCCCAATAACTACCGGCTGCCTCTACATTATCCCGCTTATTACACGGCTACTTGCCACATAAGAAAAAAAACTGGACATGAATATGAATTTGAAACATTTTATTGGCATATTTGTTTTAAATTAAAATTTTTATCCTTCCGCGAAACTTTGCACAGATGCATAAAATGATCGTAATACCTTATTAAGATCCTCTGCTTCATACTTGTCTGTCTCCATTTTTTCTCTTTTAGCCAGTCTTTGAGAAGTTTTAATGCCCATTCTGTATTTTTTTGTGTGTTGGCTTCGTAGCTGTCATGCTCTATTTTGTCAAGTTCAGTCTGTGTCTTGTCGTGGTTGTCAAGTGTTTGTCACAAGATGGCGCCAAACAGACAGTAATCTTTATTAATCTTTATTGGCGCGGAGCGATTTTACTCGTGCAAGTAGTCCGGCTATGCGTTTTGGAGCGGTTATTATTTGAAAAGAACGAACCTGCAAATGTCTCAACTGACCAATCAGAATCAAGCATTCCAGAAAGCCGTGTAATAAATTAATATATTAAATATGGTGAGGGAGCAATGCTAAGTGAAATTGAAGGGGCTGGACTGTTGCCTTAATAGTTGATGAAAGCAAACACATCAGCAAAATGAGCAAGTGTCTGTGGTGACACGTTATTTGTACGATGATGGTGTACTGGATGAATTCTTACATTTCACACCAGTGGATTAAATGCTGAATCCCTCTTAAAGATGATCAAATGTCATGACTGCTGAGTGATCGATGGCTGTGTGATCTGTCTGTGTGTGTGTTGTTTACCTGTGGTGCCGGTTCCTCGTGTGCTCACTAACTCCGCCCCCTTGTTTCGGTAATTGTTCACCGGTGGTGTCTCGTTTACCTTTTCCTTTATATTGCACGTAGTCCTGTCCTCCGTTGCGCGCTCATTGTTTTATCACAGTCCTGCTGCCCTGCCTTGTCTTGTCAGTCGCTCTCTGTCTCCTTCTCTGTTACCCCAGGTTTGGTTTCGGCGTTCGGGGACTCGTCTTCACCCAGACCGCTCGCTTGTGGAGTACTGGATTATATTGACTTTGTTTGTCTCTCGGTACAGCTGGTTCGCTTCGTTTTTAGGCGGTATACCAGCTGTCTCCCTCTCTCTCCGGTTTGCATCATCACCCGTGAGTGGAGTACACCTATTTACCATTGTGGATTATATTGACTCTAACGACTGTTGTTTCTCGGAACCGCTGGTTCGCTTAGTTTTTAGGCGGTGACCAGTGGTTTCCGGGTGGCTCTTCTACATCAGGATTTCACAGTGGATTACCCGTCTGAGAACTTGGATTTTCCATCTTCCATCTCTGCCTGTCATCCACCTTCAGGGCGGCGTGTTTCATCCCTCTGTTGCGTGTGGTGACGGTGCTGGTGTTCTCGACGGAGTGCGTGGGTGGCTCTCTCTCTCCCTTCGGATCTGTACTGGATTATTGTAGCGCCGACTCACTCTCTCCTACTGTGTAGTGCTTCATTCCCACAGTAGTGTTTCCACCAGAGTGAGTCAACGGGTGTGCGCCGTGTGTGGATCTACCAGTGACTTTGCTCTCCAGCCCTCTATCTCCTTTATTCTAAATAAATTGTTAAACTTGCACTTGACTCTGAGTTCATTTCCTGACAGATGAGCGCGCCACGTATGGAGTCAGCAAGTTTAGAAAGTCTGGAGGTGCAGACCGCCCTTCACCAGCAGGGGGCGGCCATCGACCAACATTCGTCGTTATTGTCTGCTGCCGCCAGAGATTTCAGCATCTTGTCTGAACAACTGAAAGAGCTCAGCAATCGCTTGGACCAAGTGACTCCTCACCATGAAGCCCCAACCTCATCCGGAGGAGCCGCTTCATTTGAACGGGAGCCACACACGGCGACACCCCCCACCTACAATGGCGACCCCAACACCTGCAGGTCCTTTTTACAACAGTGCTCTCTCGTCTTTGCGCTCCAACCCCGTCGATTTTCTTCATCCACTTCCAAGGTGGCCTATGTCCTGACGTTACTCACGGGGAGGGCGAGAGACTAGGGTATGGCCGCCTGGGGGGCTAAAGCTCCTTTTACATTTTCGTTCGAGGCTCTCGAGGAGGAAATGTTAAAGTTGTTTGACCGCTCACTCAAGGGAGACATGGCAGCGGCTGAGTTGGTGAGATTACGGCAACGTAATGACTCTGTGACAGATTTTGCTATACGATTTAAGACGCTCGCTATTTGCTGCAACTGGAACGACGCGGCATTAAGAGCGCAATTCCTCGAGGGTCTCACACCGGGTATTCAAGACGAGATTGCACTGAGGGAGCCACCCACGTCCCTGGAAGCTGCCATTGATCTGGCTCTGAGGGTTGAGTCTCGCCATCAGCAGAAAGATCTGCGTCGCTCGTTTCGCCAGCTGATGTCGGAACCAGGGGAGATCGCTTCAGAGACGCCCTCCGAGGAGCCTATGCAGCTGGGCAAGTTTCGTATCTCTGCTGGGGAGAGAAATCGTCGGCTGTCTAATGGCCTCTGTTTGTATTGTGGCAAGCCGGGGCATCTGGCGGCCACCTGTCCGGTAAAAGCTCACGCCCGCCGATGAACCTGGGAGTCTCGGTGGGCGCATCGTCATTTAAATCTCCCGTAAGCAGCACCACACTACCTGTTATTATTAACTCTTTCCCGTCACAGGCGTTGCTGGATTGCGGTGCGAAGGCGTGTCTTTTGGATGCTGGGTTGGCCAAGTCCTGGGGTATTCCACTCATCCCTCTCTCCTCTCCTTTGTCTGCCTGGACATTGAAGGGCCAGCATATGGCTGTGATCACGCACCGCACACCCCCTGTGAGTTTGTTTGTTTCTGGCAATCATCGTGAGGAGATTGAATTTTACATCTTAGAGGATTCACAATCACCAGTCATTTTAGGTCATGACTGGCTATCCAAACATAATCCTCACGTTGATTGGCAGAACAATGTTGTGTTATCTTGGAAGTCTTCGTGTTATGTTTCTTGTCTTGGTCCTGCTCCTTCTCTTGTCTCTTGTTCTGTCTCGCAGGTTCCAGCTATCGATATCTCAGGAGTCCCGGCGGAGTACTCGGATCTGTATCAGGTTTTCAGTAAGTCCCGGGCTACTTCTCTGCCTCCTCATCGGTCGTATGATTGCGAGATCAAACTACTTCCCAACACTTCTCCGCCTAAGGGTCGTATATTTTCCCTAGCTAAACCAGAAAGAGAGGCTATGGATAAATACATTAATGACGCTCTTAAAGCCGGTCTCATTCGCCACTCCTCGTCTCCAGCTGGTGCTGGATTTTTCTTTGTAAAGAAGAAAGACGGGTCTCTTCGTCCGTGCATTGATTATCGAGGGCTGAATGACATTACTGTTAAGAATAAGTACCCCTTGCCATTAATGTCATCAGCATTCGAATTATTACAGGGAGCGCGCGTATTTACCAAGCTAGATCTGCGCAACGCTTATCACTTGGTACGTATTAGAGAAGGCGATGAGTGGAAGACAGCCTTTAACACACCCTCAGGACACTGGGAATATTCCGTTCTGCCGTTCGGTCTTTGTAACGCTCCAGCTGTCTTCCAGACCATGGTCAATGAAGTGCTGGGTGACATGATTAACAGATTTGTCTTTGTGTATCTCGATGACATTCTCATCTTTTCTCCCTCCATGCAGATACACACTCAGCACGTTCGCATGGTTTTACAACGGCTTTTAGAGAATCAGCTATTCGTTAAGGCGGAGAAGTGCGAGTTCCACAGGAAGTCGGTTTCGTTTCTGGGTTTTGTCATTGCCGAGGGAGAAATTTGTCCCGATCCCGCTAAGGTTAAGACGGTTGCCGATTGGCCAGTACCCGACACTCGGAAGGAGCTTCAGCGATTTCTGGGGTTCGCCAATTTTTATCGGCGTTTCATCAGAAATTTTGGTCAGATCGCTAAGCCTCTTACTGCTCTCACTTCACCTAATGTATGTTTCCGTTGGAATAGAGAGGCTCAGGAGGCCTTTGATGTGTTAAAATCCCGGTTCATCTCTGCGCCTGTCCTCTCTATTCCCGATCCGGCTAAACAATTTATAGTGGAGGTGGATGCATCTGATGTCGGGGTAGGCGCCGTTTTATCACAGCGATCGTCTATTGATGGGAAAGTACATCCGTGTGCTTTTTTCTCTCACCGGTTAAACCCAGCAGAACGTAATTACGACATAGGGAATCGGGAGCTGTTGGCGGTTAGACTCGCTTTGGGTGAATGGCGTCACTGGTTGGAGGGAACCTCGGAGCCCTTTCTGGTCTGGACATATCATAAGAATCTTGAATATATCCGTTCGGCCAGAAGACTAACATCTAGGCAGGCTCGTTGGGCACTCTTCTTTGATCGTTTCAACTTCACCCTCTCGTACCGGCCTGGCTCGAAAAATACCAAACCTGATGCTCTCTCCCGTCTGTTCTGTCCCGTGCCCTCCCGCCCCTGGTCTCATATAGCCCTTGATTTTGTCACTGGCTTACCGGCATCTAATGGTAACACTGTTGTTCTAACTGTGGTGGATCGTTTTTCGAAGGCGGTTCATTTCATTCCCCTGCCCAAGCTACCTTCTGCAAAAGAGATGGCTCAGGTTTTGATTAATCACGTCTTTCGGTTACATGGTATTCCGACTGACGTAGTGTCAGATAGGGGTCCTCAGTTCATCTCTCGTTTTTGGCAGGAGTTTTGTAGACAAATTGGCGCCACGGCCAGCTTGTCTTCTGGTTATCACCCGCAGACCAATGGGCAATGCGAACGGGCTAATCAGGATCTCGGTAGAACGCTCCGCTGTCTGTCGTCACAATATCCGAATTCCTGGTGCGATCAGCTCCCGTGGGTTGAGTATTCTCATAATTCTCTTCCCGTTACGTCTACCAATTTATCCCCGTTTGAACTTTCCATCGGTTATCAACCTCCCCTGTTTCCATCACAGGAGCCCGAGGCAGCGGTTCCGTCTGCGTTAGCTTTCGTACGCAGGTGCAGACGCACCTGGAGGAGAGCTAAGACACTGTTATTATCTAATTCCAGACGAACCAAAGCTGCAGCTGATCGTCATCGGCGACCTCCACCCCGTTACGTTTGTGGTCAAAAGGTATGGCTTTCTACCAAGGATCTGTCTCTCCGTGAGCCTTCTCGTAAGCTGGCTCCGAGATTCATTGGGCCATACAGTATTTCTAAGGTCATTAATCCGGTGACGATAAAGCTTAACTTACCCCTCTCTCTTGGTCGGGTTCACCCTGTTTTTCATGTATCCAAGGTTAAACCTGTGATGTTTGCTCGCTATAACCCCCCTGTCTCTGCCCCTAATCCCCCCGCCCCTCGTCTAGTGGATGGTGCCCCTGTCTACACTGTTAAGAGGTTACTAGACTCCCGCCGCAGGGGCAGAGGATTTCAGTATTTAGTGGATTGGGAAGGATACGGTCCTGATGAGAGGAGCTGGGTTCCGGGTCGGGATTTGCTGGATCCTGGGCTGATCGGGGACCTCCGTCGGCGACAGGGTGAGTCTCCCGGTCCGTCTGGTGCCGGTCGTGGAGGGGGGGCTACTGTCATGACTGCTGAGTGATCGATGGCTGTGTGATCTGTCTGTGTGTGTGTTGTTTACCTGTGGTGCCGGTTCCTCGTGTGCTCACTAACTCCGCCCCCTTGTTTCGGTAATTGTTCACCGGTGGTGTCTCGTTTACCTTTTCCTTTATATTGCACGTAGTCCTGTCCTCCGTTGCGCGCTCATTGTTTTAGCACAGTCCTGCTGCCCTGCCTTGTCTTGTCAGTCGCTCTGTCTCCTTCTCTGTTACCCCAGGTTTGGTTTCGGCGTTCGGGGACTCGTCTTCACCCGGACCGCTCGCTTGTGGAGTACTGGATTATATTGACTTTGTTTGTCTCTCGGTACAGCTGGTTCGCTTCGTTTTTAGGCGGTATACCAGCTGTCTCCCTCTCTCTCCGGTTTGCATCATCACCCGTGAGTGGAGTACACCTATTTACCATTGTGGATTATATTGACTCTAACGACTGTTGTTTCTCGGAACCGCTGGTTCGCTTCGTTTTTAGGCGGTGACCAGTGGTTTCCGGGTGGCTCTTCTACATCAGGATTTCACAGTGGATTACCCGTCTGAGAACTTGGATTTTCCATCTTCCATCTCTGCCTGTCATCCACCTTCAGGGCGGCGTGTTTCATCCCTCTGTTGCGTGTGGTGACGGTGCTGGTGTTCTCGACGGAGTGCGTGGGTGGCTCTCTCTCTCCCTTCGGATCTGTACTGGATTATTGTAGCGCCGACTCACTCTCTCCTACTGTGGGAGTGCTTCATTCCCACAGTAGTGTTTCCACCAGAGTGAGTCAACGGGTGTGCGCCGTGTGTGGATCTACCAGTGACTTTGCTCTCCAGCCCTCTATCTCCTTTATTCTAAATAAATTGTTAAACTTGCACTTGACTCTGAGTTCATTTCCTGACATCAAAGAGACTTAAGAGATAAATGCAATATTGAACACAGCCCTTGCACTACACAGTGCAACAGTATGACGGCACTGCAGTTATTTATGGCTGTCACAAGGGTGTAGCAAAAAAACTTAGGAACCACAACCATTACATGTTCACTTCTATGCACATTGGCATACTGTATGTAATCAGCCAATCAAATGTTCAGAAAAAAATTTAAGCAAAAGCAGTTTTTTCTCTCATTAACAGCCAGTTTACAGCTCTCTTTATTGGAGTTTCGCGTCAATTATAAATAACAAATAAAATTACATTTTATAACTGTTAAAAAATACATTATAATTTTCATATTTAAATTAAATGATAATGTACAGCCAACTTTTTACACATTAAAAATGTATTTGCGCTAACAATCAGCTGGCTACATTATCCTGCTTATTACCTGTTTTATGCAATAAATACCTGACTGTACTTTTACTTGCGTGTTGTATTTTATTATGGTTGAGTAGTGGTTAGGTTAAGGGTAAGTTAAGGGTGGGGTTAAATGCTCCAAAATATCTTTAAAACCATAAATGTTTATGAAACTGTTTCTACATTTACAAATTCATACAATTAAATGTTTAAACTGATGTATAAGGCAAAAAACTCAAAACGTAACAACATGTTGTATGAACTACTGACGCTAGAGGACACTAATCCCTTAATACGTCACTTTGCATTTTAATAAGGTGCTTGCACAAATCACCTATATGCAGAGCCGGCCCTAGACCTTTGGGGGCCCTAAGCAAAATTTAGTCGGGGCCCTTTTGACCATTTTAAGTAAGGCCTAAAGAAAAGCAATGACTACCTTATGACTATACTGCACATATTATATCTAATATGTTATTTTTTTTAAGTATTTCGTTCTTATGTGGCAACATGTAGCCTACAGAATGACAATAAAAGACCTTGGGGTGGTCCCGGACAGGGAATATCTTAAGACAGGACTCGGCCTTAGTTTAATTAGAAAACATAACAAATTTTAACAAAAATGCCTTACTAAAAAACATTATTTGTGTGGATTTTGAGGCAAAACAAAGGGAACTGGTGTATTTTAAGATATGTCAGTGCAAGCTTTTTTCAGTTTGGACAGCTCTTAGCCTACTTTTATTTTAGTCTAGGACTAGTTTAATTCCTTTCAGGGAAACTGCCCCCTTGAGTTCTTGATTTGAGTTCCATGTTTGATGTCTAACAGGAAAAATATGATACCACTGACTGAACTGAATGGCAGTGCAGTGCAACAAACACACACTGATGAACTTGCTGAATAAAAAGACTGATAAAGTGATTTTCACTGACCATCAAAGAAACATTTTTAATTGACACCAGAGTTTAAGAGGCACAAACAACAGCCTATATATAATTCAAATGAAATAGATTAAATAGAATAACATTTAAATAAAATATAATATAAAATAATAAATACAACACTTAAATGTTTAAATTTTTCAAATAAACTTCATTAACAATACTATCTAAAACCCAACAAACAAGGTTAATAGTACCTAACATTCGCCTCACTATATATTATCCCTTACGTAAATAGCATAACAAAAGTTAATAGGCTTGTTTGAGATGAGCTAAATCTGACACAAACATAGGTTTGTGGATAATAACAATTCACTTGCAAATAATATTAATAACTGAAGATTAACAATTAACATTGCATTCATAACATTAATCTAACAAAGCTGGCTACTGTATGTCATATGCATTGCTATAGTTTAAATATTAAAGACTGAACAGTGACATTATACACTTTTGCAAAGGCTAGCAGGTGGTTTAAAATCAGTGCGCTGTCTGGACATGTACCACGCATATGCGCATGAGTTTGTTTACTCTTACACATAAAACACTTTAAATTCAGACGTTTAACAATATAATTACACTAATGACATAAATATGTAGAAATGACTATGGCATACGTGAAATATAAGCGTAACAGAATTAATTTACCACGTTAAACCGTTTAAATATTAATTATTAAGCTTAATAAACCAATTCACGTTATGATGGCAAATATAAGAAAGAGAAGTCAAACAGAACACAGGTTTGGTCATTACCGAAGTCAAATAAGATCCACTTACTTCGCATTTACACACAAACACACATAACATTAAAGAAATTGTCCTTAAAGCAACAGCAAAAGTTCGCGTCTGTATCAGGGATCCGGCCCAACTCAACTTTGCGTTCTGTGGGCGGGATGCTCGCCTGCACATAGTCGCGGGCACTGATTGGCTGCTGCGCTGGATGCTGTGTGTCAATCAATCTCGGCAAGAAAGAGATCTTATTAGCGAACTTTCATAATAACTATAATAACAAGTAACAGCCTTTTTAACATTGCCATAATAATAAATAATGAATATTTATATTTATTTTATGTTACTTTTGATGAATGATTTCATTTTTTTCAACTCAGTCACTAGCTGAGTGACTTAAGGGGGCCCTCTGCTGGCCACGAGGCCCTTTGCAATTGCAAGTGTCGTTTAGTGGCTGGGCCGGCTCTGCCTATATGGTCGTTATTTTTGGAGGACAGTCTGGCAATAACATGACATAATCCACACAACATATAGGGGAACTTGATGATATTAAAAACACTGAATGCCCAAATTTACCCTTAAAAATCTTCAATATGTAGCCAGACATGATGAACTACAGCCTGATTTTATTATCACATTGAAAGAATGATGATTGTCTGTTTTGTGACCGTGCTGAATTTCTTTAAATTGTAATTCATACAGTTAATGAGCTGCATTACTTTCTTACTTAGTATTTCTGTCCTGTTTTCAAAACAAATATTTAAAAATTCTTAAGTTAAGATATATTTTCTTTATGAGAAAATAAGTCTAGTTTTAGACAAAAAAAACACATAAAATTTAAGTGAATTTGTGCTTAACGCTTCCCTGCCAATGACAAGTTTTTACAGCAATCCATATCTCAGCTATGATTCACCAAGTGGTGCTCTTATGCAACTTATAAAACCCTGAGGTATCCCCTAAGGCAAACAGTTCAAACCCACTGTAGGTTTTTATCATAGCTCTGAATCTGAATCAGATCTGGGCTGCGTTCTCTGATAACGTTGTCTCTTAGCGCGCTACGAAGACTCTTAAGTTAAACCTTAACTACAGGTATACCTTTCCTACGTGTGTTTTCCGAACTATACCTTAGGATGTTGCTTAAGGTAAACCTTCATAAGTTTGACTTTAGCGGGTGCTGTCCATGGTGGAGGTTCTGAATAGGTTGATATCGATTGCTCGACAATCAATTGTTCACTTCATGTAATAGGTTTCGCTGCGTTATGAGATAGCGGTGTTCTTTATTTAAGAAACATTTTAGAAATAGTTCAAGTTAAATTTATTAGGAATATCTGTTAAAAATATTTCAAACAACTAAATTCAACCTTCTTTATTTTATATCAAACCCGTGCAAAACCCGCAACTTTATTTCCAAACTTATCATGTTTAAACTGCTCCAATTCATCCGCTATGCCTTCACTTGAAAGGATCATTTATATTAGGGGTTCCCAATAAGTGCGTTGCACAGGGGAATAAAGTGGGTCGTGCAAGTCACTTGGCTTGGCTGTGCATTACCTTTAAAATATATAAAAACAAACTGTTGTTGTTCATTAGTTCACGCGTTTATTGTGCTTGGACAGTGGATGCGCAAGCAGCGTCGGTACAATGCGGATAAAGCTTAATGGACGCATTTCTGGAGCCTGTCTGTCTACCTCAAATATAACTAAAATATATATATTATATAATAAATACATTTATATTATGATAACTTTAGATTTTAGCTTTGATTAGTTTTAATGTGGAAATTGTGTTGTCCTTAGGAGACTATGCAAGCAGTAATCAAGTGCGTAGTTTATTTTGAATGTTTATAAAGAATATGGCATGCAGTTGCCTCAAATGATTCGCTGTATAGCTGCCAGTTTCACCAACTCCATCACCCAAAATATATTTTTTAAATAGTTTCTTAAGCCTGTAGCATTTAATAGTTCGCAGCTGATGTCCCTCAATGTAATGATGTCTAATTGTGTGAATGTTTTATTATTTAAATACATGGAGTGTATTGCAACTTTTTTTTTTTACAAATATTTAGTTATATAGACTGCAATGTAAGCTTTTATGAAAGTGATGGCATCTAGTGGAGTCATGTGGGATAAGGTATAGCTAAGAGTGCTCCAGACCAACCTTACGAACATATGACTTACAGAAGGTATTCGTAACTAAGAACGTTTCGGGAAACACGTATTAAAGATAAGGTACAGCTTAAGGTACAACTTAAGAACGACGTAGCGTTAAGGTAGGTTCGGAGAACGCAGCCCAGATCTTCAAAATTTGGTCATTTAAAAAAACTACCCATATTTGAAAGGAGATAAAACAAGGTATGATAAAGGTAGGATGAATCTGTTTCGAAAGCAGTGAGTCTTTTCTTTCATTTGATAAATTATATGTTTATATATTTAAAGAATATTTTCTGGAAGGCATTAAACTTTTGTGAAAATAAAAAAGCTGGTGCTATCTGGCAACTTTTATTAAAAACACTGGGGGGAAGAGTTAATACAAGAAAAAAATCTTTCTAACGCTTAATTCAACAAAATTTCAAGAAAATTGTCCTTTTTTTTGCTTGTATTAAGCACAAATTCACTTAAATTTTATATTTTTTCTAAAAACTACAGTTATTTTCTTAGGTCATTTGCTCATTAAGTAAATACATCTTGATTTAGATATTTCTCCTGAAAACAAGACAAAACTTCAAAAAGTAATTTCTTGCAGTGTAAAAAAGTAGGACAGTTTTTAAATTGTAATTCTTACAACCACATTATAAATCATGCATTTTTTTTAACTGTGTGATTAAAGGACATGAAAACACATTTCAGACATCATAAATGGCCTGATTTTGTAGATTATGTCTCCATATGAAGTGATTTGCCAACCTCTGAGTAATTATTTAATGTAACCCATTTAAAATCCCAGAATAAACACATTCCTGGATACATACAGTATGTTGCCTGTGCATGCGTTATGATGTAATAAAGTTTCTTGGAGGTTAGGAAATGTCAATCTTTTGTCTGTGTCTAATGCAAATGTATATCCAGAGCTCCATGAGGTCATCTCAAAACCATTCTGACATAAATACAGGCTGATTGTTGCATCCACACGCTCGAACCAACACGAAACATTGATCTATCCATTGTTGTCAGGAGATACAGGAGTGCAGGTTTTAGGTGAACGTCTGGCCACCTTCACGACCTGCCCTTCTCTTTCTGGTCTGTCGGCTACGAAAGGCTCAGGGCAGCTTAAGAAAGAAGATTTGACAGGGATAGAGAGAAAAACATAGCTAATCCCTGCACTGAAAAGAGTAATCTGTGAGAAAGGGTTTAGGAAGAAAGATGAAAAAAATGGAAAATTACTTTTTGGAATCCGCTAACAATGGAAGTGAGGCTATCAGTGGAGAGATGCTAAATCCAGAGAGAAGAAAATGCGCAAGGAGGACGTTTTTTGTGTGTGTTTGCTTTCTTTATTTCACAATCGAAGCCCCAGTGTGACCCTGACAACATTTCTTTTTTGTTTTCAAGTCAGAAAGAGAGAAGTCCTGAGCGTGGTCAGTGTTCGGAAAACTTTGAGCTTTCTGGTCTCTGATTCCTCCATTGATCTCTGTTGATCACAATCTTATTTAGTCATTTAAATGTAATGGTTCTTTTAATTGCAGTGAAGGAGATATGCAATCTGATCTAGTGGAGCCGATGATCTGCCAGTCCTTGTCTCTCACCTTTATCTACATCTAGTAATGGTTTTAAAATGGGATCTTCTGTGTGACTTTTGCAGGAACTCAGGGAAAATGCGAAAATAATGGGGTTTAATCTTTAGTGCTCAGTCACAATTTCATTTATAATACAAAAAATGATCAAGGACCATTTAGGTTTTATTTTCATGCACTAACTCCATCAGACCAAGTCTACACTGTAAAAATGTTCGTAATTTTAATGAAAAAATAATGTTAAAATGCTGAAAAAAATATTCTAAAACCTTGACATATACAATTAAAACTTAAAATATATTTTAAATATATTTAACAAAACATTACGTTTAAATAACATATTTTACTGAGGTTTTTACACTTCTAGATACAAAACCAGAAGGTGTAGTCTACGTGATACTCAGGTATACTCTGTATACCCACTACGAAAGGTCAAATATTTCTATATACCCACTTATAAAAGCGCAAGGAAACGTAACAACATCCTTTTGTGAAAAATTTTGTAAAGTTAAACCCACCAAGGTAGCTAGTGGAAGTACCGTTTTGCACACTTATAATCCAAATGTCAGGGATTCACAACACAATTTATGAATGAGCGTGTTAAAGCCCTGACATTTGGATTATAAGTGTGCAAAACGGTACTTCCACTAGCCACCTTGGTGGGTTTAACTTTATATACAGTATATTTTGTCGAGTTTGACTTCATGCCACACTGTGTGATCTGATCGTCTTGAAATGAAATTACTGAGAAAGTGACTGGAGAGCAGACTTGTGTATTCGACTTCATGTGGTGCCACAAGAACAGACAGGCGAATGGTATCAAAGAGAGCAATTCAAGAAATCATGCGGAGAAATATGCTTTCGAGACACTTTTGTGATACTTTGACATCACCAAGCGGCCTGCGCAGCGCCAAATGAAGTCGAACCTGCACACAGTGTGGTTCAGTAACATGAAGCTGCTACCCAGTCTCATGAAATCATGTACCTAGTGTCACGTCATTTTTTGATTCTTTTTCGTAATACTGTAACGAATTATTGCTTTTTTTTGTGATCATATCACAAATTTCTGTTTATGTGTCATTGTCACATATTGGTTACTGAACTGCTTTTTCCTATTTTTACTTAGGTTTAGGGTTATATTTGGTGTTTGCTTTAGGATGTATTGATTAATACTATTTTTTCTTATTTCTTTTTTATATTTTCTGATTTTTAAACCATTGTCGCCTGGCGTTAGAGTTGGGTTTGGGTATGGATGTCATTTTATGTAAATCTAACCCTAAACTGAAGCGACAGTGGTAAGAAAATAGGACAAAACAGTTGAGTAACCAATACGTGACAATGACACATAAACAGAAAATTGTGATACAATCAGGAAAAAACGCAGAAATTCATGACAGTATCACGAAAAAGAATAAATAAAAAAACATGACTACAGATAATTTCGTGTCTGTCTATCTTTAACTCTTTCCCCGCCATTGACGAGTTATCTCATCAATCTGCAATACCGCTATTATCCACCGGGTGGTCCGCAACTTATAAAAACCGTAAGTATTGCCCTAGGGAAAACAGCTGTATGTCCGTGTATGTTTTAAAGATCGCTCTGCATCTGATCTCTATCAAAAGTCCTTCACAAAAATGGAATTATCTCAGCTTTTTGCTCAAAATTTGGTGTTTTTGATGAAACCTACACATATTTGAGAGGTGATAAAAACAGAACACATGAAGGTAGGATGAAAAGGGTTTTTTTGTTTGAAAGCAGAGGGTCTGTTCTTTAATTTCATATATTGTATGTTTATATATTTAAAAAGGAGCATTTTCTGGAAGGCATTAACCTCTTACACTCTGAGGCTATTTTGGTGATTTCCGCCTGGATTTGGCCTACCCAATTTCAAAAGCTTCTCATACCCACAAGCAGAGGTGCACATACAAAAGTTTGGTATCATTTTACAGGAAACCCTTTGAAATTACATAAAACGCTGTTAAAAGTGCTCAACATGATTGTATGTGTTGTCAGTCCTCTAATAAACACAAAAATATATAGGCGCTTTTTGATGTTTTTTTTCTAAAGTCTGTATTTAAAAGTATATAACTCTGGCCCTGAGAGGTAATGAAACCTGCAAATTGTTTGATTCCAGCAATTGCCAGCTTACAGGGGAAAAATGATTTTTTTCTCTATCATAATAAATGCAAAAGTTTTTTTACTCCAACTGAAGGGAGGAATAATACCCTTTTTGTATACAATTTCTGCCTAAAAACATTTGAAGTGTCCCCATAACCACATACAGTGGAATAAATGCAATTTCTTTATATCATTTTAAAGAAAACCATTTGAAGTTACATAAAAAGCTGCTGTTTGTGACAAATATTGTTATTTATGTTGTTTTTCATACGATGAAACACCAAATTTTCTTTTTTATGTTGTAAATACTGTCTTTGATAGTGAATAACTCTGGTTCTGGGTGCTCTAGCAGACTGCAGACAGTTCTGGTTGTTACCAGCAGCAGACAGTAAACACCCAAAAAAAGAATGAACTCTTTAGCATGTCGCATTCAAAAGTTATTCTCATTTTACTGAAGGGTGTGAAAATACATTTTTCATATAAATATAAATTTTTTGTTTTGTACATATAATAAATAGCAAGGGATTATATATGCACACAACCAAAGAAAATGCTGTGAATGGACTCATTGTTTAGAGTAGGACCTAAGATAAAAGATGGTGTATCATTTGTGGTTATCTGTGCTATCTGAGGCAGTTCACACTCAAGTTTCACATATGTTTACAAAAGACCATTTTTTACCTTATTATTCATTCAACGATTGTTGGATATGTGTTAATAATATAGCAAAAATAACAATGTAGCCTTATTTCTGAGAATGAGAGCTTTCATTTGATATAAGACTTGTCCATGTTTGCAATACTTGAAAAATATGAAATATGTGAATATTAAATCATATAATAAATTGTCGGGGGGGTGATAGTGTAAATTAAGTGTAAATAACTTTCTTACAGTAAAACATATCTCAAAGTGATGCATATCTGCAGAAAGTAGAGACTCTAAGTCTGTCCATGACAGACCATTAAAAATTAAAGGAATATTTTATATTAATTCAAAATAAGATAATTCTGGACCCGGTACAGGGTCCACAGAGTCAAACAAGTTAAACTTTTGTGAAAATCATGAAAAATGCTGGCGGCGAAAGAGTTAATAAATAGATATCTTATGTTTTCTTCATTTGTTAATCATCATCTACTAAACGAATAACTGGAAAAGCTTTAAATTATATATAAATATATATATATAAATATATATATATAAATATATATATATATATATATATATATATATATATATATATATATATATATATATATATATATATATATATATATATATATATATATATAGACCAGTTCAAATGATGTAAACAACACTGGTCCAGAAACACTTCCTGTTACAGTTTGTGACAGTTATTTTTTTATTTCACATATATTATTATCTTTAAGATGTTTGTTTAACTTCAGTTAATTCAGGTTTATATGTTCTGTTGGTTTATTTTATCCCAACGTTTATCTAGTGTTAAAAAACGGAAACAGGAAGTGCTTCTGGACCAGTGTTGTTTACATCTTTTGAAATGGTCTATATATATATATATATATATATATATAAGTGCCTGAGTTTTGAGATCCAGCAGCAGTATTAGGATGCTTTGAAGTCTCTCCAAGGGAATTCAAAGCTGATCCGTATTGTTGTGTCCCTCTTATAATCAACCCTGTCATAGCCCTGTCGCTGTAACATGCTTTGCTGGTAGAGCCTGGAAGTTAAATGATTGCAGCAGAGACTTTAATATCACTTCAGCTCTGGCTGTCAGAAGTCAACACCAGTTCGGTTACGGGCCAACCTGCTCTCAAAAATCAAATACTACTACATATTTTTTGTAAACAGGAAGACCACATTTGAAATCAGGCGAAATTTGCATCAATTAGCATCACAAGTGGGTATGGCAATCACTAGAGACAGAAATAATCCATTGTGCATTGTGCTTAAAGCTAAAAACTACAAATGTGTTATCATTTGAGTCCATATATTTTGCTATGGGCAACAATATTATACAACGTTATATATTTATGAATTCCACTGAAGAAATATTTATACCCTCCTAGCATGCCAGATAATGAAATACTGTAAGATGTAGCTCAATTAGTTGGTATAGCAATGCGTTAGCAGTGCAAAAAGTTGTGAAGAGCATGCCGTGGGGTGGGGATAAGGGGGTGCCCTTTTCGCACAGTGTGCCATTTTGATGCCCAAAGTGCACTTTTTGCATACAGACAAGGGGTATCAAACACCCGCGTCAAGGACAACCCCCCCAAATTTCTGAACACAATCAGAAAATCTTGAGCACCTGCCCCTCCAAAGGACTCTGCACGATACTGGTTGTGGGTTTGAATCCCAGATAACATACATATTGATTAAAATGTTTAGGTTTAATACCTAGGTTTAGTACCTTTATGTACAATAAAAGTAACAATTACCTATAATTTAGGTATCAAAGAAAAATGATGTGTCTTAAACTTTAAATACCAAAGATTATCAACATTAGTTTATAAGTGCAATGAGTGATAAGAGTATTTTTGCTTGTAGTAGCTCATAAGACAGTATCTTTTATGAGCTTATCTGTTTTTACTGTGATGCAGATGAAATGTGAGGCAGCAGAAAAGTTATGAGAAAGCTCCTCTTAGGTCACAATACAGTTTTTAATGAGGATGTGAATGGAACGGACAGCTGGTGCGATCCCTTAAAGGGTTCGTGAACTGAGAATTCAAATTCTCCTTGATCTTTTGACAGCTAAGAGGTCATTATATTATAAAAATATCCTATATGTTTCAAAACTCAAGACCTCCTTGTTATTTTAAAAACAGCTTTAATTTAAATAGAGGCAAGAATATGACTCATTTTGAAAAGACTATGACATCCAGAGATGGGAAAAGTACACACATCCTTGACTTAAGCAGACTCATGTTTAAAAATACTCTAGTAAAAGCTAACTGACTACACTTTTTACTTAAGTTAAAGTACAGAAGTATTGGCTCTCCCATGTACTTAAGAAAAAAATTTCCATTAATAGTAGCTGTTTTAGTGTCACGCTGGTAACTGGACCTCACATTATTTTAATACATTAATACAAAAAGAGTTCAGCTTACGAAGCATCTTAGTACTCTTAAAGGCGCTCTAAGCGAATCGACATGTTTTAGACCATAAAACATTTTTTGTTACATACAGCAAACATCTCCTCACTATCTGCTTGCTGCCTGTCCGCTGATCAAACTGTAAAAAAAACGCGATCTCTGTAGACAGGCCAGGCTTCACAATGGCAATATCAACATAGTGGCCAAACCTAGCACCACAAAACAAAACAAAGGGTTCCAGCCAATAAACGACAAAAAGGATGTGGGGGTGGGGGTTGGGCGCGTTCATGCCCAGATAGCAAAAAATATCCGCAGGACTTATTTTTGTCACCAGCCCTAAGCTGTCGGCTATAGGTCCGTCCCGCTGGCGGGGATGAAACGTTTGCCGCCGAATACGTCACTCCCCTTTCTTGCGATTTGCCGCCGGACCACCTGCTTAATTTATGCAAAAGCGGCTGTCGCCGGCGGTCCGCTGTCAGACATGTTTGCGATTACGCCCTTATGACGCTTACTGCCTCCAGAGCACCGCCGGTGGTCCGCCGACTCATTGCTATCTGGGTGAAAGCTCGGAAGGGAGGGGGAGGAGTTAGCTACGCTCCATCTGTTTGAAAACAAAAAACTAACGTCTCGCAGATTCGCTTAGAACACCTTTAACTGTTACATTTAAAATGGAGGTGATTATTCCTCATCTAATAGGCACTTCTCATAATATTTTTTTTATTAAATAAACCTTACATATATTAAGACAACTCTGACTTCCTTATTAATTTATTTTAATTCCCTTACACGCATAAAAATGTATGATACTCAACAGATTTCGACAAAATAGAAATCATCATCTTTAGCATTAACTAGCAAAATTATGAAGTCACTAAGGAAATGTTATTCATGAAGTTTTGAGATGTTGCTTTATTTTGTTCATGTTGCAGGTCTTATTTTTAGTTTAATGAACCAAACTTCCAAAATACACAGCTACATGGTGTTTGTTTTAAGCCTACACTTCATCTGTTTTTAAATGTAAAAGATTTCTAAATTGACCAAAACATGTTAATCTGTATATTTAAACATAACATTTCATTAACTGGGGGAAGTCATTAACTGGGAGAGATCTGCGGTAAAATGCTATAGTTTTTTTATTCATCCTATTCACCTGCACTGCTTTGTCAAATGTATGCACGTGACATTAGCGCATTTTAATTTGTTAACGCCTAATTTGCATGTGGTGATTATGATGACATTATTAGATGCAAATTTTACTGTATCCACATGTAGTGTCTCTATTATAAAGTGACAAGAACAGTACATTAGCCTGTATGGCCATGATATAGGCATATTGCGTTAGCAAAACTTTAGCCAACTTATTACATGAGCTGCTTACGAGTCATGCATGTTAGTAAGTGTCAGAGATGTGTCCTGCTTACACCTGCGCAGGTGCCTGGGCTGCGTCTGAAACCACCTACTTCCATATCTATATAGTAGGCGAAAAGCAGTAAGCGAGGTGAGTAGTATGTCCAAATATATAGTATTCCAAAAGCAGTAGGTGAAAAGTACCCATGATCTACTATCTCTGGCAAGATCCGTAAGTGTTCATTCAATGGACACTTTGCTATCCCGTGAGACCCCAGGAAAAGGAGTTATTCAATGAAGAAGACGACAGAGGGGTGTTGTTTTATTCAAAAATGCCCAAAAGCGCTAACGCAGCTGTATTCAAATGAAAATACATATATAAAAGCTTTCCTCGCCATTGACGAGTTATCTTGTCAATTAAGAGAAACTCATGTTCCTGATGAGTTTTTATGGTTATCTGTAATACCCAATTTATAAAAAAATGAAGCAAAAAAATTATTTACTAATTTTACGCTGCGTGTATGTTTTGATAATCGTTCACAATCTGATCTCTAACAAAATTCCTTCACAAAAATTCAATTATTTCAGCTTTTTGCTAAAAAATTTGTATTTTTTAAGAATTTGTACTTCGTTACTTCCCATCTCTGATGACATCATTATAATGCAAAAGACCACCTGTGCAGGAGAATATCCACACCTTTGAACATAATTGCAACGTTCAATTTCACACATGCACAAACTTTTTACATGCAACACTCCTGTTATTCAATGATAGCAGTGGGCGGTGAATTCCAAACCTTTGATACGGCACACGCACAAAAACAAATCTTGTGCTTTAAATAGAGATTCAAAGGACAGAAAAAGCCTATTACTTACTAATTATGACATTTAGGTAAAAACCTTTCTGTACAAATTAACTAAATAAGCCAGCTCATGACCCCTTTAAAACAGGCATACTTGTAAATCTCGCTGGTGCCCTGGATGACTAACACCAACAATGGCAAGCTCATGCATTAGGTTTGATTCCCAGTGCACTTAAACATGTACTGTATGGCATGAATGCTTTGGACAAAAGCATCTGCACGTGCACCAACCCTGCTCAATAAACATCATACTGTATGACTGAATACATGCTACAGAGTGCACGCTTAATTTTAAATGAACACTAAACGCATACAAATACAGACAAGCACAGAAATATGTCACTGAAACAAGGGTTACAACTGCTTATCAGGAACTCAAATGATGAGCATGCAGACAGAAACATACTTGCATGGCAACAGGAGGAGAAACGAGACGCTATCAGGGAGACGTGTTTAGCATATTGAGCAGTGTAAAATTTAAAACTGTATTTTGCAGTGTGGATGAGTAACTTTGAGGAGGTTTAGTTTTAAAACTAAGCAGACGAGAATCCTCCTAGGAAATGATTGTTACACAAATAACTTTTCATCAAAAGAATGAATGATGAAAGCGTAGTTACACTTCAAAACGCAAAACTTTGTAGTGTACACATCGTTCGGGCATTTCTTTATCTCTGTCTACTGTATGGAAAATCCAGCTTAAGCTGCTGACTGTGTTACAGCATGATATCTGGTTTGTAATGCCTGCAAGCTAGTGAGCAGGTGTGCATTTGTCATTAGCTAGCTGGTCATTGGTTGGACAACCCGCTAGAAGAAGATTCCCTGCATACGAAATTGACTACTTTTATACTATATAGTAGGCGACAATCAGTATGCATAATGAATAGTATGTCCGAAACCTCGCTCTAAAATATAAAACGCTCAGTGTTGGGTCAAAAAGGGAATGAACACAACCTGTTGGGTTGTAATTTAAACTATCCTGGGTTGCTTCGACCCAAAATGCTGGGTCGTTTTAAACCATTGTTGGGTCAAATATACTGTGAACATTTTTAGGTTAACTTAACCCAACAGCTGGGTTTGTCCCTTTTTCGCCACAACGTGTGTAAAAAACGATTTCTAACTATGCGTTTCTTTCCCAAGAGACCACAAGAGCTGAAAAGCCACTAAATTTGAATAAAAATCCAGAAAAACTGTGAGCCGGGCAGCTCTTTTCTACTCTTAGTGATACACGTACAAAAAAATGTATTCCTTGTGGATAAACATTACTTGTTTAACAACAACTGAGTAAATTATGCACATTGTTGTTATGTCAGGTGAATAAAAATACAGTACAGGTCACATGACAATAAAAACATGGTGGATGTAATACGTCCACAATGTACTGTATTCATACTGCACACATACTATAAAGGACGAAGTTAGTAAGTATAGTTACATCCGGGCTGATCTCATAAGAATTTGAACATATTTTACGATTCGTATGAATGAAGTTAATTATGCAAAAACGTTTGATTACCA
Source organism: Paramisgurnus dabryanus (assembly GCF_030506205.2). Taxonomy (NCBI): domain Eukaryota; kingdom Metazoa; phylum Chordata; class Actinopteri; order Cypriniformes; family Cobitidae; genus Paramisgurnus; species Paramisgurnus dabryanus. Next base: position 41,776,967 of record NC_133345.1, on the reverse strand, counting down.
TATAAAAACAAAGAAACCCCACTCTAACCCCAAAGTCAAAGGGGCAAAGGCAAATTGTACAGAAACGTACGAATGTGGTCGTACAAATTAATACAAAATAGCCAACTCTTAACTCGTTCCCCGCCATTGTCGAGTTATCTTGTCAATTAACTCTTTCATCGCCAGCGTTTAAAAAAAAAGTGCCAGCCAGCGCCAGCGTTTTTCATGATTTTCACCAAAGTTTAATGCCTTCCAGAAAATGTTCTTCTTTAAATATATAAACATACAATATACCAAATGAAAGAACAGACCCTCTGCTTTCAAACAAAAAAAAAAACGTTTCATCCTACCTTTAGTGGTTCTTTTGTAATCAGCTTTTGAATATGGGTAGGTTTCTGCAAAAACACCACATTTTCAGCAAAAAGCAGAGATAATTCCATTTTTGTGACGGACTTTTCATAGAGATCCCATTCAGAGCGATATTTAAAACAGACACGTGCTGTGTCCGAAACCGCCTACTTCATACTATAAAGTACGCGGAATGCAGTAGGCGAGGCGAGTAGTATGTCCGAATACATAGTATTCGAAAAACAGTATGCGAAAAGTACTCGGATGACCTACTACTTCCGGTTAGATTTTGCAGTGTGCATACGATGGTCACTTCACTATCCCATGATGCCCCTGGAGAGGAGTTATCCAACGAAGAAGAAGAGGCATGCCGCTGTTTTCGCGCTGGAATGACATGACGTGATGACGACGTATGTCACGTGATGTAGCAAAAAAGTTAATGCCTGGTGGATAATAGCGGTATTGCGGAAAGACGGAAAATCTCGTCATTGGCAGGGAAGTGTTTTTTCTTGATTGACGAGATATCTCGTCAATGGCGGAGAAAGAGTTAAGAGAAACATTTGCATAAAAAAGTGTTTCTGAATAATTTTTATGTTAATCTGCAATGCTGCGATTATTCCAATTTATGAAAATACTGAAGCCAAAACGTAATTTATTCATTTTAAAATCCGTGTAAAATTAATGTTTTGATAATCTTTCTGAATCTGAACAAAATTCCTTCACAAAAATGCAATTATTTCAGCTTTTTGCTAAAAAAAAATATTTTTTAAGAAAAATAACCATATTTAAGAGTTTATAAGCAGAGACAAAATATAGATAGGATGAAACAATTTTCCCCATTTTGTTTGTTTATTTATTGTTTGTTTAAAGTCAGAGGGTCTCTTCTTTCATTTGATATATTTGTATGTTTATATATTTTTTTGAAGAAACATTTTCTTGAAGCCATTTTGTACAACTTTGTGAAAATCACAAAAATGCTGACGGGCAACTTTTAAAAAAAATGGCTGGCAGGGAATGAGTTAAAATATGTACAAATTACCATAATATAGCGTTATTACTTCATATAATTCAGTGTGTACTGCAGTATGCAATTTCGAATGCAGGGTAGGTATACCAGCTTGAACCAGCTTGAAACAAGCTACCATGTTGGTAATAAAAACTTCAAAAAAAACATACGTCTACAAACATACTGGTCATGTGTGATTTCTGAAAATCCAGACTATGTTTCCTATTTATGCTCAAATGCTGCTCAGACAGAGCTCAACAGACTGAACTGGAGGCCATCATGCCACACAGAAACTCTTTACTTTCCTGGTGGGGGATTCAGGCTTCTCTGGGCCCTCAGTCCCAGCGGCCTCTGTCTTTGTCACACAGCTATCAGCAACTGCAATGCTGGGATATCAAGAGAGAAAAAAAGAGAGAGATTACTGCAGCAAAGCAGCCAACAACGACAGCAATACAGAGGGAGACGAGAAACAAACTGCCTCATTAGTTCCTAATTCATTCCTCTGAGATGAAATAAGCATGTTTTATTTGCTTCTTTGGCCATGTGGATTGATTGCGAGAGAGAAAGTGGGCATGGCATGGAGGGTCTTTAGCGAACTATTCAATCTTAGCTTGGCCGAGGCGTACACTGACCCTTGATGCAGATAAAAGATGAGACTGTGTCCGAACGCTTGGTTTTGACGATTATTGGAGCTCCACGGGTTGATTTACATTCGCCGGGGAACACAAGTGCTCCATTTACTGCTGGGTGGTAAATTCGGAATTCTTGAGGGAAAACAACACGAGCTAGAAGCTGAATTATGATAATTTGAATACTCCCTTAGTTTCCCTTCACAAATAATGACAGTCATGGTAAAAAGCAATTACTGTTAGGCAGGGGAAATAATGCATCGTGGGTAAACAAACAAACAAACAAGCAAAAAAAAAAGACCTTAACATTAAGATATTGAATTATCCTGAAATCTACTGGCGGTATCATAGACTACCCTCCTCTAATATCAACCTTTCCCATCTTGAAACGCCGGCTTGGATTTTGATCCCTCAAATAAGCATCCAAATTTCATCACTGAGGTAATTGGGAACTCAGGTGGATCTTGTGCCAGATTTCACGCACCCTCGCGGTGGTTTGCCACGGCCTTATTCCCATGAAGGACAGAAGCCAGTGCTTTCTCATGCGAGGGATTTATTATGCCCTCAGAAGGACACGCCAGCACTAACTGCAAAAAATCAAAGAGTTAAATGAGGATAAACTGTAATGGGACCCTCTGGCTGATCCAAGTGGCTCCAGTGTGAGTTTGAACTGATATTAGACTGCATAAGTACCTACACTTGAATGTTTTCTGCACTGAAGTTACTAATGGGCCGTGCACTAATCAGGGTCAGTGGGTTTAAATTTCTGTATGGCAGGGATGGAAATCCACAAATTCATTTCATTGGTAACTGTGTTGGAGCATGGCCTGCTTAGTGATCTTTGCATTTTGGAAAGGGTCTCAGAGGGAATGCAAACTGCTTAGCTGAAAAAGATGTCCTAGTGTAACATGTCAGGCAAAGTCAAGTAAATAATGTCAAACTTGAGCCCACAACAGGTTTAGGATTAGCTCTCTACAACCACACATATTGCTCACTGATGTACTATCTGCTTGTCTTCATTAACACTGTATATGATATTACTAGCAATAATTTATATTTTGCTCAACCTGATTTTGCCAAGTAAGATATGTCCTCAGGGCAACATAGTGTTTGGCCAAAGAACAAAATTTTGTAAATAAAACCTAAACCCATCCCAACCCTAACCATACCCGAACCCTAAAATCAGAAGGAAATGATAAGTGGAAAACAATGGTCTAAAAGCAGCAAATGCTGGCTTTAAGCTTAAAGTTGAAACAAAATGTGTACTTATTTCTGAAATCTGATTGGTTGATTGAAATCTTGTCCCTAGGTCAACATACTGTAATGTTAACCCAAGGACATCAACCACTTGGCAAATCAGGAAAGCCATATAGGTCAATATACCCACAACAGAGGTGGATGTGCAAAGATAAGGCTGCTACTGTATGTGCCTGCTGCTCTGGCCCACTTCAATTTTATTTCTATATCTATTTGGTTATGCATTTTTTTGTCATTTGTCTAATCTGAGAAGCCACTTACACTTCAGTTTAGTAAAAATTGTTAAGTGTTCAATTTGGGATGATACTATACTTCGAAAAACCATACAGTAGGCTGTAAAGTACTGTGTATTGCATAGTTTAAGTGCATTTGTATAGTTAGGTGACCAGACGTCCCCGTCCCATTTTTTCGTTTTCTGTCCCCGGCTGGAGCTGTCCCTTGAATGTCCCCATTTTACAACACATCCTGAACAAATACAGTGGTAAAACCCGATCAACATTTAGTGTGCAGAGTACCAGAGCAGAGCAATCATGTAATGATTATTTTCACCTGCAGATGGGGTTGCGAGGTACACTGATTACTTAGTCGCGCCTCACTGCTTTAGCGATGAAGAAATTACTACAAGACACATAAGTGTTACGTTATCAAGTGATCATCAATCAAGTTATCGGGTTCATACTTAGCAAGAATACTTAGATTACTTACATAAAACTCCGAAATACAATCAATGGTTGATAAACCCTGCGTTCAATCCAACATATGTGAACTTCAGGCGGATGCGCGTGATATTGTAAGGCGCGCGAGGGGGAGGAGGGATCTGTGGCGCGTGCAGGTACTGTGATTGACAGGCAGATTTTACACAGCCCTGCGCTGATTGAACCAAATGAACCGGCCTGCGCTGATTGGACCAAGTCAACCGGGAGGGGTGGAATTTTGCAAAACAAATAACAGGCTCTAGGTGGAGCTAGAAGCACGGGTTTTTTTCTTAAACAGTCTAATTTATGTTGTTCTGTGGGAGCATAGTGTTGGTTTCAGTGAATGTGATCAAAAAATATTATCAAAAAAGTTGCCGACCGCAGCTTTAAAGGAATAGTCCATTTTCTTAAAAGAAAAATCAAGATAATTTACTCACCACCATGTCATCCAAAATGTTGATGTCTTTCTTTGTTCAGTCGAGAAGAAATTATGTTTTTTGAGGAAAACATTGCAGGATTTTTCTCATTTTAATGGACTTTAATAGAGCCCAACATTTAATACTTATCTCAACACTAAACAGTTTTTTCACAGTTGTTCACTTAACGCAAATGTGCGTTTTATATATGTTACACGTGACCTCCCTACGTCACTACACATTTACGTTAGGTCACGCTGGACCGGACCTAGACGAAAAGTTGTGTTTTAAAAGAGCTTATTTTTATTGTCAAAAATGACAATCGTTTCGCTAGATAAGACCCTTATGCCTCGTTTGGGATCGTTTAGAGTCCTTTGAAACTCAGTTGAAAAAAACTGTTAAGTGTTGAGTTAAGTATTAAATGTTGGGCTCTATTAAAGTCCTTTAAAATGAGAAAAATCCTGCAATGTTTTCCTCAAAAAACATAATTTCTTCTCGACTGAACAAAGAAAGACATAAACATTTTGGATGACATGGTGGTGAGTAAATTATCTGGATTTTTCTTTTAAGAAAATTGAATATTCCTTTAAATTAGAAACCCAAAAAGGTTTTGTCCCCATTTTTTTAATTCGTAGACAAATGAGATTTACATATAAAAATTATTTTGTCACTGTTTCTTCTCATCATCGTGCAAATATTTAATCATTTAGATTCATATTTCAAAACGTAATTTTATATTTTTAATCAGTTTAATTGGATTAAAGAGATCATCAATATAAACATTTTCTACCGATTTTCTTGCATTAACTAAATTCTGAATATTACACTTTCTGAATCTGTTATTTATTTACATAATGATAATAAATATTAAACATTATTCTAGTGAAATATATCGGCCATGACTATTGGCTGTTTTTCAACTCTCGGTGCATAACTAATTTTAATATAACCACAAAGGTAATTTCATAACATTGTACAATTTCTGTCTAAATGCATTTATTAAGCTAATGCTACTGTGTAAAATTAATATATGCAATGTTAGCTACGTGTGTTCTTGCATGGCTCTCAAACCCTTTCGTACAGTGGTGATCCATGCTAGCTGTGTCCCCTTCACAGGTAAGTTTAGTCAAAATGTGTGTGTGTTGCGGACTGTTTAGCGCGGCAAGCGGAGCCAATAAAAGAGGCACTGCCAGCTTCATTTAATGGTCCCTTTCATTGCATAGTACCCCACGGTTTGGTTTAGGTCAGCTTTTCCATCGAGTTTAGTATCAATTCGCAGTGGGAGGGAATATAGGCGTGTTGTTATATTTGCGCTGCCTACTGCTGTGACATAATACAAGTGAGAGCGTCGCTGTACATTCCCATACATTTATTTATTTCTCTGTCCGCCACAAAATTAAAATTGCCCACCAAAAATAGATTATAGCGGTGACGCTGTTAGTGACGATTCTCTCAGACCAATCGGTGATCTACAGTGTTTTCGCTTCACACAACAGTAAAATTCACCAGTGTCTAATATGACGAGTCGCCAAACCGTGCGTAATTTGAACTGTTACACCCCTACAAGCCAGACACTAAACAAACACAGACTGGAAGTTATAAGATAAAATTATTAGTTATTATTAATTATTAAAATAATAAAATCTAGTAAAATAGTATAAGATAGTATGTTATCTAACAACTCTCTCAAACATAAATACTGGCACAGTACCGGGGCCGAAATTCTCAGCTTTTCAAAATTCCCTTACATTTTTTAAATGATGTGTTTAATGCAGGCAAGTGTGAAGTGTTTTGTTTATCTATCACACTTGGGATTTGACAGGCACTGGTGTTAATCTGACGGGTCTCCTGCAATCAGTCCTGATTGAAACACCTGTCTCTCAAATCTCTGAAATGGACAAATGAGGTCTACATAGCAATCAAGAAGCCTCTTTAACAAATAGATAACATGCTCTTAAGCAATCAAGTGTATCCACTAACCGCAAAATAAGAGATGGATTCATAAATGCTTTTTTCTGCTCATTTTGAGTGGGATGACCTCAACGTATTGAAGGTTATTTGTTCATTAAGGCACCAAGAATCCCGAGAGGATCCTAAATCCTAGTGACAGCCACTGATCATTTTAATGTTAAGTGTTCACATCTGCAGGGTCGCTTGTATAGTTCTGAGTAAAAATGACAGGCTTAACATTACCATTTCAATGTCCTCTTTAAACATCCCGAAACGACCATCACATGGGATGCATGTTCACAGAAAAGCCTAGCTAGTGAACAGCATTAAATCAGAAATTGCATCATAGAACAACACGGACATGCAAGGATGCTCTGCTTTGATACTTACAGGTCATTGTCAGTCTCTGAACGGGGTTTCTGTCCTCTTCTGTACACCATACAGATTGTGGCCACCACTCCTACAATCAGACCAGCCACCACTACAACTCCCAGGATGCCAAGAATACCACCAGGTGGACCTTGCGCCATCGGTTTTTCTGCCAAAGAAAAGAGGGAAAGGATTAGGAATGTTTAAATGAGGACTTGACTCTCTCATTGCAAAAGCACCCCAGTTGTGTTAGACATTCAATGATTCTAGATAGCAAATATTCAAGAAGTTCCAGGTAGTAGGCACACATACAGTAGGCGGAGTTTCGTGTTTGTGCTTGAGGGGCACCTGCCGGCAAACAAGGTTACTGCAATACTTTGAGATTAGCAAGATTTTTAAATATGGTTTAAATGAATTCTAAACTATTTTAACCTTAAGTTACTCAGCCTAATACAATATTAAGATAAGAGTTAATATGAATTCATTCCTTAATAGCTCAGACAAAATCATACTTTGTTCTGATCTGGGTGGCGGTGAACCCCCACCCCAAACTCACAGCACCAGCTGGTTACAGACAATGAAACACCCCCATATTTATATTGCTTCATACCTGTAAGTTGACCTAGCATGGAGAAAATCCAGACTGTAATATTCTAATGCTTTCCTTTGTTTACTTGTTGATTTATTCATGTATTCAAGTAAAATAAATAGTTTTAACGTTGTGCCATCTAAATAAAATATTGGGAACAGATTTCTCATTGGCAGCAGCATACCAACCAATTGTAATGCTGCGTACACACCAAACATGAAGCATTCCATTCCTTGCTCATGATTACTCGTGGGATTTACCTTTATATCATATGAATTTTTAGTTTGACGAAGACGCGGTTGAGGCAAATAGCGTGTGTTTTTGTGGCAATCGCGCCATCCAATTCGTATCATTCCCATCGTCCACCGCAAGGTCATTTCTATTAATGTCTTTGCATTGACTTTGTATGTAATCTACTTGCACAAATAGTTGAATTTGCATTTGGTGTGTATGCCCTATAATGCTGCGTACACACCAAACGCGAAGCATCACGTTCCTCGCTCTAGATTACTCGTGTGATTTTACTTCGTGTCATACCAATTTTTCGCCTGAGTTGAAGACGTGGTTGAGGCAAATAGCGTGTGTGTTTGTGGCAATCGCGCCATCTAATTTGTATCATTCACATCGTCCAGTCATATGAATTAGTTTGTTTTCGTTGAATATTTTTAACTTGCGCGAAGACGCGGTTGAGGCGAAAAGCATGTGTTTTTGTGGCAGTCGCGCCATCCAATTCATATCATTTGCATCGTCCAGTGTAAGTTCATGTCTATTTGTGTCTTTGCATTGACTTTGTATTTAATCTACTTGCACTAATAGTTGAATTTGCATTTGGTGTGTATGCCCCATAATGCTGCGTACACACCAAACGCTAAGCATCACGTTCCTCGCTCTAAAGGACACAGATTTATGTGTAATCTGCTTGCGCAAAAAGCTTAATTTGCGTTTGTTGTGTACGCCCCATAAGACTTCTCTCAAACTTTTGGTTTGATTTTTGATCCAAACCAGAGTTCAATATCACCATATTTATGCCTCTGTAGGGGTTTTTGACATATTTGCCTCCAGATTGCATGTTTGTGATTACTAGAGGCAGCTGTATACTGTAACTATTGGCTGGTGCACACATATGTTTGTAAAACTGCATTCACGCCGACTCCACACTTACAGCTTTAGTGTTAAAACGTACAAAAAAACATGTCAAGTGCTAAAGCAGATGAAAATATGTATGATAACATCCTTAATCTTATTATTTAACACTTTCAAGACAACACTGGCACACACAGACGCTACATTCCCAAAACCTTTGAGACAATAAATATATGTGTGAATCTGAGTTGCTGCTGTAAAGGTGAAAAGATAAAGAGGCTTCTTCTGTAATCCTTGCATCAGGGATGAAATGGGTTTAAAATTCCCTTTATATTTCAATGCAAGCCTGGACCAAAAAAAACCCTAAAAAAATCAAAGGGGATAGTGCAGTGCACTCCACAGGCTGATATCATTAGTTTCCTGATAGATTGGGAACTTGACCTTAGTAACCTACAGGGTTGTTTTAGTAACACAGTCAACCAACCATTTAAATATACTGTATAAGAGCTGCTAAAAGAATCGTTTTGTTTATGAATTATTATTATTTTTAGCATGTAAGCCTGACTTCTCATGTGCTGCATGAGAAGGTTGTAATTCAAGCCTCAATATTTGTCCCAAAATGCCAACAAAAACAATCAAACATAATATGTTCCAGCAAAGGCACATTTACACATGTAAACTCAACTAAACAGCTGCTCGCGGGTGTTACACTATTGGATTTTTTTGGTATGAAGACCGCAGCTGTTGCTAACTTTATGATTGGACTCCAGTTTGTGTCAGAAGCAGTCAATGTTGGCAGGGAATGTCAACAGGGTAACCGATTCGCTCTCATGCCAAGGGCTTCTCGTAAATCCGGTGCAGTTAAAATGATGCCCAGCAGGGGGTGAGAGCGTGCACTGTGGTACCATATGTGACACAGTTATAACTCAGCCTCCCAACCATCCAAATTATAAGCAGACATGTAAAACTTAGACTTTATCACTGAATTCGGCAGATGACAGGATTATTGTAAACAGGAGCTGGACCGGGAGACGTAAAATATCTTCACATTAAAGGAACACAGAAAAGCTCTTTGTGGTTTGGGTGCCATTTCTATTGCTGATGTCATAAATAACTTTTTACTTTTCTGTTTAATGATATTCTGGTTTGTTTTGACAATAAATTTAGAGCTCAATTGGTCCATTGGAGAATTCTAGAAGATTTTGTTGCCTGCTGTTAAGCATAACCTGTGTTGAATTTGATGGATTTGTTAAGCTACTTACTAAAACAGTGCTTTTAAAGCACATGAGAAATATTGGGCTTTCAAAATGTAGTTTTTGTTTCATAACTCAAAGTAGTTTTCAGTTATCCCATTCAAGTATCAAGTAACCCTGTCTGATGAAATTTAGATGAAACAAACACACTGGAAAATTGAAAAGTTGGATTAACTTAAAAAAAAATACTTATATAATATTAATTATTTCAACTTAAATTTTTCATTTAAAGTGTTTTGATGACCAGGTGTTACCAATTCAAGTATTTTTGATTCAAATTTTACTTTTTAGTGCATTATAAACAATTGAGGGATTCAGATGCAAAGCCATCTTGGTTCATCTGACATAAAGTAAACCAATTAAAGCCCATTAAAGGAATAGTCTACTCATTTTCCATATTAAACTATGTTATTACCTTAACTAAGAAGAGTTGATACATCCCTCTATCATCTTAGTGCGTGCACGTAAGCGCTGGAGCGCGCTGCGACACTTCGATAGCATTTAGCTTAGCCCCATTCATTCAATGGTACCACTCAGAGATAAAGTTAGAAGTGACCAAACACATCAACGTTTTTCCTATTTAAGACGAGTAGTTATACGAGCAAGTTTGGTGGTACAAAATAAAACGTAGCGCTTTTCTAAGCGGATTTAAAAGAGGAACTATATTGTATGGTGGAACAGCACTTTTTGGAGTACTTCAACTCCGCACAGTAACACTCATTATGAGAGGGAGAAGGGGAGCGAATTTTTCAGGCGAGTTGAAGTACTCCCAAAAGTGCTGTTCCGCCATACAATATAGTTCCTCTTTTAAATCCGCTTAGAAAAGCGCTACGTTTTATTTTGTACCACCAAACTTGCTCGTATAACTACGAGCAATATTGAAAATGAGTAGACTATTCCTTTAAAATTAGGAAAATCCTGGAATGTTTTCTTTAAAAACCATAATTTCTTCTCGACTGAACAAAGAAAGACATCAACATTTTGGATGACATGGTGGTGAGTAAATTATCTGGATTTTTTTTAGAAAATGGACTAATCCTATAAGGGGCGCTGTGATGCATGTGGCTGCTACATTCAGGTTGTGTTCAGGTATTCAGGTGCAATTTTTCACTTTCAACTTAATTAAGGTTTGTTTATATAGCACTTTTTTTTAAAAACAGCAAGTGTCTATCAAAGTGCTGTACAGACAAAATTAAAACAATTAAAACATAAGAATAACAAAAAAAGAAAATACAATAACAACATAGAAGCAAAAACAACAATGCAATCATCACGAAACATAAAAGAACAGCTCTCAAACGGAGTTAAATGCCAGACTATAAAAAAGGTTTTAGATTTGATTTAAAAATGGAAAGTGTGTGTGCCTGCCTAACAATTAGTGGCAAACTATTACATAGTTTTAGGACTGCCCCCGCAAAAGCTTAATTCCCTTGCTTTTTGCCATATTCTGGGAACGGTCAAAAGTGAATGATCAGCTAACCTAAGTGCTCTTACTGGAGTATGTGGCTGTATTAACTATGAGGGATAGTCCGGTGCTAACTAGGGGTGGCACGGTTCACAAAACCCTCGGTTCGGTTCGTATCACGGTTCTATGGTCACGGTTCTCGGTTCAGTACGGTTCTTGTTGTTATTTTTTCTTAACATTTTTAACACTCCAGAAATGTATTATCTTATTAATGTATTAATTATCCATAATTTAGGATACAGTATTAAAAAAATGTTATATCATGTAATCATGCACAAACTGAATTTGACTTTAAGCACATTATTGGGACCATCCCTGAGGAAAACCAGATGAGATTTTGATAGAGCAAGAGGGAAGACATTGATGATTTCAAAATGCTTTTCATTTATTTGGCAAAAAAGAGAATGTGTATTGCCATCTACATGAACTTTATGTGCATTTTTAGCACACAAAGATAACTTGCATTTATTAAAATGCCAACTTCAGTGTAGCTCTTAGATTTATCACTGAGAGGCTGCTTAAATACTGCAGAGAGTAGCCTATATGTGGACGAGAGAGAAACACAACGTTTACAATTTTAATATTTAAATCCGTCTCTTTTGTCCACTTTTGACCACTTCTGTCCTGATTACTTTGAGGGGCAATTTCTGAAATAAGATCGCGCAACTTTCACACGCTAGCAAAATGAAACTAGGCGGAAATCAGCCGCTTTAATTTTATCAATGAAAGGCTAAAAATAGCGCTGAATACGAAAAGACGTAAAACACTGTATTCAGTACCTCAGATTAGATAAAAAGTCGGAGAGAAGGCGATCTCCTGTGGCTGTTGGAGCACATTCAACCCATAGACTGCAGTTCAATCTATTGTTTTATTTCCGCTGTCATGGTAACATGAAATAAAAATGTTTTCACACACCAAACTTATACGACGCTGGCGCATCCTCAAACTGCGGGCAGACTTCCTTTTTTCTCCCACTTGCCATTTCTACACGTAACATAACCTGCAGTACTTATACAAAAAACCACTCACCTCTTCTTTGGCGCGAAAGGGAAACACGCTATCTGAGGTCACATACAGGGCATGAGACTACATTGCGCATGCCATGAACCGTTGAACCGTGCGGCACACACGCGCTCCGAACCGAGACAAGTGAACCGAACGGTTCGGATTTTTTGCATGGACCGTGCCACCCCTAGTGCTAACCCATGTAATGCTTAAAAGACTAACACTGAAATTGCAAAATTAATTCCAAGACGTACAGGAAGCCAGCAGGCACATGGGGGGGGGGGGGGCTTTTACCCCTGGATGACCAAAGTTTTTTGTAATTAAATGCCCTTTTGTGAAGGCCTGCCCAATCTAACTATAAGTAAAATTATGGAAAAATTATTTAGCCGTAAATAAAATGAGACACATGATGACCTATTGACCTTTCACCAGACAATCTCTTCCGGGATGATCCTTTGCTCACGCACCGCAAGCAAGCTCACACACTCTTAAAGGAATATTCCACTTTCTTAAAAGAAAAATCCAGATAATTTACACACCACCATGACATCCAAAATGTTTATGTCTTTCTTTGTTCAGTCGAGAAGAAATTTTGTTTTTTGAGGAAAACATTGCAGGATTTTTCTAATTTTAATGGACTTTAATAGAGCCCAACATTAAATACTTAACTCAACACTTAACAGTTTTTTTCAACGGAATTTCAAAGGACTCTAAATGATCCCAACACACACACACACATACACACACACACAGACACACACACACACACATACACACACAGACAAAATGTTTACATTGTTATGCACTGTAAGTCGCTTTTGATAAAGTGTCTGCCAAATGCATAAGTATAGATATAAAGATATAAAACTCTGTCTATATAGATTTTTCTGTCTCACTCTATTTGCAAGGAAAAATAAATAAAAATATTAGACTTAAAATGGTATGTCCTTTTCTATTTTGCTTTATTATTTTTTTCAATTGTGTGCGTGTGTGTCGGCAGGGAATGTGCCATTTTTATACTTTAAGCACCTGCCTCTCCAAAGGTCTCTGCATGGCCATGGAAGCCAGTGTAGAAATGCAAGTATGTATTTGCTGTATTAAAAGCAACATTAAAACAAAACATTCAAGCATAGTTTTCAAAATTGGGATTTGAAAATAAGGAAAATTTCCCGAACCCCAACACACACACCCCCACAGCACTAATTTTGACTACTATGTAGGTGAATGGATGGGTACATTGCAAAAAAATTATTTTACTGTATTTTCTTGATGAGCAAAATGAGTCTAATTTTTAGACAAAAAAAGTTAATTTGTGCTTAAAACAAGCAAAAAAAAGTTGAAATAAGTTAACTTTTCCTTAAGACTTAATTCAAGAAAAAAATTCATAAATAAATGTATAGTCATTTTGCTTATCAAGAAAATAGACAAAAATACAAAAAGTCATTTTTGGCAGTGTATACCTTGTACTGTATTATTGTTTGTATGGCACTCTTGCATCTGAAAGTGACTTGTTATACACATAGGTCACAGACCTTGCATTCCTTAACACCTTCTGAGTTAAGTAGTAAAGCACAAACAGCAGTGTTTTCCTTCACGCAAAGTTATGAAAAAGCACACCCCGCCACACGCATCAGCCAGCACATTCAAATGTGTAAGTTTGTGTATGCTGGCGGGCGGACGTGCGCGCTAATACGCGTGGCAGTTGTAGCTTTGCACGCTGCTCGTCATCCTCCACCTATCCTCGGGAAGCTTTCTTCTTCTTGTCTTATTGGTGGGTGTCGTATGAGTGATATGTTACAGATATACTGTCGCCTGCTTTAACAGAGGTGAATGTAGCAAACATCAAATACGGACAGTGGAATTTTTTATAACGGGAAAATGGGATGGTTGACAGATATGAAACAAAGTGGGGATTTAGCAGATTTGAAGTTAAGGTATTTGATGAATATACAGTAAAATACATGTCAAAAGCATTTCGTTAATATTATCTCATAGGTGGGGTTTAGCGGCTTTTGCATCTGAGTTCCTCAGTTGCTATCACATAATAAAAGATCATGAGACACATGTCATATTACCGGGTCTATTCTCTGGGGAACAAATCCAAGAGTGCCATCTTTGTGCATGTCTAGTGACTCATCTCCGATAATATCATAACACTCTGGGGGCTGAGCCAAAAAATACATTCGGTTCTGATATTGTGTCCAGAAAAGATTTTTCATTGCTTTTCAACAAGTAATACTGTAGCATAAATGAGAAAAAATGAAATAGCATGATTAAAAAGATATGTTATATTGTATGAAATGTGGATATGTGTTATGATCATAAGACTATGCATGCTGAAGGAAATCTGAACCATAAACTTCACTCTCTGATCCAAGATTACTTCTCCAAATTCATAGTTTCAAAAAACTGCATGCATTTTCACTCCTACACTAGTACCAAAAAGACAGGCAAATAATGCATTCTCATGAATGTTTAACAGGATCTCCATCAAAACATCAAGGCACAATGTCGGTGAGAGAGAGAGAGAGAGAGAGAGAGAGAGAGAGCGCCACACAATTGAATGGCAAAGCAGCATTAGGATTCCATCCTCAAACGCTCTGCCAGCCTCTATAAGGTAAACCTGGGGCTGAATCAATGACTTCTTCCCTTGTGCACCGAGAATCTCTAAACACTTTTAAGACTCCGCCGACTTAGACTCCTATCTATAGGCCCCCATGATGTCTTCATTATTATCTGACCGTGACTGTCTTCACTGACAGGACGAGACCTCCATCCCAGGGGTGTTTTTATTTCCCCGGACAGCCTCTGTCTGCATGGCTGACTCTCTCTGGAACACAATGACGGACAACCACTTCACATAACGTCGTACAATGGAAGCGCGAGCCCCCTGATGCACACACTTTGTGCCTGATGCGCGGTTACGGATTGTGTAAGCAATTATGTGTCACTTTAGGCTCTGCTGCGTTTCGGGCCTGTGTTGACCTCTGCTGTGGTTCCTGTTGGCTACTTGAAAATCACATTGTCTGAATCCTCCACATTACAGGAGAAAGTACATGGCCCTTCTTTTTACAAATAATAGATGTTGTAGTTAAACTATTATTTAAGCATGATAATTAGCTCGTTTTTAACATATGGCAGTAACTTATCAGTAATCTCATTGGTTCTCACATGACTGATTCTTATATGATATTTTGTCTAAGACACAAGAGTCAATGAGATTTGAAGTTGTAAATATGAATGAGTAGAACATGAAACTTTTTTAAGTTTATTCCTTAAATGTTAAGCACCACCTCTCACACTGACCATTTGTTTCAAAAGGGAAGACATTTTTTTTCTCTATTTTCTTCTCCATTTTCAGTAAGTGCCAGTTTATTTTACAATTTGTGGTTCCTTTAAAGGCGGCGTATCGCGTTAAGGGGCATAAAAGATTAGAAATAAGTATGACAATAAGAAGCGAGAGGTTGCATGTTAGAGAGATAAGCAGAAGGGGCTTCCTGCTGTGAGTTTTATTCCTAAAAATCTTGCTGCCCTTTGGGTCTGCTTTCCATTGCCTTAATGGAGCAGCTAGACACACTGTTGTGTTATATAACACAAAAACATAAGAAAAAAGGGTCAAATGCAATTTTCCTGTTGTGGAACCCTCGGATGACAACATTGCAAGGAAAATGATTGTGTTTTTTCTCCATGTCTCAGCACCTGCTTACCAAAATAATCAAATATACATTACTATACTGCTTTTTCTATATGTCACCATGGACCACAAAACCAGTCATAAGTAGCACGGGTATACTTGTTAAAGTAGCCAACAATACATTGCATGGGTCAAAACTATTGATTTTTCTTTTGTCAAAAATAATCAGACTATTATGTAAAGATAATAGATTGTTTCATGAAGATATTTTGTACATTTCCTACTGTAAATATATCAAAACATTTTTTGTGAATTAATGCTGCTGCTAAGGACTTCATTTGGATAACTTTAAAGGCGATATTTTGCTTATTTGCACCCTCACACTGTTAGAAATTACCAGCATTTTACAATAATTAACAGTATTATTTTACCGTAACTTGTTGTAATTAAGTTTCCCTGTAATATCCCAATGAATACCTGTGAAAACTATAGTATCCCTGTATTTTACAGCATTTAACTCTTATTTTACAGTAAAATCTTGCAATCTAAAACATGCTGTTATATCACAAAAAGGTCTGTAAAATCACAGCAACACTGTGAAAAAAATTAAGGATTTCACAGCATTAAACTGTATTATTACAGTTAAATATTGTATTGAAATATGCCCTGGAAAGTCACATGACATACCGAACTGTGGCCGGTTGCATAAACCTTTAAGACTAGTCTTAAAAGTTAGTCATGCATTTTTTTTTCTTCATGACTGATCTTAACTGTTTTAAGTATGTTACATAGAAAGGTAGATTGGTCTAATTTAAATCCAAATAATAAGACTGATTAACTAATTGCTAGTTAGTCAGAATCATTCTTAAGATGCAGTCTTAACGTCACGGCTATGTTTATGCAACCGGCCACTGTTTTGAACCATAGACTGTATAAAAAAACATGGACGTAGTGTCCGTGACATCACCGATAGACTCCTCAAGAGCGGTTTTGAAGTTCAAAAGCTGTTTCCCAATTCAAGGGCTGCGACCTTCTAAGCATGCAACCTTAAAAGGTGAGCACTCGGTCTTTTAAGGTGGCAGCCTCAGAAGTTCGGGAAGAGAACTGAATGAGACGGTCTACACTTCGGAGGACCCATAATTTGCGTCACTTGCTGCATATGCCCACTGCGCCTGTCAGCAGGACACAGTGGAGACGTTTCTGACTTATTAAAATAAATATGGAATCAGAAAAATATTAATTTATTTTAGAAAATATGTCATGTTGATGTAGATTAAACTATTCAACAGTATTTCAAATTAATCAACCTTAGAAATATACGCAACATAAACAGAATAATATTAACACAAAACAAAACTTATAATACTAAAACAGTGACAATAAAAATGTTTTCTGATAAATACACACTTTTATTTAATAAAGGTTGAAAATGTTTATTTTTAAATATTCAGCCGTTACAGGCGCGCAATGAATCTTGGGATAACCTCGACTGTTTGGGATGCATTCGCCCGCCGTCGTGTCTTCTATTCCGGGCTGAATGGAGAAGGTGAGCACCATGCATGATTGCAGCACTTACACCCATGTTATTTTAATATACGTATAATATTTACTTTCAAATAAACGTTTATCGCATGACACTGCAGTTCACATTTTGTTAGCAAGTGTCCGGAATTGTTTAAAGTTTTCTCACAGCATTTGCTAATAGTTAGTAATGTTAGTAATGAGAGTTTTGCTATAATTTTTCATGTCACTATTACCGTTTAGACAAATCTGGTGTTTGTAAAGTTTATAAAACCAATGATGGGACAAACATTACTATTTATGTGTGCACATTTATGTAATTAGTCAAGGTTATCATAGATTAGCAGGGCTAACCGTTAGCTGTTTAACTTTAATAACTTTGTGATTCAAACGGTCAATGAAAACATATTTTTCCAGCGGATATCCTAGATACAACATGACTGAGCTAACTCGAGTAAGTTAGTCTCATGTCGTGTCCGACAACGGAAGGGTTTTAACACTTGGGTTCCCACTTTTCCTGATATGAATGAATAATAATTGTAAAAGTTGTAAATGCACTTGCAGTGAGCAATCTCAAAGTGCAACAGAAAAAAAACACTATGTGACGGTTTCCTGGACAGGGTTTAGGTTAATCCAGGATTAGACCTTATTTAAATTAGGTCATTTAAGATGTTTTTACAAACATACCTTACACAAAGACTACAGGTGTGCACCTTGAGACAAAACAATGGCACCGATATATTTTAAAATTAGTCAGTACAATGTGTTTTTAAATTAGAGCAGCTCAAACATGCATTGTAGTCTTGGACTAGAATAATCCCTGTCCAGGAAGGGATATATATATATACACACTCACACACACACACACCACTATCATTTTTAACATATGGCTTAAATTCAATTATAATCTGCATTCAAACTGAAATTCTTATTGTTGGTTGCCTTTGTGTAATTTCTCCTTTTTCTTTTCTTTCCAGGTCATCAGAGGGCGAGACTAACTATCCTGTTCAGTGTCAGCCTAAGAGTGTAGATACATAGATTAGGTAGGTGACTAGTTAACATGCACCACAATGTTCAACTGTAAATTTGTTTGTCTGAGAATGTGTGTAACTATGTTCAGCACACAAAACACCATAGCAATGCCCCCAATTATTACTACCAGTGTGGGGTGCCTGACTGCTCATGGAGGTACAGAATACACACTGCAAATTTATATGTGTAGGCAGCATAGGTCCTACCTGCAGGCTGCTGGGCCTATACTGCCTCGCGCATCAGCTCTACCACCTGACACACCCTTGAAATGTCTGCTTGAGGCTTGTGCATTTAAGTGTGACACTTTGGCCTCTCTTATTAAGCATTTGAAGATGCACATAAGGGAAGGAATGGCTTTATGAAACTTTCAGGTGCTGCATGATATCACTGCGCCCATGGTACGTTTGCAACTTTCCTTGATTATTAAACCAGAATGAGAGTATAGTTCCATATCAAATCAGCCTAGAAAATTGCCACGTTTTATTGTCCATTAGTTTTATTGTACGTTCTAACTTGAGAAGAGACAGCTATTAAATCGGACTAATTCCGGAAATCTTTGCAGACAAGATGCTAATGGTCTAATCAGATCCAATGATCTATGCTAGGTTGGACCTATACATGGCATCGCCAGACTCATGCAACTGCTGGATTTACTACCTCTGACCAATGAACAATATTTATCCTTTATCCTAAATCCATGTTATTGTGTGTTAACTATGTTACAGCCATGTGCCACTGCTGTGGATGTCAATACTGCAAAACTCCCCGGCACCCCCTGCTTGATTGTTCAAGGTAATGTTACTTTGATCTAGTATCGACATTTCTAACTCATTATTTTTTCATTCTAGAAATCTACAGGACCACAATAAATAAAAGATTTATAATAAGAATTATATTTGTATTGCACTTTGTATCTTAAGCAGACCGCAAAGTGCTCATAACACAATGTTGTATCTGTTCATTTCAGGTGACCTAATGAAGCCCTCTGGATGGCTTATATCCATCGAGGGACATGTCGTGATGGGCCTACACCTTTTTACACGGAGTAGCTGCTTTCTTCAGCAGCTATTACGTATTCGACCTTGTGTGTCCTGCTGCTGGATCTTCGATGCTGGAGTTCATTCAAAGGTATTTTATAAAGATTGCATTTAATCTTTTTATTCACATTATAGTACAGGCTTCCAACTCAATGATTGTTTTGAGGTCGAAAATTATGGCGTTTAATCAGACCCAAAAAACACGTGCAAGTGAGAGATACAAGCGTCCTCGCGAGGGCGCAGAACACAATTCACGCGATCAAGGGCTTGGATGAGCGCTCGCTCGGCCCTCTCTTTTCTCTCACAGCTGCACCACACACGCTCGCTCGATCAAGATGACTTTTGGGTCTTTGGGGGCGGGACATTGACTGATGTCTTCGTGCCTATGATTGGTTGGTTGATTTAATCAGTGATACGCATAATCTTCTGTTCTCAATTCGTATCCAGTCAATCTAGGTAGAGAAGACACTTTTATATGACCATTATGTTGGAGCACGTAATTTTAAAACATTAGTCTTGTTTGATCCATGCAATAGGCTGCAAACCAAACAATAATGCCAATTTTATTATATATTTTGTTTACTGTTTATCATCTTGCAATATATACTGTAGGCTACATATTGACATTGTCAGTTCACAGAGTTGGTTCAGACTTAGCATTAGCAAACTTTTGTATAGTCCTGTACAAAACTTTATCAAAAAAGGTGATATTATCTAACCACTGTAACCATGTTGTGTACCATGGTTAACTTTTGTAAGGGGAGCTTATTGCATGGTTTAAACAAGACTAATGTTTTAACATAAATTACCTACTCCGACATAATGGTCAAATTCAAACATGTCTTCTCTACCTAGATTGACTGGAGACGGATTGTGGAACAAGAGATCATGCGTGTCGCTAATCAAATCCAACAACCAATCACAGTTGCGGAGACATCAGTCAATGTCCCGCCCCCAAAGTCGCAAAAGTAATCTTTAGCGAGCGAGCTCGTGTGGTGCAGCTGTGAGAGCATAGAGAGAGTTGAGCGAGCGCTCATCCAAGCCCTTGCTCGCATGACTGCATTTGTGCGCGCTGTGCGGAGGTGCGCTCTAGCGATGATGCTTGTCCACGCGTGAATTGTGTTCTCGTATCTCTCGCTCGCGCATGGTTTTTGTGCGCCCGACTTTTGGGTCTGATTAAACGCCAAAGAAAATGCTGACAAACAAGGCACCTGAGGCTAGCCTGGTGAGACCATTTTTATCTCGCAAACTCATTCAATTTCGCTCTGCAGATCAGTCTGGGATTCTACATGTTATGCTGACAAATACCTGCCTGTCCAATCACAGCTATTTATTTTGTTTTGGGGCGGGCTATGTAATGATGATTTCGAAACGTCTATTGCAAAATGCGAATGTATTAATTGAAGTAGATGAAATTTTCTTTAAAAGCAGAACAAAATGCTCTCAGGCCCTTAAAATGGTTTACATCATTCGAATCACAAAAATCTCAGCTTTTTAATGATATGTGATATGTTTAGGTTTGTTTTTTTAAGTTATTGAATTTCCCGATGTTATCAACCAAAACACACGCATTGTACCGCCGATGGTACAGCGGAATGCGATCAGGTTAATTGAAAATGATTTGTTTGTCATACATTCAACAGGGTTTGATTTTAATTTACCAACTGGCCAATTGCATGAAGATGCATTTCAGTGGCGGTTGCACGTTGATATGGCCTCTCATAGTAGAAAATCAACCACTTTGCCTCAGGCAAACCTAACCTGAGGCATCTTGGCTAAAAATGGCAAAAAATATGGTGTGAGAAAGATCTAAGGGTTTGATGTGGGGGAAAAGCACAGCAAAAAGCACAACTTGATAAATACTGTCTGCAATACATACTCTAAGTCTATTTAAAACTGAAACTATCTTTGCTTATTAACAGGTGCTTCCTGGGCATCAATCCTGAAAGAGGCTCAAAGACCAAGAAGCGGACAACAATTAACCCTCATGTGAGCACACTGTTGAGGACTTATTGACTTTGAGTGGGCATCATAGTTTTTTTTTTTTTTCGGCTCAGTTTTGAGTAGCCTTGTTCTTTTTGTAATTTTTCAAGACAACTTTGCACTAAGATTTTAACATAATGCTTTTGCGTGTGGACTCATTATAATGTTTGAGACTGAGAGGAGGGCCTGACCCCTTTACGACATTCATTCATCGCTCTCTACCTTGCTCTCTTATCTTGCCATGAAGGCCTCATTCCCATCCTGTCCATTACTGTTATTGTGACACAGCTGGTTGAATTTTGAGACTGGTAGTTGAATTGCAAGTTTGCGCAAGTTCTCTGCTTTTTAAGATGGCTTTTATGACTAAGAAATTGAATTTCTTGAACTTTTGAAGTTCTTGGCATCTGCTGTACATTGAAAAATATGTATTTGTTAATAAAATATGCCATTGGGCTAACATTGACTTGACCTCAGAGTTGTTTATTGGGGGTAGGGGGTTAGATGTGATTGTAAATTCACAATAAATGAAAGCTTCATCTGCATTACTTTTACAGTAAGTTATTGGACAATTTTAGCATAACTTCCACAGTATACATTGTAAATTCACAGTAAATTATTGTCAATTTCACAGTACACACTGTAAAAGTA
The DNA here is from genome assembly GCF_030506205.2 of Paramisgurnus dabryanus. Lineage (NCBI taxonomy): Eukaryota > Metazoa > Chordata > Actinopteri > Cypriniformes > Cobitidae > Paramisgurnus > Paramisgurnus dabryanus. The sequence goes on along the minus strand of NC_133345.1, from coordinate 41,755,068 downwards.
CATGGCCTTGTTGTAATGATGTATAGCAAAATATTGTAATTCCCCAGTAATGTATTGTAATATCAAAGTAATTGCTCTGTCATTGAAGCTGTGAAGTTACAGTATACAGTTGTGCTTTTACATCAATGCATTGTAATATCACAGATATAACATCACAGTAAATTGCTGTGAGAATTTTCACAGTATATTTCTGTAATCCTTGCTGTGAAAGTCATGCAAAATTTATCCATTTATTTACTGTGAATTCACAACGAAAATTTTTGCAGTGCAGATTTTCAAATAGTTGTATCTCAGCCAAATATTTTCCTATCCTAACAAGCCATACATCAATGGAAGCTAATTTATTTAACTTCCAGATGATGTATACATCTCAATTTTAAACAAATTTACCCTCATGGTTTTGTGGTCCAGGGTCACATATGAATTTGACTATCATTATTGACAGTTATGATCAGTAGCGGTCGGTACCTCCAAAAAAAGCACTCTAAAAATTTCTGGGTTATTTTGGACCCATAATGGGTAAATATTGGACAGAACACACCGCTGGGTTAAATTGACCCAACTGTTTTGACCCAACTGCTGGGTTATTATATCACATGGTTGCATATCATCAACCCAGCATTGGGTCATTTTTAACCCAGCATGTGTTCTGTCTAATATTTACCCATTTTTGTGTTCAGGGTGTCATGTGTGTGGCTCGTGGCCAGTATCACGAAATTACATACCTATAGTCACGTAAATTTGTGAGGCTTAAGCGTGACGACACGGTTTTCCGCCTTTTTGTGTGAACATTGGATTTCTGTTTACGTGTCACTGTCACGTATTGGTTACTCAACTGTTTTGGCATATTTTCTTTCCATTGTCGCTTCGATTTAAAGTTAGATTTACATAAAATGACGTCCTTACCCAAACCCAACTCTAACCCTAAGGCGACAATAATTTAAAAATCATAAAATATAAAAACAAATCATGAAAAAAAGGTATAAACCAATACTTATAGTGACATCCTAACGCAAACACCAAATCTAACCCTAAACCGAAGTGTCAATTGTTTAAAAATAGGACAAATAAGTTGAGTAACAAATATGTGACAGGGACACATGCAATCGCGGAAAAGTTAAATTCTGCGGATTTAGGTGGTCTGTTTGTATGCATTATATTCTGCTATTACAATAAAGGTATTCAAAATAATTGCCGTACAGTATATATATATATATACTGTTATTCTGCTAGTGGGAGACGCACTATCAAGCAGTTTCTGTCGTGTATATATATATATATATATATATATATATATATATATATATACACGACAGAAACTGCTTGATAGTGCGTCTCCCACTAGCAGAATAACAATAATATAATAAATTTGGTGCGAATTGAGGTCGGTACATGTTCACACCTTAAACAAACCGTACCAGAGTTCATTTGGAACCGGACCGAGACCACCTCTTTCTAGCTGGGTCTCGGTGTGGTTGTTTGGTCCGCACCAGAGTTCGATTGCTGTATTCACACCTGCCCAAAAGGTCCGCACCAAGAGGGGAAACGAACTTGAGTTCGATTCAATCTAACCAAACAAGGCAGGTGTGAATACACCCTTAAAGGAATAGTCTATCCATTTTCCATATTCAACTATGTTATTACCTTAACTAAGAAGAGTTGATACATCCCTCTATCATCTGTGTGCGTGCACGTAATCGCTGGGGCGCGCTGCGACACTTCAATAGCATTTAGCTTAGCCCCATTCATTCAATGGTACCAAACAGAGATAAAGTTAGAAGTGACCAAACACATCAACGTTTTTCCTATTTAAGACGAGTAGTTATACGAGCAAGTTTGGTGGTACAAAATAAAACGTAGCGCTTTTCTAAGCAGATTTAAAAGAGGAACTAAATTGTATGGCGGAACAGCACTTTTGGGAGTACTTCAACTCGGCGCAGTAACACTCTCCCATTATGAGAGGGAGAAGGGGAGCGGATTTTTCAGGCGAGTCGAAGTACTCCCAAAAGTGCTATCCTGCCATAAAATATAGTTCCTCTTTTAAATCCGCTTAGAAAAGCGATACGTTTTATTTTGTAGAAATAAATGGTGAATAAATAATGTGATATTTGTCAGCTCTGTCAAGGGTTTGTGTGTTAAAGATGCTGTCGTAGTTTGGGATGCAAATGTTATCAGGGCTCGGAGAAAATCGCTTTGTTACTTTCGTCCCATGTTACTTTTGCCCCGGTTCTTCCCCATTTCATCGCTAAATGTTAAGAAGTCAGTATCAAAATGCTGCTTTAAAAATTATAAATTACAGAAAAATACCACCAACATGTTTTCTGCCTACAGGAAATAAAGTATTCCTGCTGTCTTATCTGTCTCTTTTAAAGGAATAATAAATAAAATCACTGTTGTGCAGCTATGGTCCAGGGGACTGAAATAACTCTGTCACTATAGCGAGAGATGGAGCAAGACTTTCTTACAGCAATTCGTATTAATCATCTTGTTCAAGACCAACTGTAGATCCAGGAGGAATGAAAAAAATCGATCAGGTTCTCAAAACCTATAGCTAAGCATACAGCAGGAAATTCAATTAGCTTGTGAAGAACGGTGTTGCATTGCGTGCAGGAGGATTCAATTAAACTTGAGAAAGCATTGCTGTAAGAGGTAACACTAAATATATCGAAACATCTTCCAGACTCAACTTTTTCCCATTAAACTTCTTCTCTTTGAATAAATTGCTGGTGTCCGTGTCTGAGAGCTATGATTGTATAGCGCCTGTGCAACGTGCTGGGCAGGAGCTGGATGCAAATTGTGCAATGGATCGAAACCGAAAAGGATTTAAAGGAAGACCCGACATGGAGTTGGAGCGATTGTGTAACTCTTTCGGCTGATAGATAAAATCGCCATCATTATAAATCACCCACGTACTCCGATACTTAACTCTGAAACATAACTGAGAACACTATTAAGTCTTCTGAGCTATAACAAGCAACCCCTGACCAATAAAATGTACCTCTGGGATGGTACTTTGGACCGAACTCTATAATAAACCAATAACATGATGTTTTAGTGTCCGGGGCTTAGAGACAGCAGTATAAAGTTGACATGACACCACAATCACTTAGCTAGCCAATGCTTTTAAGGTCCTGGAGAGCCAGAGCACCCCATATTTTGTTTTCTCTCTTATATGCCACACTCACTTCAGTTCATGGATATCAAACTGATCATTTAAATCGGGTGTTAAACAACGAAGACTTACAAAATGTGCATTACGCAGGGCCACAAGGTAAACCACGAGGGACTTAATATTATTCTTCAGTTGTAGCCGTACTGTTCAATCCATTGAATTATGTTAGACCTAAATAATGGCCCATCAGTCTAGCTGCATTACAGACAACAGGCCCTTTTCCCCTATAAGAGCAACAGACCTGCCCAGGGCTTTGATCAATAGGTTTGTAATGCACTATAAACTTTCAACAGGCTGGCAGGCCAGTGGGGCGATCCCCTGCCCGTCCCTAAAGCATGACAGCCTGTTTGTGGATCATAAAAGATGAATTACAGGGGCGTTGTCTGAAAGCTCTTCTGTTATGATTGTTCAGTGTTTGTTCGAGTCCTGGGTGAATAAACTAATTACAGATTTTATTTGTTTTGACATTTGTGGCCGTGAGACAACAATATAAAGTCCATTTGAAAGAATTTTGCCAAGTGGTTGATGTCCTCAGGGCAACATTATGTTGACCCTCGGATTGCAATCAACCTAGTATCCTGATGGTTGTTTTCCTAATTACAGTATTTTTATATATTATATATATATATAAATCAGGCAACTTCTGTGATGTCTCAGAGTGAGAAAAACTATCATTGATTTTCAATGAGAGCAGAAGGTCCTCCCACATATAGACCTGTGGCATCGCTGTCAACATAGTGATGTGTCTGCACCTCCTGGATATGACCTTGATGATTAGTGATGCAGTCTGCTCCTAGGTGGCAGACACCTCCATCACCTGTCAAACCTGTGAATGTAACCCCCCCGAGTGAATGTCTGGCAACCTCTAATCTTAGATTCGTATAATTTTTTCATCTAACGTAGCATTTATTGCTATATATTCAATATACAACTTTTAACTTGCAACGTTTTTCCAAATGCAGACTGTGTTGGTTGGCTATTTTAGTCAGTGTCACACATCCAAAACTGACAATGCATAATCAGGCAGCCCCCTATTTATTTATCTGAATTATTGCGTCCATACTCTCCTCACAGAAGTCCAAGATCATTCTCTGGAGGCATGTGATGTGGCTCCCCTTGTGATGTCAGAAAGGGATAATACCGCCCCTTAATCTGCACTATCCAACCACGGCACTGCCATTTAGTGCATAAATAAGCTCATTTGAATTTTAAAGGACACACCTAAAACGGCACATTTTTGCTCACACCTTAAAAGTGGCAATTTTAACATGTCACAATAAATTATCTATATGATATTTTGATCTAGAACTTCATATACATACTCAGGGGATCCCAAAGATTTATTTGACATCTTTAAAAAGCCTTGTGAAATGTCCCCTTTAAGCGTAGAGGGGATCAAGTCTTTTCTGTGATTTGCCCATAGAGTTAAGATTAGCACCCTTTCTGATTATTTTAAGTCCCTTTTAAATCTGTTTTCCTTGGCATATCAATAATTTTCCTTTTAATTTGGTTTAATTCTACAGTATTTCTTGTTTTAGTGCTGTTTTTTCATTTTTACATTTGTTAATTCAATTTGTTCTTATTATTTATTGTCTTAGTATTATTTTTCTCTGTGTATTTATTTGCAATTAATTTACACAAGAGTGTATTTATTTTATAGTCTTTTATTGTACAGAACTTTGGTCAGTCCTATGGCTGTTTTAAATTTGCTATATAAATAAAGTGAATTTGAACTTGAACAAGGCCATATCTAAAATAAATAGATATAATAGATTGTTTCAACCCATGGTTGGTTCAATATGGACAAACCCAATGGTTCCCTACTGAAAAATTCATCTAAGACCAGCATAAGATGGTGAGCTGGTTTTAGCTAGTCTAGCTTGGTTTTAGCTGGTTTTGCAGGTGTAGGAACCTGGTCTAGCTGTGTTTGTTTCTTTTAAGCTGGTCTAGCTGGACATAGCTGGTTAAGCTGGAAGACTAGCCGACCCACCAGCTTTCCCAGGCTGGGAAGACCACCTTTAACCAGCTAATGAAATCTTAAGACATTTGTGTTAAGTTACACCATGGTATGCATTGACAGCTTCCAGTGACCACAAATACCATGTCGGTTATTTGCATATTAAAGTTCTCATGAAATCAAAACTGACAGTTCTTTATTTTATGAAATATTGCAGTGTTTATTATAAAAAATTATACAATAGTTTATACAACTTCCTGTTCTCGAATCCGATTGGCTGATAGCCGTGCAATATTCCACCATTATCAGCACTGTAACCGCTTTACCATTTTGTATCAATTACGTATCATTCCGCCACTAGAATGAGTGGGCAGGCGTGAACCAGCCGTCACTCACATATCAGTAACTGGAAAAATCTGCAGAAAGAGCGAATGGTCATGCTCACACATTCAGATGCACAAACACTGTTTTTAAAGATTTTCCGTGTCTTAATCGCTTTCCTAGCTCACTAAGTCGTGAATCTGTGGATGAATGGATCATCGCTTTGCCCTTTTTCCTTCGAAGATCAGAGTTATTGATGTGTAGACTTTTACAGGAGTTGTGAGATTGTGTCTCAAAGCGTGGGCCGATTAAAATAAACTTGCAAATAGTGCAATGAAAACAATCATTTTCTCTTTATCTGGAGCATCTGTTTACATGTGTCCCCTTCATTAAGTGCCCTTAAAAGGGAGCAAAAAACTAATTTTGGAATTAACAAAGTATAAAGGGGCTTGGGGACTGGTAAGGACCAGTGTTGGGGGAAACGCATTACAACTTTTTTTTAAAAAAAGTAATGCAAGTTACTTTTCAGTTTAATTAATTCAATTTAAAAATAAAATAATACTGTATTAAACTGAACATATTAATGTAGAGTTATGCACTCTGTGCGCCTGAGCGGGAAATCAGAAACGGAGATGGCAGGCCAGAGCTTGAAATTTTTGCAATCATATAAACACCTGCATGAAGGCATGAAAGAAATCAAGCCTCAGCCAAGTAAAACAAGTAACGCAAAAGTAACTTAAAAGTATCGTGAGCATTACTTTCCATGAAAAGTAACTAAGTATCGCGATTAGTTACTTTTTTTTGGGGGGAGTAACTAATATTGAAATGCATTACATTTAAAAGTAACTTTCCCCAACACTGGTAAGGACACTGGCTCACGGGACACTTGATGAATTGTTTTCCGGTAACGTGATTATTATAACATGAGATGACACTATAAGCATTACGCAGAAACATCATCTTTCTGATGATTTTTTAAAAAACTGTTTAAAGCAACACTATGTAGTTTCCATGTAAAAATGACTTACAGCTCCCCCATGTGGTTGAAAAGCGCAACAGTGCCTGGTATCAGACACTCTTCTGCAGGCAGTGGGAGGGGCGGGGCTGTGTTTCCTACCCTCCACCGCCACTTTCAGAGTGTGCTTGTAGCAGCTAGGAGGCTACTCAGGTTGCAGCAACAGTACAATTTGTCCAGTTAAAAGTTGTTCTATCACTGAAATAATTTTAGAGACATTATTTAAAGGTAAAAAAACTACATAGTGTTGCTTTAAAGTACAATACAAAAAACACTTAATTATTCTGTTTTATGCAGCACTGACAAGAATACAGTCCAGAATAAAAGACAGTGCTCGAGCATTAAGATTAAATAGGAAATCTATTTAAAATATTTAAGTTATAGAAATTAACTTTTTATCCCCGCCAAAACAATAATAACAAATGAGAGATTTAATATGAATAATAAAAAAAGTAATAGATTCATAAGACCAAATACTGTTGGTTAAATCTATCAAAAACAAATTAAATCTAATTTTGACCATCAGACACAGATACATCAGAGCCATCAGATAATTATATGTGTCCGAATTCAGGCGGGGTATGCGTACACTGATCACACCATCTGGTCAAGCCTGAAACTCACATGCCCGATTTTTTCGAAGCAAATATTTGAAACGACTCCATCCTCACTAATTGACTGAAGATTTGAATATTATACATATATGTTCTTGCATAAAATAATCTAAAACATTTTGTGACCCAAAAACAGTAATAACGAGACACGGTTATTACATCTATTGAGTTACAGTATGACATTTAAAACAAACGGTCGAAAGGGTTATCAGTCAATCTGAGCTTCAAGTCCATGGCGGAAGAAAGTAGTTCCTTAAGAGGCTTTTAAAGACATGCTGTTGTTGTTTTCTAGTTTTCGTTTTACAAACTTGTGCCATCGAACTGTTGTATAAAAGCAATAACATTTTTGAAGTATCATTATCATGGTAATCATTCATCGGCATACACATCACATACAATCTCATCCCATCTCATAATGTCAACAATGCTGTGCAAATATTCTATATAGCATCTATACACTAAAGTAATGTGCTTTGTTGAAATGTGATATCATTTCAAGCACCCTGGAGTTTGTACTTAGTTACCATGGTATTTGAATATGGTATCATACAGTACCATAGCATATAAAAAAGTATTACTGTATGTTAATAAACCCAACATACACATGATGCCAATGTTTCAAAGACACAATTTTAGACATATTTCAACACAGTGAGCCAGACATGGGTGTGTGACTTGAGCTCCAGACACCGCAAAGCATATCTCTCAGACTGCAGATGTGAATTCATGTTCTGTCTTTTACATCACGCTGAGAAGAATCAAATTTCTGTGTTGATGGATCAAGAGAGTCAGGCTGGTATATTAATGCATGATGGTCACAGCGGGCTTTTTCTCTCGCAGTCTGATAAACAGATACAAGAACTGGTCACACTTCTCCTAGGGGGTGCACGGGCTGGGTTGTGCAGATTTGCATTTCTTTAGTATTCTGTGGAAAACAGTATCTGTGCTCAAACCTATCGCACTATGAAGAATCTGGGACTAGTTAGGAATGACATGCAAGCACTTCAAAGTCTAATTGATTATTGATGATTTCATATTGCTTGTCATAAACAATATTTCTTGTCTCGTTGTATCTCTTTAAATAAAGGGTGATGAGATAATCGAGGGAAACCACATTTTCCTTTGGATCCTTAATGGATAACATATTGCCTCCGTGCCAAATAACCTACAGTAGTGAACTGAAATAATTGAGGTGTCTTAGAAGGCAGCCCTAATATAAATCCCTCGCTATGCTTCAGAACAGAACTGTTGTACATCCAAGACTGTGCCATACAATGTAAAGGACGTTTATTGCAAACATGCATACATGTTAAATTAGTAGGCGCCATGTCGTGACTACACATATCTCATGCACAGCATGCGCCCTTGGTGTGAAAATGAGATGGAAATGCACTGGGAACAGGCATTTAATGTGCAGCAGGAAGACCTTAACATACAGCTGGGTATTTTCAAGTTTGACCTTTAACCCTCACGCTAGAGTCTTTAAAGGTTCAAAGTGGCAGGACTATGCTGTAGTGTGTTAGTCACACATTGCGGTATGAGGTGTGCATGGAAATGAGAGACCCTGAAATCAGTTTGGCCCACCTGGACTAGTTTTTTTCTATCCAGTTAACAGTCTATCACTATGACTGGCACACTGGCTGCTCTTAAACAGAAGCAGGTTGCTCTGTGCACTCTCACTGTTAACTTCTCCATGCAATCTATTCTGATATTTGTATGCGTATGCAAATATGGATTTTTGTGAAAATACATATGAAAGTCATAATGTAGAATGGATTTATCTCTTGTTCTCTGTGACTAGTTCATGCATTGCTTAACTGTTGTATTGTCAGATCTTCCCTGAGGTTACTTCAATTTAAAACAAACATTCTCACTTTTTTATTTGACTGTATCTCTACTTACTTTAACCCTTAAATGCATGAGTTTAAAAATGCTTTATCCTTACATAATCGGGTCTTTAGTGACCTGTGATGTAACGACAACAAATAGTACAACACTGTCTTCATATTTTATTAACAATTCCAGAATGATTTATTAAAGCATGTTTTGTTATACTTTTGACATTTTAATCAAACAAATATTAAACAGGGTTGAAGTTCCACATAAATCAGTCACTATAAAAGTCAACATTTATATCAAATAATTTCATCCATCCATCAATCCATGCATTCATGCTTTTCCAAACCTACTTATCCTATACAAGATCAGGGAAGGGCACATACACCTAAGGGCAATTTAGTGACTTAGATTTAACTCATCTATATGTTTTTGGACTGTGGGGCGAACTGACGTACCAGAAAGACACCCACACTAACACATGGACAACATGCAAACAACATACAGTATTAAAAGGCTCCTTGCTTAGCGGGGCACAACCCAGGAACCCTCTTGCTGTGAGACAACAGTGCCAACCAATGAACCATTGTGTTGGCCATAATTTTAGTCACCGTAAAAAAAAAATGAAAAAATCATTTTGTTTAATTAACATTACTTATTTATTTTTTAATTTACAATATTACATACTTCGGGTCTTGATTTTTTTAAGATAATAAGAGGCTTACAAGATTTCACAAAACACAGGCGTTTTATAAGGCAACCAGACTAAAATGAAAATGTAAGAAATAAAAGAGAATTTCAGGCGTACATCAAGTTATATGAACATAAATGACAACCTTTTAAGTGTTTGAGATAACATACAAAAATACTGTGCATAAACTAAAGTAGAAACATATATGGATAACAGTAAATTTTGATTTCACAGTTACTTTTGATGACACAAAATTACTTAAAATATTAAGTCTTGTTTTTTAAACAAAATAAATGAAAATCAATAAAGTTTATGCTTAAAGCAAGAAAAAAAATCTGCCAGTGAGGTAAGAAAATAAACTTTAAGTTTGACCTTTTTTATAATGTACTTGAATAATTTTTTATTACCTCAAGGGCAGAGGAAAAAAATACTTTCCTAAGCATAAACTTACTTTTGATATATTTTCTCTGAAAACAGGACCTAATATCTTAGGTCATTTTGCTTCTCATGTAAATGTATTTCAGTGTAAAAAATTGATATTTGTACTGAAAAACCGAATGCAATTTTTCCAGTGTAAAGCTTCGTGAGCAATCTCGTTCATTTCAGTTGTGAAGCAAGTGACAGGAAGTGGGCGTTTGCAACTAAGTTAATTTTAACTCTAAAAAATATGTTTTCTCGTGATCACAACATGATAATCCAAATTTCATAATTTATAATAATGATAAATAAAGTTGGATGTTTGATGTTCGTGAATCTAGGGACCATCTCTAAAGTAATAACAGTTCATTTGAATAAATATAAAAATTACATTACAGCTGACAACAACATGAACACAGTCGGTTTTGTGACAGTTTTTTCACTTCAAGTCAAGTTTTAAACAGCACCTATTTTCCGATTCACAATATTTAATTTCCTTTGGTGTGTAAGTGTGTATTAGTACATGTTAACGATATGCAAAAGGTACAAACCCCAAAGTAAACGATTACGCGAGTTATCATTTCCAATGTTAATCTCTTTTCTTGGACTACAACAGACACACGGATTGTAGGCAACAGTTTACTTCCCGGGATTGGTGATGTAGACAAGACCCAAATTATCATTATTTCTCCCGCTTCATAAATACAGCCTGAAAGTTAAAGGAATATGTTAACCTTTTGCCATATTAAACTATGTTATTACCTCAACCTAGAAGAATTAATGCATACCTATCTTTTTCAATCCGTGCACTGTACAGCGCTTTGTGAATGTGTTAGCATTTAGCCTAGCGCTATTCATTCCTATGGTACCAAAAAAAGTTTTATTTTGTGGCACCAGACTTACTGGTATAACTCCTCATGTAACAGTCTTAAAATAGGGAAAACACGGAAGTGTTTGGTGGCTTCCCTGTTTGGTACCATAGGAATGAATGGGGCTAGGCTAAATGCTAACACATTCACGACGCGCAGTACAGTGCACGCATTGAAAAAAGATAGATATGTATTAATTCGTCTAAGTTGAGGTAATAACATAGTTTAATATGGCAAAAGAGTAGACTATTCCTTTAACTACTGTTAGCATTGCATTGCGACCGAATCTTTCAAACATGGTAAGGAGCGTCACATTTCCGGCTGATGTCAGAGGTATTCAGACCAATCACAACGTATAGATTTGCTGGCCAATCAGGGACACAGAGCTTTTCAAATCGATGAGTTTTGTACAAAATCGCTTAGGTTACTCACGTAACCCCGGTTCCCTGAAATAACGGGAACGAAGCATTGCGTCAGTTAGCTGACGCTATGGGGGAAACTCCTGTTTACTCCGTGACTGAAGCCTATTGGTTAACGTCTGTACAAAGTACAGACCAATGACGTTTGAACCCGCGCGCGGGAGGAACGCGTCCCTATATAAGCGCGGTTCAATCGTCAGGAGCTCATTATTATTCGACTGAAGCGCGCAGCCGAATAACACTCGCTGCGTAGACGTTTGTAGCACGGCAAGAGACGCAATGCTTCGTTCCCGTTATTTCAGGGAACCGGGGTTACGTGAGTAACCTAAGCGTTCCCTTTCAATACGGTTCACTTCGCATTGCGTCAGTTAGCTGACGCTATGGGGGAACGTAATCCCATCACGCCGTGCATACACAACGTACTGAAGTGCCTTACCGGAGAGACACTGCGTGTGGCCCTATACCCGGCATATTCACAGCTTTAAAAGCAAATGTGTAAGCACCATATAAATTGTTGACGCGCACACGGTGGGGTTTTAAACGCACCGGGGGCACATAACATAGCACAAGACGGCGAGGTACGCGCCGCGGCTGTGCGAGATAAGTAAATTCAGAGTCACGTTGGTGAGCTCGCTGAGCGCACCGTGGTGTACACATAAAACGCATGAGCGTGCATGATTGAGCCGAGAGAACCTGCGCTCGTAGGGCAGGGACGTCTAAGCTGTACAATCTGACAACGTAGACGGCGAAGACCAGCCGGCCGCGTAGCAGATATTAAATATAGATATAGATACCCCTGTAGACCAAGTTCATGAAGAAGCCAAACTCGCACAGAGTGGGCTCTATATAGGACATAGCTCATAGAGGGGCGTGAGCCAGTGCGATGGTTTCAACGATCCATCTAAATAACCACTGTTAGCAACAGACATACGTAGTGAGTGATCTGCGAAGCTCACGAACGGCCGATCTGACTATAATATGCGGCAGAACGGTTCGTAGCGTGGGATTATACAGATACCACAATAGTGTGAACCCCGGTGCACCCTCGAGCGCATCGGGATGCATATAGGTAGTATTATAGTGCACAGATCGGTGAGCTTTCCAAGCGCGCCGTAAATGTGTATTGACTATAAATTGCACGGGCACAGGTGAACACTTGAATACATCGTGAATGCATATAGATGAATCAGAGTGTTATAATGCACAGGCCGGCAAGATTCTCGAGCGCGCCGTCATGTGTTCTGATAATAAATTGTGCGCACACGGGTGAACTCTTCAGTGCACCGTGAATGCGTATAGATAAATCAGTGCACACAACGCGCCGTGAATGTGTACAGATATGATTGATGAACGTAACGGTGGGCACCCAACGCACCGTGAACGTACACAGATGAACAACAATGTATGTGTCACAAAGCATAACACAGCTGTGTATACAGGTGAGCTTTCCCAAGCGCATCTTATTGTATACCAAAATGTTATAGCGTGTACATGTGAGCTTCTCTAAGCGCACGGTGGACGCATATAATTAAAACCCATATCGTGCATACAGGTGAGCTAATGGGCGCACCTTTAATGCAACAAACCTCAGTAGTGCGCGAAGCAGGGATGACGAAGCTGTAAACTGACAACGTGGACGGCGGGGACCAGCCGGCCGTGTCACAATTGTCAAATGAGAAACCTCTAAGACCATGCCCATGCTCTAAGACAAGTGAGCATAATTGTCACGGGAGGTGATAACGTCAACGATCCATAAATAGCCTGTATTGACAGGTGCTCTAGTGAGTGATCTGTGACGCAGATAAACAGCTGATCGTCTGATGTACGTCAGACGTATGTGTCATACAGGACCTTGGACAGTTCCAGAGCGCTGTGCCTCGGGCACCGTCCGCATCTGAGAAATGACAGGCTTATGAATAAAGTGAATGGCCAGCGTAAAAGCATGGTTCGCTGTTACCGCCGCCGTCCGCATCTGAGAGATGACAGGCTTGTGAATTAAAGTGCCCATCTTAGGACTGCTTTTCCACAAGTTATATCGGTGTATGAGTTCCATCAAGCATGTTTCAAAAGTTGTTTGCTCGAAAAAGCTTGTAGGAAAAGATTGTTACCCATCTCTAGTAGCCTCTTTTTCAGGGCAGTTTAGATTGTGCCGTTTTGAGCTAGTCTTACATATTTATGAGCTACTGCTCCTTTGATCACGCCCCACTACTAACGTCATGTGATCGTGCGCATGCTCAGTGGTATCGTGAGCAGTACAGACCATACTGTGTTATTATTTTATATATTATTATTATTAATATTAACGGTTTATGTTGCCAACAGACAAATCATGCAGAAAAGTATCACTAATAAGTACACTACAGGAGAAGAAACATATGACACACAATGATTCCAGAGTAAATTGTGATGTTACGTTAGCAGTCACAACAATAAACTCGTTTTCCCTGGACAATGCTAACATATTCCCATTATAAAACATTTTCAAACGCATTATTTTCGCAAATTACAGAAATTAAGACCCGGGGGGGGGATGTATACTGCTTGTGGACCGCGTGCTAATTGCTAGAAGCTAGCGGGAGGTCCGGACCGTGTAACTTATATATCTATGCGGACCTTAAAGTCATTAGAGGCTCGCCTCGTCAGAAAAGCCGGGGCATACGGTCTCGGTTAGTTTGGCAAAAAGCTTTTAGCTCTAGCATCATAAATGTAGTATTTTGTGACAGAAGATGACAACATGCAAAATACAACGTGACTTCTTACCTTTTTTTGTTGATATACAAAGATCGCGAATCGAATCCAGTCTGTTTCAGATGTGCGAATGATCCATGAAAGTCCAATCAAATACATCCAATTACCAATTTTGTCCACAAATGCTTATAATCCGTGAAATATAGATACATAGTCTGTTGTTTACATCAGATTTCGCATGAAGGTCTTATCGCCTACAATCTGAGGACTGTTTGCGTCGTAACACACTGTATATAAGATTACTCCGGGTTCCAATAACCTCGCGTTAAAACTTTGTTTTTAAAAGTAGGTGGGAGTATAATCCATAATATCCAAATAGCGCTGTTATTTCCGTGAGACATGATAACAGCACAGAGGGTCTCATTCAAGTGACTGCTCTATGCTCTCTAGCTACCTGGTGGGTGGAGACCTGCGAGTGGGGTGGTGGGCGGGAAAATTCAAACTGAATGTGACGAAACTTTTTGTTACGTCACAACGGAGCTGAGTTTGAACTCTCGCAATCTGAGACTCAAGGCAGAGGACATTCAGAAACCTGTATCTCACTCAAAACAGCATGGATGGATTTTTTTCCAAGTTTGTATGCGTGTGGGAGCATCAGAGACACAAAATAACACCCCAAAACCCAGAAAAAGTGAGTTTTTCATAATATGGGCACTTTAAATGAATGGTCGGTCGTAAAAGCGTGGTTCGCTGTTATCACGGCCACATAGATATAGGTAGGGGAGAGAGCCGCCGTGCCTCTGTAGTGAGGAGAAAAGTGTTCCACCGGCGATTCGCGGGGGGTTTTGACTTTCAAATGTCACTAGACAGAATGGATCAGACTTTGCATAAGGACGCCTCGTGAAAGGGGTCCTAGCAGCTTGTGTCAATGTGTCATAAGGCACGTAATGTAGGTCGTGTCCCACGGATGCCATCTCCGCACGCCCATCGTAATGGGTTAATATTGGTAGTTTAAGCATGAGATGCGTATCACTCTGATTGAACATAGCTTATAAAGCGATGCAATGAGTTTATAAAGGAGATGACTCGTCAGCTTGTTCAGGGGGCGAGATCTCAGTCTGGTTCGGTAAATAATGAAACCACCGTAGATTGCCCGACCGCATTATCACAATAACACGGTCGAGAGTGCTGCAGTGCTAAATCATCCTCATAATGTACCGTATTCACAGTACAAGGTGATTTATATGAGACAAACGGCGTTCCACGCGCCGAAGGCTGATTGCCGTCGTAAAGCGTGTTCAACCCACAGCAAATGCTGGGCTAGCTCGTAATGACAGCACTTCATGCAGCCGTGTGTAACTTAAGCAAGCTTCCCGGCCGTCAGCTCGGGGCGGGACCTTTGCTTAGTCAAACTGAAGTGGACTTATGAACAGAATGCCACGATATTCAGCTTTCTGAGGCTCGTTAGAGGGGTACGTGTGCCCGTCTTAAACGAGATGCCGCACGCGTCTGACTGTGCGCGCACTTTAAGCTTTGAAACTTATTGTGGCGGGTAGCAAGCTCACTTGAGGTTGATATTACCCTTAATATCTCCGAGTATTGGAGCGGAGGTGTGAGCGTCTTCGGATCCGCTAATATAAATCAGCTATATGGCCGAAAAACGTCATAAACCGCTTGGCTGTAAGCCTTTGAGTGGCCGTCCGGAGAGGGCGCGATTCAAACGCTTGGAGCCATGCAAAAGTCTGAGGCTGTCCTTCCTCTAGGAAGAGAGAATAACAGCCGTAAGACCGTGCTCGTTTGCGCCATCAGCATCGTAGCGGAGAAACTGAGGTGGGCTGCGAGCGAATTTGGCAGAAAGGTGTTAGAGACACCGTACAGTCGTGGGGTGTCAATACACAGTATATGGCCAAACCGGGGTCTTTTCGGCTAGCGTCGATAGAATTATGGACAGCGGACCGTGTGTGCGTATTACTGATTGCTTGTCAGTAAGGCGATAAAGTGTTTAGAGACACCGTACAACCGTGGGTGTCAATACACAGTATAGTAAGCACGGAAATTACTCTTTTTAGAGGAATTAAATACCGTTCGCCACTATAGTGAGGTCGCATAGCCGACAGTATTACACAGTATGTTTGGATAAACAGCACACAGAAAACATTACAGGGCAGTCCAGCCGAGGCGCGACATAACCCCTTTTCTCCCAGACAGTTTCGTTCTCTGTTGATGCAGCTGTGCTGCGGAGACCAGAGCTCAGCCGTTCAGGTGCACAAGCCTCAGTAGTGACGGTGACCGAACGGCTCACGGAGCAGAGCAGTATGTCTAGGTGGTTTAATGTCAGACTGAACCCATCGCAGAGAGGAAGTCTGCCGTGAGGCCCGCGGTTTTGCCGTTTATTAAAAGGGCAGAAAAACCGGGTATATATATATAAGAATGTACCAATATTCAGCGCACTGATATAGGACGGGACTGAATAAAGGGAGGTATTCGGGCCTCAGTATATTATAAACAAATTCGTTCTGCCTCTGATTCCGTCTAAACCAGAGAGAAATTACCAGGCAGACGAAAAATGAGCTATCTGAAGTGAGATCGGCTCAGGCCAGTAAAGCTCTATAATAAGTGTTTTAGCGCTCCAATAGAGGCGTGTCCGCCTTATCGAGCAGACGAATGAGATCGTGCCGCTCCAGGAGGGGAGGGGCATGAAGCTCTCTTATAATGAGTGTTCTTGGTGCTCCAATAGCGGCGAATCGGCCCTATCGAGCAGACGAATGAGATCGCGCCGCTCCAGAGGGGAGGGGCATGAAGCTCTGTAATCGTTGAACACTGGACAGCTGCATTTAGAGGCAGCGAGCCGTAATACCGCGTGCTAGCTAAGCCGTTAAGAGACCTCACCACTGTGGGGAAAGGAGCGAGGGACTCCGCGAGCGTGGAGCACGAGTGGCTGTGCTATGACAGAGACAGGGGCAGACCGTCCGTGTTTGCTTGTCGTATGCATCTATCCAGGTCTACGGTTCCCCGCTTGTTCATCTCAACAAGAGAGGAACGGCAGAGGGGAGCAGCAACACAGACAGAACAGCCATGCGTCGTGACGGTATCACCCGATGCACTCGGCGGATTAATATATGTGCCAGAGATCTCGCCACTGAATTTGAGAGGAGCGAAGGGACTCTGTAAGCATGAACGGTTGCGGTGTGACAGAACACAGGGGGGGTTAGTCCGTGTGTGCTTGTCTATGCATCCATCTAGTCTCATGGCTCGCCGTGTGTTCATCCCGGCGAGAGAGGAACAGCAGGGGGAGCACGAAACATGGATAAGACAACCAAAGCATAAGCGCGGTCCCGGCGTGGGAGGTGCCAGACCGGTAACGCGCTCGGAGGAAATTCATAGCAGAGAGGCTCACCGAGCCGCTGTGCTGGACGCTATTACAACAGCGCCTGCTCTTTTAGCTTATAGCTTTATATTAAAAATATTGATCTTACCGGGCGGCCGCAGGGGAGACCTCGACAGGCGTGTCCGCTGCACAGGGCTCGTACCACGGCAAGCGAAGGCTATCTTCGGTTCTCGGCCGGAAAGCGGCAGGGGAAGACGCTAGACCTGGACTCTGCTATCTTCGGTTCTCAGCCGGAAAACGGCAGGGGAAGACGCTAGGCCTGGACTCCGCTGCAGGGCTTTTGTCAACGGCGAGGTAAGGCTTCTTCTTTTCTTCGGAGCAGCGAGAGGTTCGCGCTGAAGGAGAAAATAATGAGCTCCTGACGATTGAACCGCGCTTATATAGGGACGCGTTCCTCCCGCGCGCGGGTTCAAACGTCATTGGTCTGTACTTTGTACAGACGTTAACCAATAGGCTTCAGTCACGGAGTAAACAGGAGTTTCCCCCATAGCGTCAGCTAACTGACGCAATGCGAAGTGAACCGTATTGAAAGGGAACCATGCATTTCATGAAAAGAGTGAAATCTGGAGCAACAAAATGTATGGTATGTGGAAAATAATGTGTTTTTTGAACCATAAACCATGTGAACACACTGTATTATACCAAAATACACAAAATTACATTGTTTTTAGCAATGAAATAGGTGCCATTTAAATGCTGTTAAAATAGAAACGTGTATATTATGGAAAAACTTTAGAGACGGTCCTTAAATTCACCCCTTTATAAATTGTCAATTACTGACAAATCTATTTCAGCTTGAGCGAATCCCTTATCCAAGTAAAATCTCATTTGTTCATCCATGCTAATTTAGCAAAATATGATTTTGCTGTCTACAAACAAAACAACACGTGCAGTCGAGTACACATAAGCTTTTATCACATCATAAAAATACAACTTTTGTTGTTATCTCTAGAAAACGAGAAATTAAGTCGTGATCATGAGAAAACAAGCATGCAAAAAAATTTAAAGTACACAACCTCTCTCGGCTTCCCTAGAAATAAGTGATTAGCCAACAGGCTAATATCCAAAACAGATATAATGTACACAATGCACAATTCTCACCTCAAATTAGGTCATATGTCCCTCCTAATTTTAAGAATCTACGTTTTCTGAGGTTATTTGTCCTGTGGAAATTTGTATAATGATGTATTTTCTGTGTTTTGATGGCTGAATGACCAGCATCCGGGTACAAAACAATAGGTTTAAAGCGCATGCTATAAATGTCCATCCCTTACAGCCTCTCTATGGGACAACATGGCAGCGGACTAAATAAGGCGTACGCTGACAGATTTGTTTGCACTGATTTTTTTATGCAAAAGCACATGAAAGAAGCGTTCAATCTTTGCTCAGCCTTTCTCCCAATGAATTTCCATCAACTAACAGGATGCAGCTTAAATGTACTAAATTGTCTATGCACACACTCACTGTCATCTGCATTTATGCAGCTCACATTAGATTTTAATAAGCTTTTAATGGTGCTCCGTGCACATCTCCGGGGAAAACAGACCTTTTGATACTCTAAAGAATTCAAGCAGGGCTGAATTGTTTTCCAGTGAATGAACCTGGTGATCCGCTGCTCACCGCAAAACTTTGAAAATGGCTTCTCCGTGCCTTTCCAGAACTCTTGGGCATCTTTCAAGCGGACAGATTGAAGCAGCTTTGTTTAGTAACTTAGTCATGCCATCATGGCAATAAAAACATTGGCATCTGCCAATGTTAGCCACCTGTTCCAAAGACTACAGTGATGGGTATGTTATTACAACCTCACACTGCTGGTGCCAAGACGCAGGGATCTCCATAAAAAACAAAACTGTTTCAAAAGACAGACACAAAGAAAAAAAGAACATGGGTGAGGAACAGTGTGGGTATGAAGAAGATCTGCAAGCAATTTATGCAGAGTAGCATTGCTTCTTTTTTATTCCCCTCGTTTTATTTCCATGTGAGCCAAATACCACAGGCCTCAATAAAGAAACAGAGATGTGCTTTAATGAAGTTCGTAAATCTAAGTCTTATTCGCTGCCAACTTCGAGCGCCACTAAGTGCATCTCCTGTTCCTGTCCTTCCTCCTCTGCCCGGCTCCCGCCCACCCCGGTCTAAATCTACACTCTCATTAAAGTTACACATTTTTAAGCCCGTCTCCTCCACGACCGCAAGATCTTGATGTCATCTTCTTTTCCATTTCAGTTTTCCCACTAACGTTCCATGAAGTAAGGCAGCTCGCCTTGTCCAGCCCCCTTGCCTGCTGTCATCCCTTTTCGTCTCTTCTGGGAGAGCCGTTCTGATAGTTATTCTTCACCACTCTGCAGAGGGCAACACTTCATTAAGGACAAATTGCTAACACCTGGTATGTGTTTATTAAGACAAAACCAGGCACATTATTGGCTTCTGGATCCTCCAGTACGAGGGAGAAACCCTTGGAGCCATTCTGCCTCTTTGTGCACATAAACAAACAAAACTCAATAAAACAACACCCAGCTGCTTTACCTTGTTCCAAGACGGCGGGGCTTCTAATAATGTCGGAAATGTTTCTTTTACAAGTTTGCTAATGCCAAGGCATTCATACTGTGTTCATTTTGTTCCAGTACAATAGACGGAGCATAGCAATATGTTTCAGACAGCTTTTCTGTTCAAATTTCCTCAGATCCTAATAATAATTTCTCTAAACATCTTATCACAAAACAGAGATGAATAAATAAGTAGTTGAATAAATAGCTTTTAAAAAGAGTACATAGATTATTTGTCTACTGTTCTTGTCGTATGGTCAGCAGGAGAACTTTACCTACATGTAATCATACCTCCAAATACAACAGATCATTAAAATACTACAAACTAAGCAACCCAAGACTTTTCAACATGCTGTATCTATATAACCTGCTACATTAAAGAGTAACTAAACCCCTGGTCAGAGCCTGACTCCACCCACTGCAATATTTGAAAAATGCAAGAAAAGTGGGCAGATCCCAACGGAGATAGAGGGGACGAACTAGCTCGTACCAAGTGTGTGATGAGATCGTAACAAGGGCGTGGTGAGCTTGAACCTGCTTACGTCACAAGTTATTTCTTGGACCCAACATCCAATAGGAAAATTCAACTGCAGTAGCCACCGTTCAACCTGAAGAGGGCAGCACTCAGACGTTTTTACACCTTATATTGTAGTATTAAAACACTTTATATCCAAATGTCAAAAAACTTACTAAAATCAATGAACAGCACTAATAAAGCATCATTCTTACAGATCATTAACTAAAAAAAGTTGGTTTAGGGTTTAGTTACTCTTTAAATATATCAGGGTAAATATATCAGGGTACCCCCAGGATTGTCAAACCCAAATTCAAGGCTTTTTAAGACCTTTTTAATACCACTTCAAATGAAACTTAATACCTACATTGCACGCATTCGGGTAGAATAAATCATTTTAAATAAGTAATATACCTCAAATAATTACTATTTACAAGTGTTTGAACATTCATGACAACATGCCTCTGAAAGGCTGAGTCCAAGGCCGAAACAGCCTAAAGGGGATCGCACACCGGCCGCGCCGCACAGCGCCGCGCCGTTCTAAATCAACTGAACACATTGTTTTCTATGAGTGTACGCACACCGGCGTATGTATTGCAAGATGATATTATCTAATTAAATAGTAAACAAAATATATAATAGCTTTCAAATTTGAGTTATTGTTTGCAGCTTATTATTGCATGGATCACACAAGACTATTGTTTAACATATAAATGACCTTCTCCGACATAATGATCATATTAAAACGTGTCTTCTCTACCTAGATTTACTAGAGACGGATTGTGGAACAGAAGATTGTGTGTGTCATTGATTAAATCAAACAAACGATCACAGGTGCTTGGACACCCGTCATTGTCCCGCCCCCACAGTCCCAAAGTCAACTTGATCGAGCAAGTGCGTGTTGTGTTACTGCGAGCGCATAGAGAGAGTCGAACGAGCGCTCATCCCAGCCTTTTTACTTAACTTTTTACTTTGCTCACGTGACTGTGTTTGTGCGCTTTGAACAGAGGTGCGTTCTCGGGAGGATGTTTTTCTGCGAGCGAATAGTGTTCTGTGAACACGTGAGAATGCTTTCCCACGCGTGGATAGTGTTCTGCGTGCTCCCTAAGATGCTTTTCCAAACATGGATAGTGTTCTGTGCTCGTATCTATCGCTTGTGAGTGGTTTTCGTGCACGCGAGTTTTGTGTCTGAATTAACAGCATATAAATCTATTGATCATTTGAAAAATTAAGACCTCCGTGAAAAATTTAAGACTTTGAGGTGAAATTCAATACCTTTTAAGGCCTTAATATGGGAAAATGAAATTCAATACTTTTTCAAGACTTTTAAGACTCCGCGGGTACCCTGAATATCAAGGATTTTTGCCCGCAATAATCACAAAAAAACTTCTGGAAGGACTGCAAAATGTACATGTGAAATATGGACACATTTTGGTCGATTATGGGCATTCATATTCCTTTTACACCTGCAGGGAAGACGTGTGCCTAAGTTTGCTTTGTGTGCTTTGACACAATCCCTTACAGACTTTATTGAAGTGTAGAACCTTGTGAGACAAATTGCAAACTGAGATTTGTATTTAAAAAAAGAATTTTAACTTTCTGAAAGGGTACTGTGATAGTGACAGTAAGGAACCATTTTTGACAACTTTTCTGACAGTGCATTTTAAAAACCCATGGAGACCTGTGTAGCTGACCAGGACTAACTGTGGTGCTGTGCCCCTTATAAAAGATCCAGCTCTTGTCATCTGCAAATGTAGTGTCCAAAACATGAAAAGTAATATAAAAAAGTCACAAGTTGCGAGATGAATAGTCACAAATACAATAAAGTTGATTTAAACATGATGCATGTGTGAAACTGCAAAGGAGACTTCATGACAATAAACTGTTATAATGATGTATTTTTGGCAAACACTGTTATCCAATGAAACATTTATTCAAGCTATACATGTTCCCTGGGAATCAAACCCATGAACTTGGCATCGATATTCTTTACTAGTTGAGCTACAGGAACATAAATTCATTCGGAAGGCATTATTATTGCTAAGGAGGGGCCAGGAAAACAGATTATGTTTCTCTTCTGTTCATTTAATTCACATTGTGCCAGCACTCACTGGCACACATTCAAGCCCTGTTCAGCTCTATATCAATCTGATTCTGTGGCAGATTGTTTTCGTGTGTCGGCCCATCGCAAGCATCTTTCAGCTCCAGATCAGAGACCTGCTCCTTAATCCGTCTTTCGGGTCCTATGAGGTGGCCATAAACGAAGCCTGCTTTTGTCAGCATATGTGAATTATCACACCGTCTGGAGGACGTCAGGTGACATATCTTCCCTTTGACAGCTGGAATCACACGTACATTGCGCTCTAATTAAACGCGGGGAGAACTGCAGGAACTGTCATGTATTCAGCCGGCCTGATCTTGAAGCCTTACGGAGAGATGGAAGACTTACTTATTTGAGCTTTAAGTTGACAGGGCACAATACTACTGTCAGAATCTAATGAAATATCTCCAGCAGTTCTACTTGCCATGATAGACTTTCAAAAGTCCATTCTGAAACACATCTGGGCTATACTGGAAATACTACATATGTTGCTCTCATCCCAAACCCAGAACCACGGTCTTAATTTGACACGCCGACCCTGCGTACATGTGGTGGGGGCGATGCTTTTGGATTAATTATTGGAGACGTTGGCATGCCCATACTATAAAGTGAATTGGCAGCTACAAGGACCACAAATGATATCAGCCAATGTAATTGCACTGAGCATACTGTAAATCACTTACCGTGACTAAAAGGACTGCATTGTTAAAGGCAAAACATGTTGCCCTTATGCTCGCACAAGAAAAGTAAGTCATTGAAGTGCTGTCATGGTAACGCCATCCACAGAACCATGGGAAAATATTACAGTATTATGCAAAGTTCAAGTTGTTCCAAGGTGAGAGCCATTTCATGTTCTTGAGCGGCTCTGATATGTCTCTTTAATGCTTTCCTGGTCCAAGGTCAGCTCTTAGTTTTTTATCCGATGGAGGACATTTCAATTCATGCAGAAACATTTGCTTTAGTTCTCTCTTCATAGGCATACCCCCAAAGCCTTCACCGCGATGCAGTTATCATCACCGTGCCGGGCTGAATGTTAATTTCAGGTCATCCATCTTTTCAAAACAGGGCAACTGCTGTATTTAGGTAGATACCTCACCGCCGTTCACCTCATTTTAACTCCCTTTCCCTTTTTGTTAGCAAAATTGCTTTTTACCACGAGCGAGTATCTCCACAGCTAGCTTCAAGAGGTCAGTGCTTTAATTTCCGACTCTGGTTAACCATTTTGCAGGAGGGAGGCCCAGGTGTCATGTATAAGTTTGGCGAAGCGGTTTTCAATTTTTCTGCTCTAGGTAAGTGCAGGCACATTGCTTATAGAGTACTGACACTCACCTTCCACACTGAACTCGGATAAACAACTATGTCATGAATTGAGATAGAGGCAACCTATATTTGTAGCAGACATTTTACTTTAAATCTTTGCAATAACACTTTGTTTATTATTTATGATCAGAAATCCTGATGTGTGGGGGGACAAACGTGTGCACGCTCTTGAGATTATCACGTGAAGTTGATGCAAAATGAACTTGTACAGACCATGTTCCCGCTGTTTCCACGACTTCACCCAAGCCCTTTTCTTTTTTCCTTGAATGTTCTTTGAAATTCATTCCAAACACTATCATTGAAATGTCTTCCTGCGTATCGTAAGATGTAAGAAATCTTTTGGTGTGTACCCAGCATTACAGACTGTGAGACAAAGTGGAAGGAATTATGATAATGTCAGTCTTCATTATGTAACCAATCCCAGGATGTAAACTGTTGCCTACAATCCGTGTGTTTGTTGTAGGCCAAGAAAAGAGATTACGTTGGAGACGATAACTTGCGTCATTGTTTACTTTGGGGTTTGTACCTTTTGCAAATCATTAACATGTACTAATACACACTAAAGCCAAAGGTATACTAGGCCGCGTCGTCCGCATGATGTCATTTTCGTCATCAGGAGGGTCCGAGGTCGTCTGTGTGGACCGTCCGCGTGCAGCCCAAAATTTGAGACCACGCGGACAGTGCGCGTCCAGTCCGCGTACAACAGCGCATGCGCGTGAAAATATTTAAACACTTCACTACAAACAATTATACAAAGAAAATAGACAGCATTTGCAAACACAATATCATTTTTGTTTTTTAAATTTTACTTCTTCCAAGAACAGAAAGCTGTGGAGCATGTTTGTTACCATAATGTTTGATTCCTGTTCTTTGTTGTCTTGTTGTTTGTTCTAAACTGTGTTTGCAATGGTGGATCAGCTACTTTTCTTCACTTATCCTAATGTTTTAATGTACTGTAAATGTCGCCAAATCAGTGCTGCCCTGACGGCCTGGTAGAGTAATAATTTGAATTAAAAATAATTTGTATTGCGTATAGTGTCGAACGGGGCCATCCGCGTGTAGCCGCGGGGAGTATACTTTGAAAGGTGGGCGGACACATGGACGTGGGCTTTACACAAAGGAAATTTTTTTATCGTAAATCAGACAATAGGTGCTCTTTAAATACAGTATATAAACATACAATATACCAAATTAAAGAACAGACCCTCTGCTTTCAAAAATTTTTTCATCATATCTTCATTTGTTTTCTTTTTGTCACCTCTCAAATATGGGTAGATTTCTTTAAAAATACCCAATTTTGGGGGAAAAGCTGAGATTATTGCATTTTGGTAAAGGACTTTTGGATCAGATTCAGAACCATGATCAAAACATAGACAGCGTGGCCTATTTACTGGCTTTTGATCCATGGATGCTTTACTGTTTTATAATGTGGGTAATAGCGCCACCTAAGGCATAATAGTGGACATGGATGAAAATGGAAATATGGGAAGAGTTTTCTTTTGATTGACGAGATAACTCATCAATGGCGGTGAAAGAGTAAGCAAGATGCGTCACTGGTATTAATATGAATGGGGGAGATCGCAGTGGTCAGAATGGCTGTCTCCCAGTAAAAAGAGCCAATTGTAATCCTCTGGGAGAGGGACTTTGCACATGTTTGTCTTGTTCTAACAAGACCTGAAGGCGTTACAAACATGGCGGCGGAGTGATGAGACATCCTTAAAAGGACTTTGGCTATACAAAAGCGAAATAGCACATATATGCAAATAAAGCAATAAGCCCCATAAAGAAGTGGGTTACCAGTGCATTTTATAACAGCTAAGGGGCGTTGTTAGAAAAAAAACCTTAGCTGTTATAAAATGCACTGTAACCCCACTGCTTCGCGGGGGTTATTGCGTTTATAAAACCGTTACTTCATATGCATAACCTTAGCGGGATTTTATAAAATAAAAAACAAAAAAGCTGTAATTATATTAGTACAAATATTACTCTTCAACCAAACAAAGTAGTTCCTCAGAATCAAGTGTGACTGAAACAGAGCGCAGTTCCCAACCAACAGAGACGCAGCAAAGACACAATGAAAATATGATTTAAGACTGTGGTGTTTATTTTATAAATCAACATTCATCTAATTTATACATTAACATTTATATTGTGCTGTTGAAGTGATGATCAAATATGCTTGGAAGCATGCTGAACTCTTTCCCCATCAGCGTTTTTTTTTTTTTAGTTGCCAGTCAGTTTTAGTTTAATGCCTAGCAGGAAAATTATCCTCTTTAAATAAACATAAAATATCAAATGAAAGAACAACCCATCCGCTTTTAAACAACAACAAAAAAAAAAATTTCCTCCTACCTTGATTTGTTTTCTTATCACCTCTCAGATTTTTCTGAGATAATTCCATTTTTGTGAATAACTTTTGTAAGAGATCAGATTCAGAGCCTGATCAAAACATGGTGGTGCTAGTGTTGAGTGAATGCGTCTGTGTTTAAGTTGGGTAAGATCGCCACCCAGTGGATAGTGGAAATATGAATTTGAGGTAGAAACTCCTCAGGGAGAGTTTTATCTTTATTGATTAGATGACTCAACAATATTTATTGACATGTATATGGATATCGCCATAATTGTGCAATTGTATACAAATAAAAAATATGATTAAAAACTGTGATGTTTATTTTCATAAATCAGTACACAGCAACAGTGGCGCAGTGATACTTATGTAATGCGGTCTGAACCATGGGTTTACCGGGGTATTTTATCACGGCTAAAGCCCTGTTCGGACGGGATTAGTTTTACAGAGCAATTAACCTACTGTTTTTTTGCCGAACTCAGAGGTCCTCTGAGAAATGTAATCCCGTCCGGATGCAAATGTCTGTGTTTGCCCGCAATATCTTTTGAAAACCCGGTTCATTTCGTGTTTTGGCCAACGTGATCCACCGTAAGGTCTTACTAATGCGCGTATTGTATTTCCTGAGTCCCATTCATTCAGATATGGATGTTTTTTCGCATTCGGCAAAATAAAATTATTAAATCAAGACGAGCTGAATATCAAACACTGTTAAGACTGGCCAGTGTAATATCATTAACGTTATAAGAAACTCCGTTCAAAGTTCTTCAACTCCGGAATGGTAATGTTAATTAATAAAGATAATAAATTTGTTATTAATCATTATTTCTTCATTTCTTTGGGTTTATTATAAGCAGACAGTTATATAAAACACATAGGCTAACGTTACTTTTGTAGGATTTGTATATTTTATTTTTATTTTTTTATTTTTATTAAATATGTTCTGTCATAATTTTACATTTAAAGCAAAATATCAAACATTACAAACACGCGTATCCAGAGCACGTGCTCTTCTGCAACGCCCAAATGCATGAAACAGACACTCCCATCTCTGGAATAGCCTGCATCATTTTAATCCTCTCCGAATCGGTACATAAAATCACAGACGTCCCGAGGGACATGTTGAAACTCAAACGTTGTTTGGAAAACTAATCCAGTCCAAATAGTGCTTTAGAATGTGTTTCAACCAATCAGAATGAAGAACCAGAACTGCCCGTTTTATCATTTGATTTTTGTTCTTTATCTCCCATAAGTTCTCTACACTAAAAGTCACCCTCATACCATTCAAAACCTATATGACTCTTTCTTCTGTGAAGCGCATACAGTATTTTGAGAAATGTCTCAGTAGCCTGCACAATGGACTTCAATGGGGGTCAGTGTTGTTTTGTTACCCAAGCTCTTAAAAATATAGTTTTTAGTGATACAGGTTTGGAATAATATGAATAAATGATTTTTCATCACAGGTACAAAAATATTCTCAGGGTTTTCTGGAGATTGTACCATGGCAATACCAGTCTTCTTTTAAGTTTAGGTTTTGGTAGTGGTAACTGGTAGTGCAGGGAATGCATGTACTGATGAAATGTAAAAACAATCGTGCACTGTATGTTGCATTAGATAAAAGCATCTGCTGAATGTGTAAATATGTAAATGTGTCTTGTAAATGTGTCATTAATTACCATCTTAGATTAACATTTTTTTACTGTTCTGCAAAACCAAACGTGTTCGCTGATAAAAGGTATTTCTGGTCAATAGAAATATGTCCATGCATGATCGCAACCACATCAATGAAGCTGTGTAAATGTATAGAGAACCCACACAAGGTCAAACTGGTACAAAGTTGAATACAAATCTCAAGGTTTCAAGGTTCATGTTAAAAAAAAAACACGATCTAAATTTTCTGCTTTTTTATCATTTCCTAAAGTGCTAACGAGATTGTGCGCAAAGCAACAGTAAACTTAGGCACACGTCTTCCCCACAAGTGGCAATGAATATGAATGCCCAAAATCAAATGAAAGGTGCACGCTGTGCTTTATAAAGCAATTTGTTCACAGGGTTCATAGCCAACATAGTAGGCTAGTACGTTAGACCTTAGAGAATGTCAGCAATGTACTCTATTCATGGAACAAACATAGGGTCTTTCATCCCCTTACAAAACACAACAAACGAGATAGATAACGCACTCCAGACATCTCATTGATGGTATGAAACACTATCTCTCTCTGGTTCTCCCTCTATCTCAGTAGCCCTTTCCTCCCAGCTTAAGAGCACAATACTTGATCCACACCTCCTGTTATTGTTAAGGAAACACTGAAGCGTGCTCTCCAATCTAGAATGCATTTCCCCCTGAGCTCTTGCTCTGTCCGCAGCCAAAAATCTTAACCAGAGCCAATACAGGGAGACTGTTGAACGGTATAGAAAGATGGATTGTAAAGCCAAGACAAATGAGAGAATGTGAGAAATACTTTGGCTCCGCTGCATGAAGAAAAGAAAATAACATTACGAGCCGAAAGCCGGTGTTGAGTCACAGGGAGCGTAAAGACAAAAGAGGAATTGTGCACAGCAGAACATATGGCCAACAAAGTTCAGCAAATGTTCACAACAGCTGCAGGAGCATTAATGGGTACCAGAGGCATTACAGTGTGCATTCAGTCCATTGATGTTCTTAGTGTCTCCGGATTAAAGAAAGGGGCATCTCAAAAAAATTAAAGCATCCTTATCTCTGTCCAAATCTTTATAACTGTACTATTTCTTTTACTATAATCTCACTTAAAGCTGCAGTCCGTAACATTTTATTTAAAATGAACAAAAATCAGTTGAGAAAAGTCAAGTTAGTGTTCCAAACCAGTTAGTGTCTTATTTCCTTAACACGATTTGGTAAACTTATGATAAAAATTCATAATGCTTCCTCCACATGGTATTTTAGTCCTTCCAGAGTTTTTTGTAATTGTTGTGAGCAAAAATCATTGATTGCGACACGTTTTCTTAAAAAATATGATGGAATATGAGGGATATTTATGCAATTTTATGGGCTGAAATTGCAGGAACTTGCAAAAACTGCAAGAACTTGCAAAAACTGCAGGATCTTGCAAAACTGCTTGCAGCTTTCTCAGCTTTTCATTGATGTTTACGTTGCGTAATTATGTCACTTCATAACGTTCCCATGGCAACAGGGGACAAGGTTGCGCTTGTGTGAAGTAAATGCAACATTGTTCAAAATGTCAAAGTAAAGTTCAGGTAAACTTACACCGGCTGAATCGTTCATCCGCGGTGTGGACGCTGCAGATAAACAAAAATAAAGCCTTTAAAGCTAAAAATATAAAGCTTAAAATGTGAACATCACGGTTGTTGGGGTTGCTAGTTATTTTCTGCTGTTGGCTTCACAGTAGCACTGTACAATAGGGGATTGCGGTTACCGGATCATCGAGATCGCATGTTAATGCAAAGTGTAAACCCAGCCTTTGCTACGAAAAAATATATTAAACAAATTAATATATTTTAAAGCATTTATATTCACATCGCACTGTAATAAAAACTGTTACTGTGTGTTCACACCAGACACGGAAGAGTCATCATATTCGCATGTAGTTGGACGATTGAACATTTTAAGTTTACTCACTTCATTCATGCGTGAAAATCACATGTGAAATTATAGTCATTCGAGACATTCATGCGTAAATTCGAGGGAGGGGCTTATATAGCTCAAATAGAGTAAACTTACCAGATTGTTTGACTTCCTCGCTCACTTTCTTTCAAACAAGATCCTTTTAATTCCTGTGAAAGTACAAAGATGTCTCGTATAGCAATGATAAAAGTCCTCAAAGCTCGTGTCAAAGCTCAATTTGCGCAAAACGTGTCATTCGCGCTTACCGCGGTGCAGGATGTCTATTCGCATCTTTGCATTGACTTAACATGTACATGTAAATCACTCGCGCTTGCCGCTTAATCCAAGTCTGGTGTGAACGCATCTTTACAAACCTGTAAACATAAAGGGCCGGTTTCCCGGACAGGGTTTTTGATCCAGGACAGTAGTTATATAGGACCACCTCTCGTCAAACTTTTATGACCCCCTCCCCCACCCGGTGACAGTTGCTGTCTGACAGGTCGTTTTTATGACCCCTTGACAGATGGCGTTTTATGACCCCTTGACAGATGGTGTTTTATGACCCCATGACAGATGGTGTTTTGACAGGTTGTGTTTTATGACCCTTAACAGATGGTTTTATGACAGTTTGTGTTTTATGACTCCTTAACAGATGGTGTTTTGACAGTTTGTGTTTTTATGACTTGTTTGACAGGGGGCGGGACCATCAATCAAAATCTGTACAAGTTGTCAACTTTAGACAGAAAGTATTTAATGGTTTTATGGCCGGTCATTTAGAGTGATTGTTTTTCCTGAGTGTATTTTATGTCAAGCCTATGCTGATATGTTTAATGACGGCTCGTGTGTGACAGCTCGTGTTTCGACATTTGATGTCAGCTCTCACCCTTCCTCCCTCCTTTCTCACAAGACCTGCATTCTTTCACAGGGGTGCGTGTTGTAAAGCGATTAAAGATTTCAAAAACTCAATGTTGGTAAAACAATCCCCCATTACGGTGTCAAAAAGTAAATGTTTATTTTAGATTTAGACAAATCATGAACAATGCTACGATTAAAACTTTTGATTGTAACATCACAAGTTATTTAATTAAATATTCCGTATATGGGTATAGTTTAAGCAATGATCTGAGCCAATACTACAATCTTTAGACGATAGTCTAAACTAAATAAATTTTTAAACGGTTCAGGAATTCCGTGAATCTTTTCATAACCTGCACTATAGTTTCACGCGTATTAAAGATCCGGCGGTGCCTGACAAAGCGCCGGGTGAGTGTTCATATCTGCCATTTTAAAATAATGTTAATAAATGTAATTCTGTCCACTATGGCAAAATAGGATTTTATTTTAGATTTAGTGGAATCTTTAACCAAGTCTCTGATTAAGACATGTGTATACGTGCACAGATGGTGACAGAGAAACTTATATATGACGTTAATAATCTTTTAAATGTTTTTAAGACGTATTCACCCCATTTTGGGGTTTTATTTTTAATAAAAGGCTTCTTAAAACATGTGTGAATATGTGTATATTATACAAAGAGTCTTATATTGTCTGCTCTGACAAAAATAAAGTATTTTTTTAGGTTTAGGGGAATTGACTGCGTGTGTCTTATAAATACAACTTGATAATACGTTTGTTTTGTAAAGAGACTTCTTTAAAGTCACGCAAGAATAAAATATTTTAGTTGTAACTGGTTAAACTTAAAGCCGATATTTTCTATCGAACTAGTCTATTTTCTGTTCAGACACAAAGTTTTCTGATGCTGATATTATGTCAGTGTGTGTTTGTGTGGGGGTCGTGTGATGTAATCTTTGAAAGTTTATGACCGACCCTTTATTGGGGAGCGACAAGAGATCTCCCGGAATCAGTTTGGATGGAGCAGAGCTGTTATACTCAAGTCTATTGGTATGTATGTGTTTCGCTGTGTTCGTTCCAGTATTTTGTATGATTTATTTAAAAACTAAAAATTCGATCTCTGGTATTGCAGCGAAATTGTCTAAACTGGTATTAACTATTCCTGGTAAATCGCGGAGAAGAGTGGCCTGAACAAAAAAGTCAGACCGAGACTAGAACCTCCCGCAGCGTAACACGGAAATCTTGGAACAAAAGAGACGCCGACTGGCTCGTTTTGTCCGGTGTGTTTTTATTTAATCCTGTTACAATAGATTTAAACAAACTGGTTTGGTTTAATATTTTCTAATAACATGTGTTATCTGTTTTAAAGGTTTGGATATCAGAGGCAAAGCGAACGTTGTGTGTACTATTGCAAAATATATAGCGGATCTCCACGGTACGTTTATCTTGCATAAGAAAATTGTTTTATTTAGATATTTGTCCTAATAACTTGTTTTTATCTGTTTACAGGTTAGGATACAGACCACAACGCTTTGGACGTATCTTTAAAAAAGATTAAAATCAGAGACTTTTTGGATTTGTCTGGGGACATTTTAAACATTTTGTGGCAAATTGGATTTAAAACATTTCGGATACTGGATACCTAGTTTGATTTGTCCACAGAGCTTGTTTAAGACGTTTTCACCGCATTTTAGGGTTTATTTTTAATTAAAGGCTTCTTAAAACATGTGTGAAAATGTGTATATTATACAATGAGTCTTATATTGTCTGCTCTGACATAAATAAATTTTTATTTTAGATTTTAGATCAATTGACTGTGTGTGTTTTATGTCAAGCGTATGCTGTTATGTTTTTAATGACGGCTCGTGTGACAGATTGTGTTTAGGCATTTGATGTCAGATATCACACTTCCTCCATCCTTATTCACAAGCCATGCATTCTTTCACAGGGGTGCGTGTTGTAAAGCGACTAAAGATTTCTAAAACTCAACGTTGGTAAAATAATTACCCATTACGGTATCAAAAAAGTAAATGTTTATTTTAGATTTAGACAAATCATGATCAATGCTACGATTAAAACTTTTGTTTGTAACATCACAAGTTATTTAATTAAATATTCCGTATACGTGTATAGTTTAAGCAATGACCTGAGCCATATCCTTCGGCGCCATCAATACTACAATATTTAGACGATAGTCTAAACTAAATAAAATTTTAAACGGTTTCAGGAACTCCGTGAATCTTTTCATAACCTGCTCTATAGTTTCACGCGTATTAAAGATCCGGCGGTGCCTGACAAAGCGCAGGGTGTGTGTTCATATATACCGTTTTAAATTAACCTTAATAAAATGTAATTCTGTCCACTATGGCAAAATAGTGGGTTTATTTTAGATTTAGGGGATTCTTTAACCAAGGCTCTGATTAAGACATATGTATACGTGCACCGATGGTGACAGAGAACTTATGTATGCCGTTAATAAACTTTTAAAAATGTTTTTAAGACGTCTTCAACTCATTTAGGGGTTTATTTTTAATTAAACGCTTCTTAAAACATGTGTTAATATGTGTATATTATACAAAGAGTCTTATAGTGTCTGCTCTGACAAAAATAAATTATTATTTTAGATTTTAGGACAAATGACTGCGTCTATCTTATAAATACAACTTGATATATACGTTTGTTTTGTCAATAGACTTCTTTAAAGTCACGCAAGAATAAAATATTTTAGTTGTAACTGGTTAAACTTAAATGTACTATTATCTATTTAACTATAAGCTATATTTTCTGAGCAGATATTTTTCTGTTTCTGATGCTGGTCTTATAACAGTGTGTGGGAGATGATGGCTGTTCACAGCAGGTGGCGGGTTGTAAACTAGGGTCTTTTTAAAACTGTAGTGGTAAAAAATGTAATAGCACATTGACAAAAATAAAGCATTTGGTTGTAACAAATTATTTAATGAAATATTCAGTATGTGTATAGCGATGAACGGTGTCAAAATCACCGGGGTCCCAACAATACTATAGTCTTTAGACTAAAGGGTATTTATTTTAATATAAATAAAATCTTAATCTTTTCGTGCACAATATTCTGATCACGCCATTAGATTGTGTACCAGCGTTTACAATAGAGAACATACGCGGATGAGTGTTCATATACACCGTTAAGAAACTTTTTTTAAACGATTAAAGACATTTTCAAATCATCTTCTGGGGTTTGTTTTAAATTAATGACATCTTAAAACCAACTGGGAATATGTGTTTATTACACAATAAAATGTAATTCTGGCCGCTCTGACAAAATAAGGGTTTAATTTTAGATTTAGTGAATTCTTTAATCAAGGCTCTGATTAAAACACATGAATGCGCGAACCACAGTTGCCAGAGAACGTACGCTGAGGCGCTCTTATGGCGTTAAGAACCTTTTTATTGTTTAAGACATTTTGACCCCATTTCCTGGTCTTGTGTCCGCTGTGGATCCCAACCTCTATGTGTTTATTATACAACAAATGCAATTCTGTCGGCATTTCTAGTTTAGAACGCCTTTGATTTAAACATGCGGGTTTTAAAATGAAACGGCCATGTGACTTTTATGACAAAAGCTATTCGATCTTAATTTTTTGTTTTAACATCCAAAAGTTTTATACACAGTCCATAATTAAACAACTAGGTGTGTATGAGTAAGATTATATCTAATGTCACACGAGCAGCACCAAATCGCGCATGTGTCTGTGTGTGTGTGTGTGTGTGTGCATCCAGGCTGTTTATGTGTGGGCGTGTTTATGAGCCCGTGTCTTTGCAAGGTGTGTGTGCGTGTGTGTGTGTGTGTGTGTGTGTGTGTTTGCATGGGGGTCTATGATGTCTCTGTTTGTTACTAAAGTTTTGATATTAAGTCTGTGTCCTCATTGACAATAAGTAAGGGTTTTTAGATGTAGGCTTTATTACACAGATACTGATTAAATCATGTTATCCATTATTTGCGATTTAAAGAAACTTAAAAGGTTTAAGACATTTTATCTCACATTGTGGTGTTGTTTTTTAATTAATGTAACCTTAAAACCCTATGTTATCCATTTAGGGAACAATAAAATGTTAGCAAATATTATTTATCAAAGTTGACGATGTTATAAGCCAGGATGTCACTAACGTGACAACAAACATTTATTTAAAGACAAAACATTTTAACAAAATTGCCATGGCTTACAGAGACACACTAGACTTAATAATAAAAATAAAAATATACTATTCGAACATCCTAACCTGGTATTAGGTTAGATTAGGTTTTAAGGTCAATCAGCGTCTTTAGCTTTACAACTTACAGCACAAAACCCCCAATGACAGGATTTTTATGAAGTGGAGCAGACCCTTGGTATGCCTGTGGGGTTAGGTACAACTAAGGTCAACATCTATCAGTGCATAATAAGCAAACATGAAATTATATTTTAACTATGGTTT
Organism: Paramisgurnus dabryanus; assembly: GCF_030506205.2. Classification (NCBI taxonomy): domain Eukaryota; kingdom Metazoa; phylum Chordata; class Actinopteri; order Cypriniformes; family Cobitidae; genus Paramisgurnus; species Paramisgurnus dabryanus. The sequence continues at coordinate 41,719,954 of NC_133345.1, read as the reverse complement.
GTTAATGATGTTGCTAGGTTCGCGTATTTTTTCTGAAACAAACTTTTCTTTTCAAACTTAGTTAGGATACACACGTTTGTCGCCTCAAACACCTGATCAAAGTTTTTCTTCGCTAGCGACAACTAATGTCTGAGATTTTGTAAATTCATCAGATGGTTTTACGTGTGTATTTCTTAAACAAACATGTTGCTTTTCAATCTTAGGCAGAGTTCATACGTTTTGTCGCCTCAAACACTTGATCAAAGTTTTTTTCTTCGCTAGTGTCAACTTATGTCTGAGATTTTGTAAATTCATCAGATGTTTCTTACTTGTGTATTTTCTTAAACAAACTTTTCTTTTCAATCTTAGACAGTCTTCATACGTTTGTCTTTCGATAAGTTGTTCATAGTTTTTTATGTGGTAGTGTCAACTTATGTCTGAGATTTTGTAAATTCATCAGATGTTTCTTACGTGTATATTTTCTTAAACAAACATTTTTTGTTTTTCAAACTTAGTTAGGATACACACTTTTGTCGCCTCAAACACTTGATCAAAGTTTTTCTTCGCTAGTGTCAACTAATGTCTGAGATTTTGTAAATTCATCAGATGTTTCTTACTTGTGTATTTTCTTAAACAAACTTTTTTCTTTTCAATCTTAGACAGTCTTCATACGTTTGTCTTTCGATAAGTTGTTCATAGTTTTTCTTCGCTAGTGTCAACTCATGTATGAGATTTGTAAATTTCATCATATGTTCTTACATGTGTATTTTCTGAAACAAATTTATGCTTTTCAAACTCAGGTAGTCATCATACTTTTGTCTCTACATACATTTGTTCAAAGTTTCTTGTAGCTAGTGTCAACTGATGTCTGAGATTTTGTAAATTCAACAGATGGTCTTACGTGTGTATTTCTTAAACAAACATGTTGCTGTTCAAACTTAGGCAGTGTTCATACGTTTGTCTTTTCATAAGTTGTTCATAGTTTTTATTTGTTAGCGTCAACTAATGACAGAGATTTTGTAAACTCATCAGATTCAAACAAAACTCATTCATTTCTGTAGTTTATGTAACACCTTGTCAAACTCTTAAAGGTAGTACTATCTGTTTAAAACAACAATGCAAAGTATTTTAGATTTACTTGATAAATCTTTTACATCAAAACAAACTAGGATAGCAATATGTTTGAATCTGTAACAGGTGATACCACCAATAGCGTGTTGTACATAACAATGTCTGTAAAATAATAAAGATTGATTAGGTTTTTATTTAGTAAACCTTTTAACACAAAGTGTAGAGTCTTTTGTATGTAACAACAAAGATGCGATGAAACAACGCAAAACAAGAGAGGATGCGTTTGTTAAAACACATATAAATTAAGATGCATACATCTACAAATGGGGCAATGTTTGAAATAGTTTGGCCGTATAGCCTCTAAATTCGGGACCAATAGATTAAAGACATTGCCCCATTTGTAGATGTATGCATCTTAATTTATATGTGTTTTAACAAACGCATCCTCTCTTGTTTTGCGTTGTTTCATCGCATCTTTGTTGTTACATACAAAAGACTCTACACTTTGTGTTAAAAGGTTTACTAAATAAAAACCTAATCAATCTTTATTATTTTACAGACATTGTTATGTACAACACGCTATTGGTGGTATCACCTGTTACAGATTCAAACATATTGCTATCCTAGTTTGTTTTGATGTAAAAGATTTATCAAGTAAATCTAAAATACTTTGCATTGTTGTTTTAAACAGATAGTACTACCTTTAAGAGTTTGACAAGGTGTTACATAAACTACAGAAATGAATGAGTTTTGTTTGAATCTGATGAGTTTACAAAATCTCTGTCATTAGTTGACGCTAACAAATAAAAACTATGAACAACTTATGAAAAGACAAACGTATGAACACTGCCTAAGTTTGAACAGCAACATGTTTGTTTAAGAAATACACACGTAAGACCATCTGTTGAATTTACAAAATCTCAGACATCAGTTGACACTAGCTACAAGAAACTTTGAACAAATGTATGTAGAGACAAAAGTATGATGACTACCTGAGTTTGAAAAGCATAAATTTGTTTCAGAAAATACACATGTAAGAACATATGATGAAATTTACAAATCTCATACATGAGTTGACACTAGCGAAGAAAAACTATGAACAACTTATCGAAAGACAAACGTATGAAGACTGTCTAAGATTGAAAAGAAAAAAGTTTGTTTAAGAAAATACACAAGTAAGAAACATCTGATGAATTTACAAAATCTCAGACATTAGTTGACACTAGCGAAGAAAAACTTTGATCAAGTGTTTGAGGCGACAAAAGTGTGTATCCTAACTAAGTTTGAAAAACAAAAAATGTTTGTTTAAGAAAATATACACGTAAGAAACATCTGATGAATTTACAAAATCTCAGACATAAGTTGACACTACCACATAAAAAACTATGAACAACTTATCGAAAGACAAACGTATGAAGACTGTCTAAGATTGAAAAGAAAAGTTTGTTTAAGAAAATACACAAGTAAGAAACATCTGATGAATTTACAAAATCTCAGACATAAGTTGACACTAGCGAAGAAAAAAACTTTGATCAAGTGTTTGAGGCGACAAAACGTATGAACTCTGCCTAAGATTGAAAAGCAACATGTTTGTTTAAGAAATACACACGTAAAACCATCTGATGAATTTACAAAATCTCAGACATTAGTTGTCGCTAGCGAAGAAAAACTTTGATCAGGTGTTTGAGGCGACAAACGTGTGTATCCTAACTAAGTTTGAAAAGAAAAGTTTGTTTCAGAAAAAATACGCGAACCTAGCAACATCATTAACAAACCATAGTTAAAATATAATTTCATGTTTGCTTATTATGCACTGATAGATGTTGACCTTAGTTGTACCTAACCCCACAGGCATACCAAGGGTCTGCTCCACTTCATAAAAATCCTGTCATTGGGGGTTTTGTGCTGTAAGTTGTAAAGCTAAAGACGCTGATTGACCTTAAAACCTAATCTAACCTAATACCAGGTTAGGATGTTCGAATAGTATATTTTTATTTTTATTATTAAGTCTAGTGTGTCTCTGTAAGCCATGGCAATTTTGTTAAAATGTTTTGTCTTTAAATAAATGTTTGTTGTCACGTTAGTGACATCCTGGCTTATAACATCGTCAACTTTGATAAATAATATTTGCTAACATTTTATTGTTCCCTAAATGGATAACATAGGGTTTTAAGGTTACATTAATTAAAAAACAACACCACAATGTGAGATAAAATGTCTTAAACCTTTTAAGTTTCTTTAAATCGCAAATAATGGATAACATGATTTAATCAGTATCTGTGTAATAAAGCCTACATCTAAAAACCCTTACTTATTGTCAATGAGGACACAGACTTAATATCAAAACTTTAGTAACAAACAGAGACATCATAGACCCCCATGCAAACACACACACACACACACACACACACACGCACACACACCTTGCAAAGACACGGGCTCATAAACACGCCCACACATAAACAGCCTGGATGCACACACACACACACACACACAGACACATGCGCGATTTGGTGCTGCTCGTGTGACATTAGATATAATCTTACTCATACACACCTAGTTGTTTAATTATGGACTGTGTATAAAACTTTTGGATGTTAAAACAAAAAATTAAGATCGAATAGCTTTTGTCATAAAAGTCACATGGCCGTTTCATTTTAAAACCCGCATGTTTAAATCAAAGGCGTTCTAAACTAGAAATGCCGACAGAATTGCATTTGTTGTATAATAAACACATAGAGGTTGGGATCCACAGCGGACACAAGACCAGGAAATGGGGTCAAAATGTCTTAAACAATAAAAAGGTTCTTAACGCCATAAGAGCGCCTCAGCGTACGTTCTCTGGCAACTGTGGTTCGCGCATTCATGTGTTTTAATCAGAGCCTTGATTAAAGAATTCACTAAATCTAAAATTAAACCCTTATTTTGTCAGAGCGGCCAGAATTACATTTTATTGTGTAATAAACACATATTCCCAGTTGGTTTTAAGATGTCATTAATTTAAAACAAACCCCAGAAGATGATTTGAAAATGTCTTTAATCGTTTAAAAAAAGTTTCTTAACGGTGTATATGAACACTCATCCGCGTATGTTCTCTATTGTAAACGCTGGTACACAATCTAATGGCGTGATCAGAATATTGTGCACGAAAAGATTAAGATTTTATTTATATTAAAATAAATACCCTTTAGTCTAAAGACTATAGTATTGTTGGGACCCCGGTGATTTTGACACCGTTCATCGCTATACACATACTGAATATTTCATTAAATAATTTGTTACAACCAAATGCTTTATTTTTGTCAATGTGCTATTACATTTTTTACCACTACAGTTTTAAAAAGACCCTAGTTTACAACCCGCCACCTGCTGTGAACAGCCATCATCTCCCACACACTGTTATAAGACCAGCATCAGAAACAGAAAAATATCTGCTCAGAAAATATAGCTTATAGTTAAATAGATAATAGTACATTTAAGTTTAACCAGTTACAACTAAAATATTTTATTCTTGCGTGACTTTAAAGAAGTCTATTGACAAAACAAACGTATATATCAAGTTGTATTTATAAGATAGACGCAGTCATTTGTCCTAAAATCTAAAATAATAATTTATTTTTGTCAGAGCAGACACTATAAGACTCTTTGTATAATATACACATATTAACACATGTTTTAAGAAGCGTTTAATTAAAAATAAACCCCTAAATGAGTTGAAGACGTCTTAAAAACATTTTTAAAAGTTTATTAACGGCATACATAAGTTCTCTGTCACCATCGGTGCACGTATACATATGTCTTAATCAGAGCCTTGGTTAAAGAATCCCCTAAATCTAAAATAAACCCACTATTTTGCCATAGTGGACAGAATTACATTTTATTAAGGTTAATTTAAAACGGTATATATGAACACACACCCTGCGCTTTGTCAGGCACCGCCGGATCTTTAATACGCGTGAAACTATAGAGCAGGTTATGAAAAGATTCACGGAGTTCCTGAAACCGTTTAAAATTTTATTTAGTTTAGACTATCGTCTAAATATTGTAGTATTGATGGCGCCGAAGGATATGGCTCAGGTCATTGCTTAAACTATACACGTATACGGAATATTTAATTAAATAACTTGTGATGTTACAAACAAAAGTTTTAATCGTAGCATTGATCATGATTTGTCTAAATCTAAAATAAACATTTACTTTTTTGATACCGTAATGGGTAATTATTTTACCAACGTTGAGTTTTAGAAATCTTTAGTCGCTTTACAACACGCACCCCTGTGAAAGAATGCATGGCTTGTGAATAAGGATGGAGGAAGTGTGATATCTGACATCAAATGCCTAAACACAATCTGTCACACGAGCCGTCATTAAAAACATAACAGCATACGCTTGACATAAAACACACACAGTCAATTGATCTAAAATCTAAAATAAAAATGTATTTATGTCAGAGCAGACAATATAAGACTCATTGTATAATATACACATTTTCACACATGTTTTAAGAAGCCTTTAATTAAAAATAAACCCTAAAATGCGGTGAAAACGTCTTAAACAAGCTCTGTGGACAAATCAAACTAGGTATCCAGTATCCGAAATGTTTTAAATCCAATTTGCCACAAAATGTTTAAAATGTCCCCAGACAAATCCAAAAAGTCTCTGATTTTAATCTTTTTTAAAGATACGTCCAAAGCGTTGTGGTCTGTATCCTAACCTGTAAACAGATAAAAACAAGTTATTAGGACAAATATCTAAATAAAACAATTTTCTTATGCAAGATAAACGTACCGTGGAGATCCGCTATATATTTTGCAATAGTACACACAACGTTCGCTTTGCCTCTGATATCCAAACCTTTAAAACAGATAACACATGTTATTAGAAAATATTAAACCAAACCAGTTTGTTTAAATCTATTGTAACAGGATTAAATAAAAACACACCGGACAAAACGAGCCAGTCGGCGTCTCTTTTGTTCCAAGATTTCCGTGTTACGCTGCGGGAGGTTCTAGTCTCGGTCTGACTTTTTTGTTCAGGCCACTCTTCTCCGCGATTTACCAGGAATAGTTAATACCAGTTTAGACAATTTCGCTGCAATACCAGAGATCGAATTTTTAGTTTTTAAATAAATCATACAAAATACTGGAACGAACACAGCGAAACACATACATACCAATAGACTTGAGTATAACAGCTCTGCTCCATCCAAACTGATTCCGGGAGATCTCTTGTCGCTCCCCAATAAAGGGTCGGTCATAAACTTTCAAAGATTACATCACACGACCCCCACACAAACACACACTGACATAATATCAGCATCAGAAAACTTTGTGTCTGAACAGAAAATAGACTAGTTCGATAGAAAATATCGGCTTTAAGTTTAACCAGTTACAACTAAAATATTTTATTCTTGCGTGACTTTAAAGAAGTCTCTTTACAAAACAAACGTATTATCAAGTTGTATTTATAAGACACACGCAGTCAATTCCCCTAAACCTAAAAAAATACTTTATTTTTGTCAGAGCAGACAATATAAGACTCTTTGTATAATATACACATATTCACACATGTTTTAAGAAGCCTTTAATTAAAAATAAAACCCCAAAATGGGGTGAATACGTCTTAAAAACATTTAAAAGATTATTAACGTCATATATAAGTTTCTCTGTCACCATCTGTGCACGTATACACATGTCTTAATCAGAGACTTGGTTAAAGATTCCACTAAATCTAAAATAAAATCCTATTTTGCCATAGTGGACAGAATTACATTTATTAACATTATTTTAAAATGGCAGATATGAACACTCACCCGGCGCTTTGTCAGGCACCGCCGGATCTTTAATACGCGTGAAACTATAGTGCAGGTTATGAAAAGATTCACGGAATTCCTGAACCGTTTAAAAATTTATTTAGTTTAGACTATCGTCTAAAGATTGTAGTATTGGCTCAGATCATTGCTTAAACTATACCCATATACGGAATATTTAATTAAATAACTTGTGATGTTACAATCAAAAGTTTTAATCGTAGCATTGTTCATGATTTGTCTAAATCTAAAATAAACATTTACTTTTTGACACCGTAATGGGGGATTGTTTTACCAACATTGAGTTTTTGAAATCTTTAATCGCTTTACAACACGCACCCCTGTGAAAGAATGCAGGTCTTGTGAGAAAGGAGGGAGGAAGGGTGAGAGCTGACATCAAATGTCGAAACACGAGCTGTCACACACGAGCCGTCATTAAACATATCAGCATAGGCTTGACATAAAATACACTCAGGAAAAACAATCACTCTAAATGACCGGCCATAAAACCATTAAATACTTTCTGTCTAAAGTTGACAACTTGTACAGATTTTGATTGATGGTCCCGCCCCCTGTCAAACAAGTCATAAAAACACAAACTGTCAAAACACTATCTGTTAAGGAGTCATAAAACACAAACTGTCATAAAACCATCTGTTAAGGGTCATAAAACACAACCTGTCAAAACACCATCTGTCATGGGGTCATAAAACACCATCTGTCAAGGGGTCATAAAACGCCATCTGTCAAGGGGTCATAAAAACGACCTGTCAGACAGCAACTGTCACCGGGTGGGGGAGGGGGTCATAAAAGTTTGACGAGAGGTGGTCCTATATAACTACTCAGGACTAGGCCTCACTGAGGCCGCCTCAGTTATTTTAGGAAATTTAAGAAGTTTTTACAAACAAACCTTACAAAAACTATACTGGTGTACATCTTGAGACAAAACAATGGCAATGATATATGTTAAAATATCTCAGTACAAGGTGTTTTGAAATTTAAGTAGTTGAAACATGCAGTTTAGTCTAGTAATAGAATAAGCCCTGTCCGGGAAACCACCCCAAAAGGTTTAAAAAGTTTGAAAGTATATGTTCAACAGTAAAAATACACTTTATTAACTTCTATTTTGGCCAGGAAAAATATTTTTTGCTATATGAGTTTTAGAAAATGTGAAAATTAGAAATATATTTGTTGCCCTGAAGTACATTTTGAAATATAATGTTGATTTATGAAGGTTCAAATTGGTTAAACTTATATCTAATTAAGCTTTACTTTCTGCAAAATGTATTTAGCATATATTTAAAGGTTAGGTTCTTCCTGATCCCATTTTTTAAACCCTTGTTAGTGTGTAATGTTGCTATAATAGCATAAATAATACCTGTAAAATGATACAGCTTAAAGTTCACTGCTAGGCGATTTATTTTCTTTAACAGAATTTGTCATTCAAAGCCTACAGCAAACGTTCGGTTTGGACTACAGCCCTCTACTTCCTGCTTTAATGACATCAGTAGAACAGTTTTTGACTAAACTCCGCCCGCAGGAATACGTCAGTCGCCAGCTAAGCTAACGGCAAGCTAAGCTCCTATCGAATCACAACACACTAAACAAGCTACACAATCAGAACTCGATGCATATTTATGAAGGAGGGACTTCATAGAACAAGGAAGACATCAGCCCATTTTAAGGACAGTGACAATCAAAGCTTCAAAAACACAGAAGAATTGGACCTTTAAAACACAGTTTTCACCAGAAAAAAGTATTTTTTGCTGTATGTATAACTATTTTTACCCCTCAAACTAGTGTGAAACAAAAGCCCCTGCCTAACCCAATCCTAAATCTAACAATATGTCAATTTTTCCAGAAAACAGCATGAGGCGCACTTGCCGGCTTACATGTTTTTAGACAGACATCTTTCAGATTATTTTATTATGATTTTGAGACAAATAATGGACGTTAGCGCTTTGTGGCAGCGCAGCACCAGAATTTTAAATTAATTTAGTATTTTAGTTTGAATAAAAAACCTCTAATTTATATTTTTCAGTGCTTATAGGAAGTCCGGGACCACCCCAGCCCACCCCCAATTCGAACACTTCTCTAACGTTGTTTTGTTGTCACAACAAATTAGGAATCCTGGAGGACGAGTCAAAATGTATACAAGACAAGGTTACCTTTAGATCGTGACTGAAATGTAGGTTTCCCCTCCTCCATGTTTAACGTTTATGGCCCACCCATCCCAGCAAGGTGGCAATGAAAGTTACCTTCCGAACCCCTTAAGGGGTAAAATACAACTTAAGAGGCAGTTCATGTCAAATTTCAGACTAAAGACTCATATTTACAATAATTTAGATAGCATGTGAAGGCAGCACAATGGGAGCGATCTGATACGATTTTGCAAGAAATATTATTTTGATGTAATTTGTGTTAAGTATAACCTGTTTCGAAAAGAGATGGCAATATAGAGGCAGACGTTGCAGATTGCAGCTTTAAACTTGGGGACATTGGGACCTTGCGGTTGTTTAAGAAGAAATGAACCAATGTGGGATGTAGCATTGTTGATGTCTTGATGTGTCATTAAAATCTCATTTGGATCTGTGCATACTAGGGTGGTCCCTCTAAAAAGGGAAAGATATTTAACTAATAAAGACTCATAACCTCACAAAAAGCAATGTGTGTTGTATTTTTAAGGTATATTATGAAATAATGCTTTTTTATATTTAGGTTGCTCAACATTTTCTTTGTAGGGGGCAAAAGGAAAATCTCAATTTTTTTGAATTCGCATTCCCAAATGACAGAATTCCCATTTTTGTTAAAAGCCCCCCAAAGACAGGCAATCTGACAGTCCAGATCAACCTCAAGTGATTACATGCTGGTCAGGATAATAGACTATCAATTCCAGCACATCCTTAATAAATTGACCAGATGATTGAAAGCAATCAGACACTTAGTGGCAGAAAACTACAATTTCCCACTAGGAGTGACGATAAAGTATACCAACATCCATGTCTCAGGAGAAAAAAAAGTGTTAACAAAGTCAAACAGTACATTCGACTGCTCAGTGCTTTCTCACTCCTGCATGATGTCACCTGTTGGAAATTCTGTTGTCTCCTGACACCTTTCTGGTCAGGTGGAACGAGGAGGTTTAATGCACGTACAAATATTGCTTCACAGCTTGCTGTCGGCACGGCAACTTTAAACATGGAGAGGTGAATGGGGTGACCCTCAAACTCAAGAGATGAGAATCTCTGCTGTCAGGCTGGGAGGCAGTCTTGGTTCAGATCTGCCTCAAGTCTCTTTAATAAGGGTGACAATCGCAATTCTGCACGCATACCATCTCCTCCAGCGCCCAGACCGCAGAACCTCTCTCTGGGTATACACAGTTAAAACGCACATGAAATTTTCAAAAATGCTTTATCTTGCCATGAAGGTAAAATGTCAATTTTTTTCACATTCCTTCTGCAGTGCCATGTGTAGAATCAACTATAAGATTGTGCATAGCGAGTCTCCTGTGGCTTTGTAATGCTGTCAGAATATTGCCTCTTCTGTTTAAACATCCTGACATTGGCTCAGCTGTGTCTCAAATGCATCTCCTGTGACCATTGGCATTCACATTTTAAAGAGAATGTGGCATCAATAAAACATCACTACTAGCTTTTGTTTCTTTGGAAATTACCAATGCTGTATGTGTATATACCTAACAAGTTCATTTGCATTTAGGAGACTGCTTACAGTCTATGAATTGATAATCACAAATTGTTAAAGGGGACGTTTTTTTAAAGATTTAATATAAATCTTTGGTCCCCAGAGTACGCATGTGAAGTTCTAGCTCAAAATACCCCACAGATCATTTATTATAGCATGTTAAAATTGACACTTTGTAGGTGTGAGCAAAAATGTGCCGTTTTTGGGTGTGTCCTTCACTGTCAAAAATAAAAGTACAAAAGCTGTCACTGGGGCAGTCCTAATATGTACAATTTAGGTACAAATATGTACCTTTGAAGTACTAACATGCACTCTTTGGGTACAAAGGTGCACCTTTTTGAAAGCATGCTGTCAGTGTCAACTTTATACGTTTATTTCTGAGAGGCAAATGAGACGACTAATGCAAACACTGATCACCATAATGGTGGTTTGTTGAAATTGAAACTCAATTGTGCTGTCATTCTTTTTTTCTTTCGCTGCACTAAATGGCAGTGCCGTCGTTGGATAGATAAACTCTTTCCCCGCCATTGACGAGTTAACTCGTCAATTAAGAGAAAAAGCTTCCCTGCCAATGACGAGCTTTCACGGCAATCCGTATTTACGCTATTATCCACCAGGTGGTGCTCTTACCCAACTTATAAAACCTGGATGTATTCCCTTGAGGCAAACAGTCCAAACTCTGTGTATGTTTTGAGGATCGCTCTGAATCTGATCTCTATCAGAAGTCCTTCACAAAAATGCATTATCTCAGCTTTTTGCTCAAAATTTGGGGTTTTTGTAGAAACCTACCCATATTTGAGAGGTGATAAAAAGAGAATAAATGAAGGTAGGATGAAACATTTAGTTTTATTTATTTTTATTCTGGGTCTGTGCTTTCATATGATATTTTGTATGTTTATATATTTAAAGAAGAACATTTTCTTTTGTGAAAATCATAAAAAATGCTGGTGCTGGCTGGCAACAAAAAATAAAATAAAAAATACGCTGGTGGGGAAAGAGTTAAGGGGCGATGTTATTATAATAAGATCCCCTTCTGACATCACAAGGGGAGCCGAATTTCAATGACCTATTTTTTGACATGCTTGCAGAGAATGGTTTACCAAAACTAAGTTACTGGGTTGTGTTTTTTTCTTAACATTTTCTAGGTTGATAGAAGCACTGGACACCCAATTATAGCACTTAAACATGGAAATGTCCGATTTTCATTATATGTCCCCTTTAAGAACCTTTGACCGAAATCTTCGTTGGGGAACCAAATATGATTCTTCTACATGATATCTGCAAGGAACCTTTAATATAGCACTTCAGTTTTTATTTTAGGAATGTAGGGACTGACCTCAAATAAAAAGCTAAACCACTGAAGCATTTTTATGAATAGAGATATGTCTGGGAGATTTTTTCATCACTGGTTAAATTTGTATTATGGTGCAGAAATGTGGAAATCTCTTTAATTACAGTTTAAAATAGAGAAATGATTCCAAAGCTGGGCCCAACATTAACAATAAGAACTACAGAACATGTGTGAATAGTTAAAACACATGGGAAAAAACACACTTTCCGAGCTTTCATTTATTTAAGTTTGTAGGGGAAGTCATGGCAAATCTTACACAACGCCAGACTATTCTTTAAACAGAGGGTTTTGTGACCTCGCTCGCAGGTTTGTGAATGCATTGCAGACCATCATGCACACACATAAGCACACCTTACTCAAATAAACACGATGAATGAATGCGGCCAATGACTGGTTTTCCTCCTGGAAGTAGGAATGTTATTTTAGAAAACATAATCTGTTATTATAGGACAAGAAAACCATCAAAAGAAACAGTTCCCTTTCAATACGGTTCACTTCGCATTGCGTCAGTTAGCTGACGCTATGGGGGGGGGAAACTCCTGTTTTCTCCGTGACTGAAGCCTATTGGTTAACGTCTGTACAAAGTACAGACCAATGACGTTTGAACCCGCGCGCGGGAGGAACGCGTCCCTATATAAGCGCGGTTCAATCGTCAGGAGCTCATTATTTTCTCCTTCAGCGCGAACCTCTCGCTGCTCCGAAGAAAAAGAAGAAGCCTTACCTCGCCGTTGACAAAAGCCCTGCAGCGGAGTCCAGGCCTAGCGTCTTCCCCTGCCGTTTTCCGGCTGAGAACCGAAGATAGCAGAGTCCAGGTCTAGCGTCTTCCCCTGCCGCTTTCCGGCCGAGAACCGAAGATAGCCTTCGCTTGCCGTGGTACGAGCCCTGTGCAGCGGACACACGCCTGACGAGGTCTCCCCTGCGGCCGCCCGGTAAGATCAATATTTTTAATATAAAGCTATAAGCTAAAAGAGCAGGCGCTGTTGTAATAGCGTCCAGCACAGCGGCTCGGTGAGCCTCTCTGCTATGAATTTCCTCCGAGCGCGTTACCGGTCTGGCACCTCCCACGCCGGGACCGCGCTTATGCTTTGGTTGTCTTATCCATGTTTCGTGCTCCCCCTGCTGTTCCTCTCTCGCCGGGATGAACACACGGCGAGCCATGAGACTAGATGGATGCATAGACAAGCACACACGGACTATGTGTTCTGTCACACCGCAACCGTTCATGCTTACAGAGTCCCTTCGCTCCTCTTACATTCAGTGGCGAGATCTCTGGCACATATATTAATCCCCCGAGTGCATCGGGTGATACCGTCACGACGCATGGCTGTTCTGTCTGTGTTGCTGCTCCCCTCTGCCGTTCCTCTCTTGTTGAGATGAACAAGCGGGGAACCGTAGACCTGGATAGATGCATACGACAAGCAAACACGGGCGGTCTGCCCCTGTCTCTGTCATAGCACAGCCACTCGTGCTCCACGCTCGCGGAGTCCCTCGCTCCTTTCCCCACAGTGGTGAGGTCTCTTAACGGCTTAGCTAGCACGCGGTATTACGGCTCGCTGCCTCTAAATGCAGCTGTCCAGTGTTCAACGATTACAGAGCTTCATGCCCCTCCCCTCCTGGAGCGGCGCGATCTCATTCGTCTGCTCGATAGGGCCGATTCGCCGCTATTGGAGCACCAAGAACACTCATTATAAGAGAGCTTCATGCCCCTCCCCTCCTGGAGCGGCACGATCTCATTCGTCTGCTCGATAAGGCGGACACGCCTCTATTGGAGCGCTAAAACACTTATTATAGAGCTTTACTGGCCTGAGCCGATCTCACTTCAGATAGCTCATTCTTTGTCTGCCTGGTAATTTCTCTCTGGTTTAGACGGAATCAGAGGCAGAACGAATTTGTTTATAATATACTGAGGCCCGAATACCTCCCTTTATTCAGTCCCGTCCTATATCAGTGCGCTGAATATTGGTACATTCTTATATATATACCCGGTTTTTCTGCCCTTTTAATAAACGGCAAAACCGGGGGCCTCACGGCAGACTTCCTCTCTGCGATGGGTTCAGTCTGACATTAAACCACCTAGACATACTACCCTGCTCCGTGAGCCGTTCGGTCACCGTCACTACTGAGGCTTGTGCACCTGAACGGCTGAGCTCTGGTCTCCGCAGCACAGCTGCATCAACAGAGAACGAAACTGTCTGGGAGAAAAGGGGTTATGTCGCGCCTCGGCTGGACTGCCCTGAAATGTTTTCTGTGTGCTGTTTATCCAAACATACTGTGTAATACTGTCGGCTATGCGACCTCACTATAGTGGCGAACGGTATTTAATTCCTCTAAAAAGAGTAATTTCCGTGCTTACTATACTGTGTTTTGACACCCACGGTTGTACGGTGTCTCTAAACACTTTATCGCCTTACTGACAAGCAATCAGTAATACGCACACACGGCCCGCTGTCCATAATTCTATCGACGCTAGCCGAAAAAACCCCGGTTTGGCCATATACTGTGTATTGACACCCCACGACTGTACGGTGTCTCTAACACCTTTCTGCCAAATTCGCTCGCAGCCCACCTCAGTTTCTCCGCTACGATGCTGATGGCGCAAACGAGCACGGTCTTACGGCTGTTATTTTCTCTTCCTAGAGGAAGGACAGCCTCAGACTTTTGCATGGCTCCAAGCGTTTGAATCGCGCCCTCTCCGGACGGCCACTCAAAGGCTTACAGCCAAGCGGTTTATGACGTTTTTCGGCCATATAGCTGATTTATATTAGCGGATCCGAAGACGCTCACTCCTCCGCTCCAATACTCGGAGATATTAAGGGTAATATCAACCTCAAGTGAGCTTGCTACCCGCCACAATAAGTTTCAAAGCTTAGACGCGCGCGGCATCTCGTTTAAGACGGGCACACGTACCCCTCTAACGAGCCTCAGAAAGCTGAATATCGTGGCATTCTGTTCATAAGTCCACTTCAGTTTGACTAAGCAAAGGTCCCGCCCCGAGCTGACGGCCGGGAAGCTTGCTTAAGTTACACACTGCTGCATGAAGTGCTGTCATTACGAGCTAGCCCAGCATTTGCTGTGGGTTGAACACGCTTTACGACGGCAATCAGCCTTCGGCGCGTGGAACGCCGTTTGTCTCATATAAATCACCTTGTACTGTGAATACGGTACATTATGAGGATGATTTAGCACTGCAGCACTCTCGACCGTGTTATTGTGATAATGCGGTCGGGCAATCTACGGTGGTTTCATTATTTACCGAACCAGACTGAGATCTCGCCCCCTGAACAAGCTGACGAGTCATCTCCTTTATAAACTCATTGCATCGCTTTATAAGCTATGTTCAATCAGAGTGATACGCATCTCATGCTTAACTACCAATATTAACCCATTACGATGGGCGTGCGGAGATGGTATCCGTGGGACACGACCTACATTACGTGCCTTATGACACATTGACACAAGCTGCTAGGACCCCTTTCACGAGGCGTCCTTATGCAAAGTCTGATCCATTCTGTCTAGTGACATTTGAAAGTCAAAACCCCCCGCGAATCGCCGGTGGAACACTTTTCTCCTCACTACAGAGGCACGGCGGCTCTCTCCCCTACCTATATCTATGTGGCCGTGATAACAGCGAACCACGCTTTTACGACCGACCATTCATTTAATTCACAAGCCTGTCATCTCTCAGATGCGGACGGCGGCGGTAACAGCGAACCATGCTTTTACGGCTGGCCATTCACTTTATTCATAAGCCTGTCATTTCTCAGATGCGGACGCTGCCCGAGGCACAGCGCTCTGGAACTGTCCAAGGTCCTGTATGACACATACGTCTGACGTACATCAGACGATCAGCTGTTCATCTGCGTCACAGATCACTCACTAGAGCACCTGTCAATACAGGCTATTTATGGATCGTTGACGTTATCACCTCCCGTGACAATTATGCTCACTTGTCTTAGAGCATGGGCATGGTCTTAGAGGTTTCTCATTGACAATTGTGACACGGCCGGCTGGTCCCCGCCGTCCACGTTGTCAGTTTACAGCTTCGACATCCCTGCTTCGCGCACTACTGAGGTTTGTTGCATTAAAGGTGCGCCCATTAGCTCACCTGTATGCACGATATGGTTTTTAATTATATGCGTCCACCGTGCGCTTAGAGAAGCTCACATGTACACGCTATAACATTTGGTATACAATAAGATGCGCTTGGGAAAGCTCACCTGTATACACAGCTGTGTTATGCTTTGTGACACATACATTGTTGTTCATCTGTGTACGTTCACGGTGCGTTGGGTGCCCACCGTTACGTTCATCAATCATATCTGTACACATTCACGGCGCGTTCTGTGCACTGATTTATCTATACGCATTCACGGTGCACTGAAGAGTTCACCCGTGTGCGCACAATTTATTATCAGAACACATGACGGCGCGCTCGAGAATCTTGCCGGCCTGTGCATTATAACACTCTGATTCATCTATATGCATTCACGATGTATTCAAGTGTTCACCTGTGCCCGTGCAATTTATAGTCAATACACATTTACGGCGCGCTTGGAAAGCTCACCGATCTGTGCACTATAATACTACCTATATGCATCCCGATGCGCTCGAGGGTGCACCTGGGTTCACACTATTGTGGTATCTGTATAATCCCACGCTACGAACCGTTCTGCCGCATATTATAGTCAGATCGGCCGTTCGTGAGCTGCGCAGATCACTCACTACGTATGTCTGTTGCTAACAGTGGTTATTTAGATGGATCGTTGAAACCATCGCACTGGCTCACGCCCCTCTATGAGCTATGTCCTATATAGAGCCCACTCTGTTCGAGTTTGGCTTCTTCATGAACTTGGTCTACAGGGGTATCTATATCTATATTTGATATCTGCTACGCGGCCGGCTGGTCTTCGCCGTCTACGTTGTCAGATTGTACAGCTTAGACGTCCCTGCCCTACGAGCGCAGGTTCTCTCGGCTCAATCATGCACGCTCATGCGTTTTATGTGTACACCACGGTGCGCTCAGCGAGCTCACCAACGTGACTCTGAATTTACTTATCTCGCACAGCCGCGGCGCGCTCGGTACCTCGCCGTCTTGTGCTATGTTATGTGCCCCCGGTGCGTTTAAAACCCCACCGTGTGCGCGTCAACAATTTATATGGTGCTTACACATTTGCTTTAAAAGCTGTGAATATGCCGGGTATAGGGCCACACGCAGTGTCTCTCCGGTAAGGCACTTCAGTACGTTGTGTATGCACGGCGTGATGGGATTACGTTCCCCCATAGCGTCAGCTAACTGACGCAATGCGAAGTGAACCGTATTGAAAGGGAACGCTTAGGTTACTCACGTAACCCCGGTTCCCTGAAATAACGGGAACGAAGCATTGCGTCTCTTGCCGTGCTACAAACGTCTACGCAGCGAGTGTTATTCGGCTGCGCGCTTCAGTCGAATATAATGAGCTCCTGACGATTGAACCGCGCTTATATAGGGACGCGTTCCTCCCGCGCGCGGGTTCAAACGTCATTGGTCTGTACTTTGTACAGACGTTAACCAATAGGCTTCAGTCACGGAGAAAACAGGAGTTTCCCCCCCCCATAGCGTCAGCTAACTGACGCAATGCTTCGTTCCCGTTATTTCAGGGAACCGGGGTTACGTGAGTAACCTAAGCGTTTTAAACTGATAATTTTGCATATTCAAGCATTTTTCTCATTTTAAACAGACCACCAGGGTGGCACAGTGGCTTAGTGGGCAGCACTATTGCCTCACAGCAAGAAGATTCCTGGTTCGAGCCTGGCTAGGTCAGGTGGCCTTTCTCCAGGTATTCCTGTTTCCTCCCACAGGCCATTTAAAGTGATAGCTAGGCCATATTATATGTATTTATTAATTCACAAAGTTAATTCACATCCTTATGTCAGCATTAAATCTGCACTGTGCAAACAAATCCAGCTTTCCTAGGGGAATCTGACAGATGTAAAAAACACAGATGCACTGATACACGACACACACACACATACTAAGCTAAAGGAAAACTCTTTTCATTTCAGGATGAAAGTGGCACTCTCTGATCCCGTCGTGTGGTTTTGTCTGTCGTTAGCGCTGTAGAAAGGACATCCAAACAAAACAGCACTCTGTGCACCTCACATTCTCCTCATGTCTGTAAATGCTTAATGTGACCATGGAAACTTTCTTTGCATTCAGCCTTTGAGCAGTGATATTTCTCGCTTTATTATTCACAGCTCTGATTTTCATATTAGTCGAAATGGGTCCAGGTATAACATTCGAACAAAAATGCCATGACATCAGCAATGATTCAATGTTTTTCCACCATTTACGCTCACAGACACGTGATTTATCCAGAAGATATCATAAGGGAAATATTACTACAGGTATAACTAGTTCTCATACATTGGGGTTAATGTTTAAAACATTTTAAATTTATGCATTTGGCTGACGCTTTTATCGAAAGCCACTTACATTGCATTACAAGCTGTACATTTTATGTATGTGTGCTCCCTGGGAATCCAACCCATAAATTTTTGTACTGCTACCGCAGTGCTCTACTAGTCAACTACAAGAAAATCCCAAACAAACCACTAAATATGAAACTTTGTAACTCATCCCACACCAATATAATGATATTATTTTTATTGCAGTGTGACTGTTGATGGAAAAAAAGAAAACACGAAAATACTGAGTTTTGCTCTGAAGGAGGGACACAAGCTATATCTACCCACCAGAAAGTATAGATGGGCGCTTTAAGCCTGGGATACACGACATGATTTCTGGGTATCCCAGACGATAGATGGCCATGGTGAAACAATCGTCACAAATTCTGTGTTTGTGGGCCTTAATCAGTGCTCCTATGTCAGACTGATCTTATATAAAGTCGTGTAATAGTCACAAACATTTTTTTATAAATGTATTCATGTCCATGGCACGAAATAAAAAATAAAAATTCATGCCATCCTACCTTCACTATTATTTCACACTAATTTTAGGGGTAAAAATAGGGTGACCATATGTGCCATTCTTCCCGGACGCGTCCTGGCCAGGATTTCGGGTGCGCCTTCTGAAAGTCATATTTGTCGACCGCATACGTCATAGAGGATTATTATTATTATTACAGAAAAGCAACCGTTACATTTTAAGGTAAGAATGAAACTACGATTGCATGTCTTATGTTTTTAACTGAATGGCGTATGCGGTCAACAATGCAGTCAACATCCTGGCTAGGATTTCGGAAGACGCACCGAAATCCTGGCCAGGATGGGTCCAGGAAGAATGGCATGTATGGTCACCCTAGTAAAAATGGCTAGGGTTTGAGTTATGGGTAAGTTGGGGTATCTTTGATTAAAACGTTGATCCAGCCCTACTGAAAAATCCAGCTAAGACAAACATAATCTGGTTTTAGCTGGTCTCCCAGCTTGGTTTTAGTTGGTATTGCTGGTGTAGCAAGCTGGTCTAGCTGTGTTTTGGTCATTTTTTAAACTGGTCTAGCTGGACTTAGCTGGTCATGCTGGAAGACCAGCTGACCCACCAGTTTGACCAGCTTTGCCAGGCTGGAAGGACCAGCTTAGACCAGCTACTGCCACCTTAAACCAGCTACCAGCTTATGCTGGTCTTTGCTGGATTTTTCAGTAGGGAGGACCAGCAAAAAATGTTGAACTAGGTTCACATCTTACTTTTTGAAATCACGGCGACCATCCCAGGCTTTAGGTAACTCCAGACAATATCCAAGCATCACCCCCAAAACGTCATACTGTATCAACCACATAAAAGCCCTGCCATGCTAAACTCTTTTGCAACCATCAATGTAAAGTAAAACAAAAATGTAGCTTTTTTAAGCTATAATTTCATTTTTTTCGCAACCGGCTGTACTTTTCTGACCTTAGTTGATGGGGTAAATGGCTTTGTTTTGTCCACAGATGTTGCTCAGACTGCCGTAACTCAGCAAAGTGAATTCAGGCAGCCTGTGATGCAGCCAAAAAATCAGGATTAATCTTTTAAACAATGTGATGTGTTGTTAAGTGAAGGCTGACAGTTTGCTTAACTGATATCTGCTGCTGGATAATCTTGTGTGTGTGTGTGCGTTTGTGTCTATGTGCACGCGTGTTTTAATTAAAGTTACATGTGAACTGGGAAAAGTTGAATCCAGAGGAGGTAAGGTAAAAAACTGTCTCATCTTCTTGTCTTTATTTTAAGGCTGCTTCTTATCTCCCTTTGCTCTTGGCCACTGCTGAGGTTATCTCCCAAATTACTCACAGAACTCATTTATTTCTCAAATGAATCTGGCTGTGTGGAGTTAGCCCCTGCCACCAGTCTCTTCGCTTTAAAACTGAATGATCCTGGCAGCTTTCCTGCCAAGCAGAGACGATTGAACAGCATGATGGAGATCAAAACCTTGCAGGCAAGCATTGTGAAGCACTAAACACGCACACACGCACGCACACACAATTTAAACATAAGTTTAATACACTGATCACTTTTTGTTATGCTATTTAAAAATCTCTTCACATACTGATAGTACTCACTAAGTAAAGTGGTTTAAATCATCGGTGGAAGGAGCATAAAGTGTTCGCCCAATCATTCCATTTGGTCCGAATGCAATGATTGGATGCCCTGCTTGGCTGTCAAACTATGTATTTGCATACCCTGGTACACCCTCATTGTTGGCGCTAGTTGTTTTTTCCGTGGGTTAAATCAGTTCGTATTTAATCAGCTGTCTATCTTGTAAAAGACAGATCAGCTCTACTGCTACTTTCCCGGAAAAAAAACCCTGACTCATGACCTGGCTGGGACCGCCCCATTTCCACGAAATCCAGCTTTAAACAAACACACACCGCTACCCGTATTTACAAACTATATCCATTGTTTCCATAATGCTGGGTTCTTTGGGAAGTTGAACAAGCTTAAATGTCCCTCACAAACAACAACAAACTTCTCTGGTGACACTGATTTTGAGTCAGCTCTTGGTTGGTGTATGAGATTGCACGTAAAGGAAATAAAGCAAGATTGTTACATATTATTACACGGCTCTCTGGAATGCTTGATTCTGATTGGTCAGTTGAGACATTTGCCGGTTCGTTCTTTTCAAATAATACCCGTTCCAAAGTAATAACGCATAGCCGGTACTACTTGTATGTTTAAAATCCCTCCGCGCCAATAAAGATTACCGTTTGGCGCCATCTTGTGACAAACACTGGACAACCACAATTAACAATGGTGGTACTATATCGTTTCGCGGAAAGATAAGAATGTTTATTTAAAACAAATATGCCAATAAAATCAAATTCATATTCATGTCCAGTTTTTTTCCTTATGTGGCAAGTAGCCGCTTCGCTTCGGGTCCTGATCACACTGTCGGGGCTTATTTTGCGATAACTACCGGCTGCCTCTACATTATCCCTTACTTAATTTTTCATGTTTGAATAAAATGCTTTCCGAAACTTGCAAAAAAAAACTGGCGAAGACAGAAGACTTTCTTACTTAGTATTTTTGTCTTGTTTTCAGTAAAAATATCTAAAATTCTTAAATGAAGATGTATTTTTCTTGATAAGCAAAATTACCCCAAAAAAGTCTATTTTTTTGACCAAAAATATCAAATTTAAGTGATTTTGTGCATAAAAAAAGCAAAAAAAATCTGTCAATGGGGTAAGCAAATTTTTCTTGAACTTAGTGTTTAAGAAAAAAATTCAAGATTTTTTGCTTACCCCATTAGCTGATTTTTTGCTTGTTTATGCACAAAATCACTTAAATTAGATATTTTTGGTCTAAAAACTAGACTTATTTTGCTCATCAAGAAAAGCATCTTAATTTAAAGGGATAGTTCACCCAAAAATGAAAATTTTGTCATCATTTACTCACTCTCATGTTGTTACAAACCCACATAAATTTCATTGTTCTGATGAACACAAAGGAAGATATTTTGAGAAATGTTTGTAATCAAACCATTTGTGGACCCCATTCACTTCCATAGTAGGAAAAACGAATACTGTGGAAGTAAATAGGGTCCACAAATGCTTTGATTATGAACATTTCTCAAAATATCTTCCTTTCTGTTCATCAGAACAAAGAAATGTTTAAGGGTTTGTAACTACATGAGAGTGAGTAAATGATGACATAATTTTCATTTTTGGGTGAACTATCCCTTTAAGAATTGTTTTATATTTTAACTGAAAACAAGACAAAAATACTAAGTAAGAAGTCGTTTTTTCACAACAAAGTCCTCACACAAAGCTATGGTATGGCTTCATAAGACATGCAATGCAGCACATGAGTCATATAAAACTGACCCTGGTCACTAAATGCTTTTTTCTTAAAATAGCATACTGGAAAACATCTATTCTTTTAAAATGGAAAAACCAAACGAGAAAAGCATGTCTAATAAATACGTTCACACAGACAGTCTCTCTTACTCAAGATGTGTTTGTCGATATGACTGATCTGTTTTATCTTTCTCTCCTTATATTGCAAAACATGATATTTTTAAATAAACTTTGTGCACAATATTCACATGCTTTTGGTATGTGCTCCACAGCGAGGACAGCTAAGCCAAAACATCTTGAAATTAGGAACACATTTTATGGCTGGAAAAGGTTTATCAAACTCGTCGTAACTAAGAGCCAAGTCACACTGCGGGATTTTCTGAGGACAGACCTCTTGAGGATGCTATTAAGAGAAACTGACCAGTTAACATCAGCTGTAAAACCTTGAAGTAGAATTCGTAAATCAGTTTAAAACACGAGGGCTGGAAAAAATGAATGAACAATCATCACCATATTATTTAAAGATCTTGTTCTGCTCGATATGCTTGCTTGTCAGGCCTGCTAGAAGAGAATCTCTGAACTTGGCAGCGTTTGTTTTCTTTCTTGCTCAGTCGTTTTCTTTCTCTTTCCTCCCGACCATCTGCTTTTACTTTTCTCGGCATGTGTGACAAACAGCGAAGAAATTCCAAACTCAAGTCGCTCTAACCCCAAACTATCCCCTTCCCCAACCATCTCTCTCTCTTTCTTTTCTTTGGCAGGATGACTTGTGTCTCACATGATCATTTTGCCAGCCTGCAGGGCCCTTAAACATTTTCTGAGAGGAGAAAAAATCAAGCCAATGTACAGTAAAGAATTACAAGAGACTGCAATTGAGAATGAGAGGGGTGGGCTGGCATCTGCTTAGTCTTACCATTTAACCAGCATGATGCCTGCAAATTAACTGGCAGCTACAAGATATTTACTTTGTCACCGCTGCACATTTGGACAGCAGCCAGATTTGAACGGCAGCCATTTTGGATATCAGTTGCGTATGATGGGTGACTGGGGTAAGCGGGGTGTGTTGGCGCGAAGTGAGGTGGGGATAATGGTACAAGAAATGTTTAGGGAGGGTAAATTAATATCCTTCGGCAAATTAATTATGCAAATGATAACACTGCTGGGAAATCCTGCTTATGCTGCTTGCTGTGTTTTGAAAGATGAAAGCTGGTTTCCAGGTGGTCAAGATTAGTCATTAGCTGGTTGACCAGCTACTGTGTTGCAAAAACCAGCTTGACCAAACTTGATTAACCCTAATGAACACCTGGAAGCTGGTTCTTTTCTAATCCAAGATTGTCTATCAATTACAATTCCCAAATTGATGCACTGTAAGTCGTTTTGGATAAAAGCATCTGCCAAATGTGTAAAAGTGTAGTAACCATGTTTTTTTTTTTGGTGTTTTAATTACTATAAGCAAAACCATTGTTAATTTTCATAAGGGTAAATTACTTTTATGCACCAAAAGGTTTTCCCGCAAAATTACCCTTGTTCTAATGTTGATGAATACGGATTATTAAGCAAGGCCTGCAGTTAGTATTTTGCATAATACACGCCCAAATCATCTCCATATAAGGGCTTTCCACCTAACCTTTTCTTGTACAGTCATTCATCACGCTCTGTAAATATATTCTCACTCTTTGAAGATGCACTGTCGCCCAGGAGACCTCGCAGCAAGATCTAAGTGCTCGACTCTCAAATCCAGTTTAAACATAACATTTCTACATTTGACGAAAGTGATCCTGACTGAAATAAAGAAATAAACATCACAGTTGATGTCACTGAAAACACTCAAGCTTTTGATCTTATCAGACGGGAGGAGAGAAACACAGAAAAGCACATGTCACGTCTCTCTCAAGCTTTACACAGTCCGTCTTCACTCGTCAATCGGGCTCTTGATGTTTGACAGGTTGCAAATTGTGGCAAATGTTGAATGCGAAATGAGGTACATTCTTCTAAAGGTCAGGCAAACAGCTCAGAGGACTGTTTACACCCCAGAGCGACGAATGCTAGTTACCTACCGCCGGACACGTAATTTCTAATTTCCGTTTTGGAGGTACGGCAATTGAAACTGCCCTAAAATCCCTCCCTCTTTAATGTACACGACTAGGCAGCAGGTTGGCTACGAGAATTCCTCTTAAATGAGCCGTGCCTAGAAATGAATCAACACATTACTCATGTTTGGCTAAGATTTCAGCCACTGAGTTAGCTGAAATGTCATCCCTGACTCCTGCCCGTGGTGCTGACAAAGCTGTTACAGACAGACCGGGTTGATAAAAGCAGACGCGGGGTTGGCTCCATGTTCGCTGTCTGCCCGAAACCCTCCATTACACCAAAGTGTCGCTAGCTGGAAGAAGAAAGTCTAGTCTCGTATTAAGGCAATGGGCAGCTTGTTCTGACTCAAACCTCAAGGTGAGCTCGAATGTTCTGCCTTGCAGGTAGGACATGGGTTGAATTTCGATGTGCTGGAATTTAGGGAGCGTTGAAAAGAGCAGAGCTAAAGCATCAGGGGAGAACCCAGAGACGTCTGGTCTGCCAATAATGATATGGGGAAAAGCTATTTAGTCTCGGTTATGCCCTGAAACTTTGATGGTGAAGGAAGTAATTAAAAAACTATAAAAATGAGACATAAATCATAATAAGTTCTAATGGAAGCATTCGCTATTTGGAGACTTTCAAGCATAAACATTATCGACTATTAACACTCCTATTATTATCAATTGTGGTTCTGCATCGAGCTGCACCAAGTTAAGCCTAATCTGCAATGGATTCAATACTTTTCTTTATCCAAGTTTAAGCAACTCTTTACGAGGGTGACCTTCCAAAGAATCTTAACCTTGTTGCACTGTTGCATATTGGAAACATTTCTATGTTGCTTTGGCCAATAAGGTTTAAGATACTTTGCATTTGGCAGACACATTGGGGCTGTTTACACTATTAAGATGTGTTTTTGTCAATCAGATCACAAGAGGACAAGAGAGACACATTACGTTTACACCTGGTATTTAAATCCATCTCTTTTGTCCACTTTCGACCGCTTCTGTCCTGAATACTGTGAGGGGGTGGTCTGTCAAGACTGGGGGGCGAGTCTCTCTGCTGTCATTTAAATGCGAGCGGGAGTAATGACGAGATTATATGGATGCAAACTAATATTATGTCAGAGTCCACTGCTTTTGTTGTAAGTAAACATGCTGCACAGTGTTTTGTACATGTAAATGTTAAAGCTTTCTCTGATATTTCAGCGCAATTGATGAATTAAGATTGCACAACTTTCACACTCTTGCAAAATGAAACTACTCTATGCTTTAGTTTTATCAACGTTCACCGTGTGTTAGTGCCAGAAGTCAGAAAAGACGTAAAACATTGTTTTCAGTACCTCAGATTAAATAAATGGGCGGAGAGAAGGCGGTCGCGTGTGGCTGTTCGAACACATTCAACCACATGTGCGTTTACACTACAAAAGCAATCCGATCAAAAGGGTTTTTGACTACCTCTGAATGTGGTTGAAAGTGGTCGAAAGTGGACGAGCTAAAAACGCTTTGAACACCGTTTACACCTGGCATTAACGTCGTCCACTTGTGATCCGATTGAAGAAAACGCATGTTAATGCCAAGTGTAAACAGCCTTATTGATTCACAGTGGTACATTTTATCAGAATGTGTGTTTCCTTGGGGATCAAACCCGTGACCTTTTGTGCTGCTAATCAGTTGAGCTACAAAAAACTATACTAAGCTATCTGTTTGCATTTGGCCTACTTTTTATCACTATGTGTACTCATTGGGACTAAAACCCAAACCTTATGCCCTGCAAATGCGATGCCCTGCTAGGAACGTTATCAAAATATGTTGTTTGTGAAGCTTTTGAATGTCCATCTTTGTGGAAAGATGCTTTTTAAGGAACAAGATGGTGTAGTTACGACATCTACCTAGGGTTAAATGCTTATGAGCCAAACTCAGTTAATTCACTTTTAAGAAACAACAACAGTACACAATGCAAATCCTTCTCATTGAACATATTTTTACTCGTTCTGGGACAGAGTGCCTGTGAATCCCACTTGCTTGGTTTCCAGATCCCAAAAACAAGAACAGATGGTGGTGAGTTTGAAACCTTGTGCATTGTGCAGATTTAACAGCCCTTAGCAGTACCTCGCAAATAAAGACGGTCCGAGCACCATCGATAACAGATGTGGAGACAACAAACAGCAGTGATAGTAAATAGCAGCATCTCCTTATTCCAGAAACCACTTCAGATCACCGCAACTAATGACAACCAGCTGACTTGCTCAGAGTCTCTTGTTTTTGGACGAAAACACAATATTACGGGCCATGTCCCTGAGCGCATTTTAATCATGAAAACCTCATTCTAAATACAATTACTCATACTACACACTCACTACCTGGAAAAACAAACACTAGTGTTAGCATGGATCAGTTGCCGGGACGGCCCAGGCTGACACCTCATTGCTTTCAGAACAAAAATTAATTAGGCTCTCCTGGTTTATTTTTGTTTGGGTTCTTTGCCTTCGTGGTAAATTGATGATGAGAAAGTCGGGAACACGTAAATCGTTCCGTAAGCACTTAGAAATCCGAGTCATTGTTTACCGTCCATCACATGCAAAGTAGCCACTTCAGTCATCGCCCGGCAATGCCAGCAAAATAAGACCTCTGATTTCTTTTCAAGTCTCACCGAATGGGGTGCGAAAGCCGCCACGTGTTCCCAAAACCCCAGGCTTCGCATCCATCAATGGCGTCGTGAAGCCAAACGCCTCTATCTCCTGTTCTGAGGCCGGTGGCCAGTCACCAAAACTGCATTAGCGGGAGCCAACATACTGTAATACTGACTGTTCTGTTCTCTTTCAAAATAATGTAATAAATATTCTCCAGGTCTTGATGGTAGACCGATCGGCCAACGTTAATTAGAAGCAGTTCCTTTAAAATTATGTTTTAGAGCTGAAATAGGAAAAAACTAAATAGTAAAAAACACTATGGGGGAATGTAACTTAATTAAAAGCAGCAGCAAACCCCCTCTCCCCTTCAACCAAACACCGCAGAGGAACATTTTATTGCTCTTTCATAGCTCAGGAGACTTTTTATATCAGTTTTGCATGTTTTTTTTTTATATTTTTAAGAAAAATAAAAAATAGGAACAAAAGTATTGCTATGCTCCTTCTAATAAACAGGTTTGAGTACTTTAGTCATTTCTGTGAGCACAAAATTTTAAAGCTACGGCATACATAATGATATTTTAGAGAGTTGCATGCTTTAATAGCATCCGTTTGGGCCCTTTTCTATAAATTGGCAATGCTCGTATGCACAAAACAATGTTCAAAAAGAAAATATTAGTGTGGAAGAACTTGACTGTTCTGCCTAAAACAACTTTTGACTTGCAGACTTTGCTGGAATTGATAACATGTTATCGGTGTCTTAGAAGGGGGCGTCCCAATATTTTTGTCTATGTAGTGCATGTTTTACATGACTTTAATCATATTGTTTCAAACCTTTATAAATGTCTTTGTTCTGCTGAACACAGATGGAGATATTTATAATCAAGCAGGACACAGGAGCACCATTGACTTCCATAGAAAGAAAAATACTATTGTGGAAGTCAATGGTCCTTAAAAATGGTTTTGTTACAAACATTGCTCAAAATATGTTCCTTTGTGTTCAATAGAACAAACTAATTAATATGCTTAAATGAAAATGAACTAAAATTAATAAATGCTGTAGAAGTATTGTTTATTGTCAGTTAAAGGTGCTCTTTTTTTGTTACATACAGTAAACATCTCCTCACTGTCCCCTGAACAGACTGTAAAAAACGCGGTCTCTGTAGACAGCAGGCTCCACAAACTGCAACAAAAACAAAGTGGTCAAACCATAGACTGTAAAAAAAGATGGACGACGCATGTTCGCTCTCTAACATTGGTGAAAAGTGAAGCCCGATATGGTGCTGACATCTTGGGTCTTGAGTCTGCGCAGTAGCGATTTCGGGACCAGTCATGCCCAGTAGTGAGCAGGAAGTAAAGCCGCGAAATCAAGACCCCGCCCTCGCTCTCGCAGAATGCGCATATCACACGATATCACAGCTGTCAATTATGACGTGACACCACCGTTTTTATATCATAAAATAACTAACTAAACACAAACCTATTTTAAAATAAATTTTTTTTGAATGTACATCAGCGTGATAAAAACTACAGTAAATGACAGAAACCAGCTTCGGAAAAAAAGATAATTGAAGTGTAATTAAATTTTTTGTTGGCCTCAAGTCCCATTGAATAACATGGGGAGGCGGGGTTTATGACATATACTGGGATCAGCCACTGGGGGGCGATCAAGACGTTTTGCCTTCACTTTTCAGGGCTTGTGCAGCACGCTTGGGTCAAACCTACCACCACGAAACATAACAAAGTGTTCCAGCCAATAAACGACAAGAAGGATTTGGGAGTGGGGCTTGGGTGCGTTCATGACTCGTTCAGAAACACGGAAGGGAGGGGGAGAAGTTAGCTATGCTCCGTTTGTTTGACAACACTTCGAATGTCAACAAAAAGTAACGTCACACAGATTTGCTTAGAGCGCCTTCAATGTATGTATTTACTAATGTTAAAGGAAGACACCACCGTTTTTCATTATTTTACTATGTTTTACTATGTATTACCTCTGTGTGCAGTAACATCATCACTCCTGACTACTCCCCCTCTCGCTCAAACTTCTGTCAATATTACTGCACCCGAGGTCAAAGTGCTGCAAACTATGTGCTCTTCAACATACAATATAGTTCACTTTTTCTATCCGCTTAAAAAATCACCATGTTTTATTTTGTGCCACCATACTTAGTCGTATAACTACTCATGTAATAGTCTTTAAATACGGAAAACATAAAAGAGTTTGTTGGCTTCTAAATTCATCCCTGTTTGGATCCTAAGGAATGAATGGGGCAAGGCTAAATGCTAACGTGCTGTGCAAAGATTAAGTTCACGCATTGAAAAAAGATAGGTATGTATTTATTAGTCTAAGTTGAGGTAAGAACATAGTAAAATATTGAAAAACGGTGGTGTTTTCCTTTAAGGGGAGGGGGGTCTTAAGCTATTAAATGCATTCTGACTTATTAACACTGTTTAATAGTTGGATTCATCATGCTTAACAGGCAAAGTGTCAAAAAGCGGTTGGACATATGATCGAGTATTTATGTGTCAAATGCACTTTGCCAGGGTTCGTACAAGTTTTTTTTGAACATGAAAGATTTATATGTACGTAATAATCTTGCTTTACTTCTTTTATGGGGAATTTCAGTGCCTGAAGTACAGGGGAAGTCCATATGTGGGCACTTCACCCAGAAAGTGCATGCACACCCCAAACAAGAGCTGACGTGAAATCAACATCACCAAAGAAGTGTGTTGTTGTTGTTTGTGAGGGAAATTTAAGCTTGTTCAGCTTCCAAAAAACCAAAGGGTTATGGAAACAATGGATGTAGGTTGTTTATCCGAGTAGCAGCGGATTTGTCCGTGTTTGTTTGTTATAAAGCTGGATTTTATTGAAATGGGGCGGTCCCAACCGGGTCATAAGTCGGAGGTGATGAGTAAAACTGCATTTAATGTCTGTGTTTTGGTGGAAATCGTCACGTCAGTACATTTAATATAAACGACATGAACATGTAGTGAATCGTAAGTTATCCAGAGATAATGGGATAATGTTATGTGTGTGTTGCTTGCTCGTGGTATGCCTCCAGGGGCCCTAGTTTTTCCAGGAAAGTAGCAGTACAGCTGATCTGTCTTTTATAAATCAGATAAAACAAACGACTAAAGACAAAAAAACTAACCTGCATGCCTTTGGACTTTGGGAAGGAAACCAGAGTATCCCGAGTAAACCCACACTGACACAAGGAGAACATACTGTACTGTACAAACTCCACACATGCAGAAAGACCTCTTGACCCAACCTTGAACCAATGAACCTGGGACCTTCTTGTGTGAGGCAACAGTGCTGGCGAGTGACAGTAAGATACTTTGATACAATTACAAAGAGTTGACGCACCCAAATAAATCGTCATATAAGACAAAAGGACATGGTGCAAACAGCTTGACTGATGATTTCTGCGAGAAACAACTGAGATCTCATTTGTGACATCCTTAATTAGACTTCTTAATGTGCACTTGGTTTTATGGCTGTTTACAACAATGATTCACAGAAAAAGCAGTAAGCGTATGTGATGTAGAATTGTTACAAAATATAACTCGGAAATGCGCAGTGATTCCATCCAGTAAAGACACCGCATCTCACACAATACTGACACATACTGTACATTTATTTATTCAGATCTTCCAAAAGTTATGGTCGAGTACTTGGCAACCTCCATTTAGAAGTACTGACACAAGATCATCTGTAATGAGCCATTGCTCAGTGTTTCCTCCTCCAAGAATCATAGGGCTATTTTGGGAGTTTAATGGGATATATTGAAATCTTCCTATTTGATTAAACTAGAAAACTGCGATAAGAAATTGCCTGTTTAATAGGCTGATTTTATGAGACTGATATGAGCCATGATAAAAATGTTATATCGCTCTAGGTACATCTTGCCAATATTTTCATTGGCTCTGTAACTATTGCACATTAAGGACGCAGGTTTTGTGTTAATGCCAGAGAAAGAGAGAGTATCATGTGCAGCTAATGTGATTACAGATGTCAGAGTGCTTGTAATCTCGAATTCTTGTCACATCTTGGCTTGAAAATAACGTTTTTTTGCCAATGTTTCTTTAACAGATTCCAATGCATTATTGTGAAAGATTCACAATATCCACTTTAAATCCAAAACATAATACACGTAATGTTTACTATCACTCAACGCAACGTATGATCTTACGTCCTGCCGCATGCAGAGTTTCCTGTGGCATACAGAGATTATGTTGACCCCTTTGTATATCAAAGGCTTTAGTATCTGTATTTTATCAATTTTAAAGAGGCTGTGCTGAATACAATGCAGAAAAGGTTTTTATGTCTGGCACAATAGCCGGTCTGATTGATGGGAATCCTGAAAGAACTGCCAGAACAGAACAGGACCCTCTATTTCAATTCCCCGTAGGAGATGAGTTTTGTCAGTTGTCAAAATGCAGAGCAGGAGAAAAAGAGAGGCTGATTTAGTCTTCCTTTCAGCCAGACAAGAGCCACCATACACCTCAGATAATATATTACAGCCTAATGGTGCAAATCAGCACAATTGGTTCAAAGATTGTTCGATCCCCGAACGGCCGTACCTGGGATCTTTCTTTAATTCTTCTGCACTTTTGATTGCCTTTAGTGCTTTGAAAGGGCACATCATCAAAAGACCTGATAACAATATTTTTTACATCATTTATAGCTTTTTGTACAGTTTATCTGCAGATGAGATCTATGATAGTCGTGTTAATATTACTGCAGAGGGAATAAGTTAATTGTTTAATTCAATGGCATGATTTTTAAAGGGACACTCATTTTCCAGCTCTCCTAGAGTTAAACATTGATTTTTACCGTTTTGGAATCCTTTCAGCTGATCTCAGGGTCTGGCGCTAGCACTTTTAGCATTATCCATTGAATCTGATTAGACCATTAGCATCGCGCTTAAAAAATAACCAAAAAGTTTCAATATTTTTTCTATTTGAAACTTGACTCTTCTGTAGTTACATCGTGTTTAGTACCGACAGAAAATAAAAGTTGTGATTTTCTAGGCAGATATGTTTAGGAACTATACTCTCATTCGTGCGTAATAATCAAGGACTTTGCTGCTGTAACATGGCGGCAGCAGGCGTAGTGATAATATGCAGCAGCCAAAAATAGTCCCCTTAGTAACTTTCAATAGCAGGGGATTTTTTTCAGGTGCCGCGTAATATCATTGCGCCTCCTGAACCATGTTAGATCAGCAAAGTCCTTGATTATTACGCCAGAATGAGAGTATAGTTCCTAGCCATAGAAGATCACAACTTTTTATTTTCTGTCGATCTTAGTATAAGATGTAACTACAGAAGTGTCAAGTTTTATATAGGAAAAATATCCAAACTCTTTGGTTATTTTCTTGCATGATGCTAATGCTAATCAGATTCAATGGATTATGCTAAGCTATGCTAAAAGTGCTAGCGCCAGACCCGGAGATCGGCTGAATGGATTCCAAAACTGTAAACATCAAATGTTTAACTCTAGGGGAGCTGGAAAATGAGCATTTTTTTTTTTTCAAAAAAAGTGGAGTGTCCCTTTAAAGGATAACTCCACATTCATGAAAACAGATAATTTATTCAACCCCATGTCATCCAAGATGTCTTAAAGAAATTTTTTGAGGAATAAACATTACAGGATTTGTCTCCATTAGTGGACAAGTTTAAAATTGCAGTTTTAATGCAGCTTCAAAGGGCTCTAAATGATCCCAACCGAGGTATAAAGGCCTTACTGTATCTAGTGAAAATATTGTCATTTTTACCCCAAAATTAAAAAATGTACTTTTAAACAAAACTTCTCATTGTGCACAAGCCGTGTGATGCGCCAGCACAACCTTACGTAATCATGTCGAAAGGTCGCGCTTCACATATTTTTCACTTGCGGACCTTTTTAAACAATAAACTGACATAGTAGACATTAATTAGTAACATTCCACATACAAAAACACACTTCTAAACCCTGAAGCGGTATTTTTGCATATGTCATGTGTGACCTTTTGACATGATTACACAATTTTAAACTGCATTGAAACCGTTGAGGTCCACTTAAATTCACTAAATGGAGAAAAATGCTGGAATTTTTCCTTAAAAACATTACAGTATTTCTTCTCGACTAAACAAAGAAAGACATAAACATCATGCATAACAGGGGATTAGTAAATTATCAGAATTTTTCTTAATAAAAGTGGAGTATTCCTTTAAGTTTAGACATTATTATGTGTCTTTTAGAGGGTTCAAAAATTATTAACCATGTATGCAAATGCATGCACATCATGCAACCACAAATTTGTATTAGAAGGACCTGCAAAGTGGAATAAGAGGAGAACATACAGGTCTAATGCATGGTTAGAGTTGCTTTTATTGTTTAACACAGCATATGTAGAACACATGTCTGTTTTCTGGCATCAGTCTTCCTTCTCTGTCATTGCCTCCTATTGCTTATATTTGTCATAATAAAACAGCGCAGACTGCGCCAAAAATCGGTCTCTGACAGGGAAAATAAATGAGCATAGATTTTCATTACCTACAGCTTCCAAAGCCTGACAGACACTATAGGAATATGTTTACTACAGTAATTAAAGAAGCCGGGCAAACAGGAAGGGGGGCAGAGATTAAAGAGATAATCGAAGCTAGTCAAAACAGAAGTAATACAGAAATAAAGCCGGAAGCAAATATGTAACAAGATCCGCGGCCACCTTTGACCCCATCTCCTATTGTTTAACTCATCTTTGAGTTAAGTTAAAAGCCGGTCTCGACATTCCTTAGACAAGAGTTACATAGTCCTGTGTCATTTACAGATTACAACGACACCGTCTGGAGTCCGGATCTCTATTCAGTGTCGGACACTAACGCTTATGCTCAGACATGCATGTCAATGGGAGGCTTTTAGCAAGCTTGGCTTAGCCTTTAAAGCGGCTAAACACAAATATATCGTCTTTCCTTTGTTGTCACAGTTAAGATGTAAAACAGGTCAAAACCCTCATAAATTACCCAAAAAACAAACGGTTTAGTGGTTAACTTGGTTTAAGCCGAAAAGCCTGCATCTGTTTTTTTATCCGCACCACCGTACACCTTCATTTAGGTTTCCCTCCCTCGCTGCTTTTATTTGTGCTGAAAAATTACAATCCTGAGGGACCCTGACCGGACCGTGTCAACTTAATCGTAATCTATAAAAAGGAAACATGTTTTCGGACTTTAGCACAGAAACGGTTCAGAAGGAAATCTGTTATTGTTAAAAGCATAGCTCGATACAGATGTATAAATTGTTGCATTGCATGCTGTCACGCTGTCGAGTGCAATCGCCATAAACCTGCTATGAATGAATTTATGTAGCACCATCTTGGTCTTTGAGGTTAATGTAACATGCTGTGAAACTTCATGAACAATTGGTGCTTGCCTGTGTAAAAATGCTATAATGTTGCCATGCTGAGGTGGCTTTTAGCATGTTGAGTAGGTTACTAGGGTATTTTTTTGGGGGGGGGGGGTGCTTGCTTTCATACAGAAAATCAAAGCACTCCCACTGTCTTCCATTGGCTGGACAAACAGAAATGATATATGGTATAGCACACAATACCGGTATCTATTAACTTCAACTGTGTTGTTGCCATCATTTATTAAAATATCTTCTTTGTGTTCACAGAATAAAGAATGTTTAGCACAACGTGAGGGTGAACATCATATTTTTGGGTAAACTATACCAAAATAGGTGTACTGACTGTCCCTCAGCTCACTATAATCAGTGGACTGGAGTTACACGACTCAAGTTTGTTTGCTTTTTGCAAGATTCAGTTCACAGGAGCAGCTTGGCAAATCCAGGCTAGTAACCTCATCAGTATGGGTGAGCTTGTTGACTCGGCAGGTGAACAAGGGAGGTTTGACTCTACAGTCAGCAGTAACTTCACTACATACATGCACCACAATGCCTCCCCCTATCTATTTGATCTGTTTGAGCAGGCCAGGAGGACAAGCTCGTATGAAAACAACAGGTGAGGATGGGGAAATATTTGTACAATTTATCACTATTTCTACACGTTTGCATCATGGGTGTAATACGGCTGAAATATGATGACAAAGAATGAGCTTTTCGTCAGCAAGATTATACATGTTTCGGAGCTGACCCAGCTCCGACATATCTGTTCCACCAGAGTCGGGGGTTTTTTCACAATATACATCTCCAGGCCATGTCTAAAAACCCAGAACAGAGCTTCCTTCCTTTTTCTGGATCTGGAAAGGTAATATAGCAGCCACGAATATAAGGAAAGAAGATTCTGGAAGCAGACACTTAAGTCCTGGGATATATTTCAAATGTAAGGGATTGTAAATTACAGACATAACGACGTTGCTTAACAAATTAACAAACAAACAGAAGTCCAAAAATGAAACAAAAGGCATCTGGAGCTCAGCTGTTAAGATGAAATCTTTCGTTCTGTAGACAAGTGAACATACACTATGTTTGAAAGGCTGCTAGTGTGATCTTATTAATCCCACCAGTCCGTGTCTTTTTTCTTATTTCTGAAAGCTCTAAAAGTGTTAATGTTGGCTCTGGGCAAGAAATTAAACTTTTAAATGAAAAAAATAGATTGTCTTGATTAAAATGTATCAATGTCGTGTGAGTAGCGTGAAAGGTCACATGACCAGATCAGTTTACTTCCTGCTTGCACATCTAGAAGAAGATGTCTACCTCAGACTACTACAAAAAGAAGTAAAACATCTTAATTCACAAATAGAACTATAAAATGTATATATTTTGAGGATTTTTTTAATGGTCACAATTGTGACCGGTAGTATAACACACTGTTTCTAATGTAAATATGTCTAATTGAATTTGAATGAAGTCCGACTACGCTGTTTCCCAGCGGTCACTATTGTGACCGCGTATAAAACCTAATATTTGACTAACTTAACCAATATAAAATCAAAGAAGGGCTATAGTTTGTGTGTTAGGGAGGTCTAATGGGTAAATTGCATGTATTCAAATTCCAAGAAAAAATTTGGGATTAAACGGGTTAAACTTGTAGTATGAAAAATATATTTGATACAGAAACATGTGTGACCCGATCATCTGACCAGATGACCAAATTTTTCAAGTGAAGGATGTTAAAATAAGACATTTGTAATGTTTGAAATGTGACCAATAATGAGGGAAACAAGGTTAAGACAATTGGACTTTAATTTTCTATTGAAAAATCAGACTGATCTCTCGGAAAGTCGTGTTATAGTCACGCAAAATTTGATTAATTTATTCATCTCCATGGCACGAAATTTAGGTCTTGAGCACAAATGTCTTTTTCGTGTAACTCGCAGAAATTTCTATAAATAGTTTTTCGTGTTAGTGGCATGACTTTCTTTTTCGTGTCATTTTATGTATTGTTTTCTTATGGTTTTTTCCCATTTTCTTGCCATTGTAGCTTGGGGTTGGGGTTAGAATCACTTTCTGTTACATTTTTAGACATCCTAACCCAAACCCCAACTCTAACCCCAACCCTAAAGACAATGGCCTCTTTCACACAGTAATTCTAGTAAATTACCATGAATTTACCAGAATGAATTTACCAGTAAATATAAAAATGTGCTGTTCACACATGCAGTGACGTTCCGTCTTTTTACCATTAAGACTTCCGTATCATTCACACATCAGTATCAAAATACCGGTAAATTCGGGGAGAAAGCGGAAGTTACCTGTGGTGCGCGGCCGCGAGCTCCGTGTCGTATTTGTACACAATGGCGGGTTATGACTTAATATCGTCGGTCCGTATTTTGTTGTTTTCACATCTGTGGCAAACAGTCGCGAAGTTGCTCGTGACCAAACAACATTGCGTTAGGCGTCATGAAATGGAACCTGCGTTTGCACATTAGGCTTCACCGAGGGTGTGCTAAGGACGTCGGCAATTTGGCAAATATATGGTAAGCTGTTTTAAACAACTTTGAAGAAATGTGGATGTTAACTTCAGTTGAGCTCGACTTTTAAGCAGCATGGGTGTGGAAACGAACGTAAACAGTGCGGTGGTAAACGCGTCATCTGTTTTAAAATGTTCTGATTGGCCCGATATGTCAGCGCGGTCTGACGTCGTCCGTCATCCTATATTTTTTGTTCACACATAGTGCTTACCGGTAAATTACTGGTAATCTTACAACCTGTCTTACTGGTAAATTGGGAGCACTGATTTACCGGAAAGGTTCTGTTCACACATGACCTGTTAACTGCAATTTACCAGTAAATTACCAGTAAAGACTGTACGTGTGAAAGAGACTAATGATTTAAAAATAGGAAAAAAAAGAGAAAACAATACATAAAATGACATGAGAAAGAAAGTCGTGCAATGGACACGAAAAACTATTTACCCTATTTTCCAGACTATAAGTCGCACCGGAGTATAAGAGCCGATTCACACCGGATCGGTGGCGTGAGCGTCTCAGCTGCGTGGCGTGTCCGTTCTTATTTAGGCTCCCATTTTAGCAGGTTCGACTGGCACACCACCTGCATGACATGCACATCTCAGGCGCGGCTCAAGCTGCGCCGAAAACGCGTGCATGCTAGGAATAGGACCGACGCCTATTTTTCACGCCGCACCCAAGCATCTTGGAAGCGTCAGGTCAGTTTATCAATAGGAAACATACATGCATACAGAATAGGCTAGCAGAGCAACGCCGCGTCAGAAGCGCTTCTGGTAAGCAAGGGCATAGAAAACGCCACACAGCTGCCATGCGAAAGACACACAACAGACACGCCACGCAGCCGGTGTGAATCAGCCCTAAGTCGAATCAGTCAAAAAAAGACATTCTAGCTCAAGGCGTGAAAAAAGCTGAATTTCATGCCATGGACACAAATAAATTAATACAATTTTGCGTGACTACTATATAACATGACTTACCGAGAGATTTCACATGTTGTTAAAAATAAACTATTTAGTTTTGTTTAAAGCCCTTCAGTGAGGTTCACATCACACCATCATCCGTGTCTGGCCATAAGCACAACATATGTGATGATTTGACATGAAAAGATCTGCAGATTGCATCACATAAGGGTGAAAGCTGTGGGGTTAAAAGTGTAGAGTAAACATACTGAAAACATGTATAACTTTCTATGCATGCTGTATTGTTATCTAGGGACGTTCTTTAACAGGTCAGCAACAAACACGATCACACCTTAAAGTCAAAGTATCACACAAAGTACACTGTCAGAAAAAAAAATATATTATCTGTCGCTGGGGTGGTACCCTAAGGTTTTGTTTTGTTGTCTGGTACAACATAAAATTTAAATGCACATAATAGGTCCTAAGGGTATAATATCATGGCTAAACCAAGAGTGTGAACTTGTTACAGGACCACCTGTTTTACCTATGAGGGTCTGTGTGGGGGGAAACTTTTTGCCACTCACAAGTTATCACTAAGACAGTGCTGTTTTTGGAACCATTTTGGAACAGATATGCAACTTTGAGAAACCAGTATGTACCTCTAATGGGTTGGGAATTTAGGCGTGTTAATAGATAGCTCTCTTAAATTTGATAAGCACATCAGGGCGGTAATTGGATCTAGTTTTTTCCATCTCCACGCTTTATAGAAAATTAAATCCTGCCTCCACAAGCGCTCCTTTGAGACAGTTGTCCAGGCCTTCATCACTTCGCGCCTAGACTACTCTAATTCCCTTTATTTCGGTTCTCCGGCCTGTCTCCAGATCGTTTAAAATGCTGCGGCTAGATTTTTGATGGGGAAAAGGAAATTTGATCATGTCACTCCTCTCTTGACATCCCTTCACTGGCTTCCAATAAATTTCAGGATTGAGTTTAAAATGATCCTACTGGTATATAAACCTTTATATAACCTGGCACCCTCCTGCTGGACCTGTCTGATCTCCTACATATATATATTCCCCTTCCAGAAGTCTCAGATATGAATCAAACTCCTTCTCAAAATTCCCTGTACCCAGCTAAATTCAAGGGGACATTGAGCATTTAATGTGGCAGGTCCCACTTTATGGAATAGGCTCCCACTTTACATTAGATCGGCTTTCTTCTATTCGATCGTCTGAAGTGTTTTTATGTTTGTGTTTTTTATTTGTTTCTCATATGTACAGCACTTTGGTTGGCCTGCCGCCATTTTTAAATGTGCTATAAAATAAACTGAATTGCACTTTTTACACTGCACTTAACCCTGGGTTAACTTCGTTCTAAACCTCGCTTTTAACCCTAGGTGTGCATTAAAGCTGTGTCTCAGTAAATTGTGCAATATTCTTTCATATAAATCCTCTTGCAAAAACGTATCAAAATCTCTTTATTAGCAACGTTTCAATCGTGGGATCTTCATCAGACACCAACACACTTTTCTGAGGTTGTGTCTATATTTGGACTTCATTATCTTCTCTTACGCACCTACCGATTACTTACAGGTGTGCGACATTGACTTGTAATTGATATAAATCCTCAAAATGGAAGTTTGAATGAAAACCTTGCTTCAATTGTTGGACTTCATATTGTAAAGTTTTTGTTTTCTGTCGAGAAATACAAATGCTTTTGTCTCAAGCGTCAAATGCAGTTATATTGACATCTTTGAGTATTAAATACAGGACAGCTTTAGAAAGATAGATGAATGCACTATACAAACAAATGGGTATTCTTTCTCTCACACACTTAAATCTCTCAACAAAACAACAGACTTCGGAGACTTTAATTGCAATCCCCAGTCTACCCGGAATGCTTTAGAAACATCAGCATTTCTGAAGGGACTAGCTCTTGGAGTTCATCTCTGTTATATTCGCTTCTTAAGGAGAGTAAAGTCCAGCTCTTAAATCGACGACACATAGGTCCGCTTTCATTTCAAAGATACCAACCAATTAATCCCAGAGACTTGATAAATTTGTTTGCTCGGTGGCTCATTTGCAGTATTGTAAGTGTGAAGCAAATAAGCATACAACTAAGAGGTGATGCTCTGATGTGAACAATAATGATTATGATTGCTCAGTACACTGAACAAACACATCCTCAATTAAACCCTTTGAAATATACATTTACAAAACTGATAGGCCACTGTGTGCACTACCAATATAATTAACATACTTATAAAACTGTATAGATTCAGTGAACTGTACTGTAAGGGCGCACTCACATTATCCAAACCAAACCAAGCCCCAGCGCGATTGTCACCCTTCCCTACTCCCCCAGGTGCACGCACTCACACTGTACTTTTTATCGATCCAAGTCCGGGCGTGCTTTCGTCATTAACTCTTTCACCGCCAGCGTTTTTAAAAAAAGTTGCCAGCCAGCGCCAGCGTTTTTCATGATTTTCACCAAAGTTTAATGCCTTCCAGAAAATGTTCTTCTTTGAGTATATAAACATACAATATACCAAATGAAAGAACAGACCCTCTGCTTTCAAACAAAAAAAACCGTTTCATCCTACCTTTAGTGGTTCTTTTGCAATCAGCTTTTGAATATGGGTAGGTTTTTGCAAAAACACCATATTTTGAGCAAAAAGCAAAAATAATTCCATATTTGTGACGGACTTTTCATAGAGATCCCATTCAGAGCGATCTTTAAAACAGACACGGACATGCAGCAGCTTGCCATAGGGCAATACTTCCGGTTTTAAAAAGTTGCGGAAGGGCGCCACCTGGTGGATAATAGCGGTATCGCGGAAAGACGGAAAATCTCGTCATTGGCGGGGAAGCGTTTTCTCTTAATTGACGAGATATCTCGTCAATGGCGGGGAAAGAGTTAAGATGTGATTGTTTTGAAAAAAGCAGGAAGTAAAGCTCTCTCTTAATACTGGAACCCTCCGTAATGATAAGTCTGTGTTTTTATTTTGAGTCGTTTGGTGGGCGATTACAGACAGCCCTCTCACATGTCATCATATTGCTCAGTTGATCTGTCACGTGTGCAGCTCGGACATTCACGTAACCACGCAGCTCGCATCAAAAGGTTTTTACGGAGGCAGATGAAGGTGAGCGGTCGTGCAACTGACGTCTTCAACTTTTGAATCACGCTCAGCGTGCGATTGCATTCACACCACAGCCTTCCGCGCCTGAGCCCAAGTGAATCGTGCTCCGGCCTACCTCTGCAACCCGGCCGCGTCGCGATTAACTGATCCGCGCCCGGGCGTGGTACAGAGCGATCACACTAAACCAGGCTTTGGGGGTCAAACGCGCCTGGGCGCGGTTTGGTTTGGATAGTGTGAGTGCGCCCTAAGTCAGGTGGATAACAGTGTCTGCCAAATGCATAAATGTAAATGTAAGGTTTATTGAAGGAAATTGTGGGAGATCCCTGCCAGTGCCAAATTCGCTGATACCATGCGGTAGTGTTATGGGTAGTTGCCAGTGGTTGGTAGGGAGTCACTCCAAAGACCTCCAAGTCTCTTTACTGTCAACATTTGCTAATCTTTGGCTTATCAGTGCAGCAATAACCCATCAAACGTTAAACAGGTCAACACCAAACGCAAAAGTCAAAGTTTAAATGGGTCATATGACGTTGCTTAAAAAGAACATTATTTTGTGTTAAGGGTGTCATGATCGAAAATAAGAACCCACAATGTCGGGGTCATTTCTAGGGCTGTCACTTTTCGTTCAAAAATCGATTGCACAATCGATCGGACCAACCAAAAAAAGTTTCGAAAACGAAAATAGGCAATCGATTTTAACCAAAAATGTACACTATTAATTTTAAAAGAATTAAACAGTTAAAAATATAGATGTAACAAAACTCACAAACAAGCAGAAAAAGAAAATAAATAATTCCAAAAGTGCATTAGGTGTGCGAAAGCTAGACGGAAAATACCCAGCAATATTACGCACCTATAGTTTCACGCTTTCAATCGCTGCATCTAGTGTTTTGCAAAGAAAATGGAGGACAACGTCAATAAACCTGTGCAACACGAGAGAGCGTCGAAATTGTGACCTTACAGGAGATGATGAGTTATGACAAGGAGCCACCCTTGTGAGCTGACAGAAACCCGCTTTTGTGATGGAAGATTGGCAGTACGAAATACGCAGCTGGCAACGAAATACCCGAGTTTAACTGGAACATCAGTGCGGTCGGAGTGCGTCTTCTCAACAGATGGACATATAGTGAATGAAAGGCGCTCTGCTCTTGACCCCTAAAATGTTGATCGACTTGTTTTCCTGACCAATAATTTGTAATGGCCCTAGTCTTTTTGCGCATTTCATTATGCCTGCCTAGTGCCGCCTAAGTGTCGGTTACGTTTAATAAAAAAATACACAGCATGTTCTCAACTTCAAGTAAGTCTATTTAAAGTTTCATTTTTGAACAGTTGTTTGAAATGGATCGAATCATTATTTAAAATAATTTTTGAATTGCCTAAATCATAAAAGCAGCCGGTTGAAGCCTGCAGTAATGTTTTTCATTTATGGCAGCAGTCCACTCTGCATATTTTTTTAGAGAATGTTGCACTACTGTACTGTTGCTGTTTTTTATTCTGCACGAAACTTAATGACAATGAATTCGAAATATTGCTGACTTGTGCGTTTCAGGCGCTCTCTTTACATTTGTCTGTTATGTGGCGTTGAAAATGGAAACGTCTTTTTAGACATGGAAAATCGATTTTACAATCGATTCAATGAACACTTATATATTAAAAATCGAAAATTATTTTTTCACAAAAGTAACAGCCCTAGTCATTTCTCTGAACTGAGATCTGTTAAAGTTTCAGAACTTATTTCAGTTGCTTAAGAGTTATGAAAACAGCATTTAAACATGACTTATTGGGGTATAAAAAATTGGGTAACACCCAATATTAATTGGGTATATAAAAGCGCGTTTTAAAGGCGCTCTAAGCGAATAATGTGCGACGTCACTTCCTGTTGATGTTTGAACTGTTTTCAAACAGACAGAGCGTAGCTAACTCCTCCCCCTCCCCCTCCCTTCCGTGCTTTCATGAACGCGCCCAACCCCCACCCCCAAATCCTTCTTGTCGTTTATTGGCTGGAATACTTTGTTTCGTTTTGTGCTGCTAGGTTTGGCCATTTGTTGATATTGCCGTTTGTGAAGCCTGGGCTGTCTACAGAGATCGCGTTTTTTTACAGTTTGATCAGCAGACAGTAAGCAAGCAGATAGTGAGGAGATGTTTCCGGTATGTAACAAAAAATGTTTTATGGTCTAAAACGCTTCAATTCGCTTAGAGCACCTTTAAGCTGCAAAGTACTGACAGATGTTCATCTGACAGGAAGTAACTAATTGCATTACTTAGTTACTTTTCATGGAAAGTAATGCTCACATTACTTTTAAGTTACTTTTGCGTTCCTTTTTTTACTTGGCTGAGGCTTGATCTCTTTCAGGCCTTGCATGTGTTTATATGACGGCAAAAATGTCAAGCTCTGGCCTGCCATCCCCGTTTCTGACTCAAACTGTTCCCGCTCAGGCGCACAGAGTGCGTAACTCTACGTTAATATGTTCAGTTTAATTCAGTATTATTTTATTTTTAAATTGAATTAATTGAACTGAAATGCATTACTTTTTTTAAAAAGTAACTCAAATATTACTGTGTACATTTATAAAGTAATGCGTTGTTTCTCCTCTATGACCCGCCTTTCTAAAACGCATCAATTTTTACAAAGCTCATCGTTCTGAAAAGCAAGCACTGTAAAAAATACTTTGCTGC
Organism: Paramisgurnus dabryanus; assembly: GCF_030506205.2. Classification (NCBI taxonomy): domain Eukaryota; kingdom Metazoa; phylum Chordata; class Actinopteri; order Cypriniformes; family Cobitidae; genus Paramisgurnus; species Paramisgurnus dabryanus. The sequence goes on along the minus strand of NC_133345.1, from coordinate 41,676,466 downwards.
CTTCAAATTTTTTGTTAAATCAACTCAGATTTACAATTCATGTCAACAGTGTTGTGTGTAACGCTTTACAAAGTAACGCGTTCAGGGGCGCCGTAAGGGGGAGAAAAGTTAGGATGATTCTAAGGGCCCATGAACTTTTGAGGGCCCCAGCCGAGGACTGTGCCGCACGTTTGTTTCTGTGTAAGTTATGAACAAAATGATTGGAACACAATTTTGATTCTGTGATTCTAAAGGGCACCAGGTGAAATCTTGCCTAGGGCAGCAAATTGGCCAAGGCCGGCCCTGCACCATCCAGTGCACTAGTGGAAAGGCTGTTCAGCCTGGTAGGTCTTGTGCTTACCCCCAGAAGAAACAGACTTTCAGATAAATTTATTTTGAGACATATGACTCATTTTGAGGTTACCATGTTGTTCCTAAGGAACTTATTGATACTTTTTGATAATAAAGAGCACAAAAGAAATACCTGTTATGTCCTTCATAGTATAACTTTATTTAGGCCTACACATTTAGAAACAGATATTGGGTTCTGCCCAATGTCAGGCAACATAAAAGTAACGTAAAAGTAACGAGTAACGTAAAAAGTTACTTTCCAAAGGCGGTAACTAAGTAAAGTAATGGATTACTTTTTAAAAAAGTAACGAGTAACGAGCAAACACTACTTTTTTAAAGTAACTTCCCCAACACTGCATGTCAACAGAGATGAGTTGTCACAACTTATAAAATATAGTTGAGAAAAGTCAACTAAATTTTATAAGTTATAACAACTAACCTGTAGTTATAACAACTCATCTCTTGTCAAGTTAAATATGAAATCCGAGTTGATTCAAAAAAGATTTTAATGCAGCAAAGTATTTTTTACAGTGTGGTGTGCTTTGATTGGCCAGCTATCCAGTGTGTTGTGATTGGCAGAATACCTCAAGTGTGTGACATAAATGTTAAACCCCTTACCATATTTTGAATATCAGAACTGTCTAAAACACGGCATCTCCACGACATGGCGGCGGCAACAATTCAACTGCGAAAATAAAAGTTAAATATTCTTTCTTTGCTTGAGCGTATTTATGCAAATCGTCCAATTAAGTGACTCAGATATGTGGGGGCGTATTTGAATGAGGTGTTTTAGGAAGGCGTGGATGAACCTTCAGGTTTAGACAGAATATCTCTTTGGTTTAACCCTTTAATCTTTGCAACGTTATGGATCATCTATACGCACAAACAGCTTTTAACATTTCCAAGACAAAGGAAAACATAAAATTGCATCATATGACCCCTTTAAACGATTGCTAATCAACGTCAGATGTGTGTGTGTGGTGGGGGAGTGCTCAAGAAACTTGCTCTTCCTGTTGTACCTATTAACAGTAAACAAAAGGGTATTTACCCCTGAAGGGACACTTTCGTACATCTTAATGTGTTAAAGGGTAAGTTTATTTGAACTCCATTTAAGTGCATTATATGATATACATAGCAGTTCACACACACCGATCCCTTCATGACCTAGATACATATAGGGGCAGTTTCCTGGACAGGGCTTGTCCTAGTCCCAGACTAAAATGCATTTTTGAGCTGCCTTAATTCAAAATCATCTTCTCTTAACATATATCAGTGCTTTTGTTTTGTCTCAAAATGCACACCAGTACTGTTTTTGTAAGGTATGTTTGTAAAAACTTCTTATGGTGTGTTTTCCCAGACAGGGATTAAACTAATTTTAGAATAAAATAAATGTAAGAGCTGTCAAAACTGATAACAACTTGCACTGACATATCTTAAAATACATCAGTGCCCTTTGTTTTGCCTGAAAATGTACATAAGTGATGTTTTTAGTGAAGCATGTTTGTTAAAACTATAGTTATATTTCCTAATATAACTAAGGCCTAGTCCTGGATGAATCAAAACCCTGTCCAGGAAACCGTCCCTAAGTGTACTAAGACTTACATTATGTCAGGAAAAATCATATTTTTATCAACAACAAGCTTTTTGTATATTCTTCTTGTCCGACAGTATGTATTTTCTTGTCAAAATATATATTTAGCATGTCTTATAATTAGTGCTGCCTCACGACTAATCGTTTGCAGAATAAAAGTTTTAGTTTACATACAGTAATATATGTGGGTGTACTGTGTATAATAATTATTTATAGATACAAACATACACATGCATGTATATATCTAAGAAATATTTGCATGTGTATATAAAGTTTTGTATTTATATATAATTTATATTATATATAAATATAAATATTTATTATATAAATATAAATATTTATTATATAAATATATTTTTTCTATAAATTATACATGCACGTGTATGTATTTATTTATACATAATTATTATACACAGTACACCCACATATATTATGTAAACAAAAACTTTTATTCTGCAAACGATTACTCGCGAGTAATGGTGAGGCAGCACTACTTATAATCAACATATTTCTTGGACTTTTATGTTGCTTCAGTCGTGATTGCCTTTGTAGTGGATAAAAAATTAATGTAAAACAGGGTTTGGCTCTTTATCGTGTTTTCTAGACTAGGTGGGCTAATTCCTGTGTGTATTTCATGCAAGATTAAAGCTTTTTAATAAGGAAAGGAACTGAAATACCACAAGCCCTGGCAATCTATACATTACTGTACATTCAAACGGTTGTTATGTGCAAGTGCCGACATGTTACAGAACCATTGCTTGCTTACAGTTGTTGGATACATACATGCAAGCAAACAACGACTTACAAAACACGTCTACATGTGTAAACATGCAGTAAACTGAAATATTTGTCATTGAACTGGATCTATGTGCCCGCACATTCACATGAATGTAAATCATATCTAAAAGACAAAGAATTCATTTGAAATATCTGAGGAATACAGTATAACACATTTCTAAAATATAGAAAGATGTATTTGTGCAGAGCATATGTAGGTCTCCATTTATTTTGAATGACCTGTTTTTTACACTGGTTTACTTTCTTTCAGCCTTATCCTCTTACTCGGTTCATAAATGATTTTTCAACAAAGATTTTCGTCAGCGAGTAATTTTATTTATACTGTCTACTGTACTTGGTTAAACTGTAAAAAAGAAGAGAAATGTTAGCTTGAAACTTATTTTTTTGTGATTCTGAAGACAAGACATTCCCTTTTACTAAGAAATGATTGATGATTTCCCAGTGTTGAAAAACAGACAAACAGTCAAAACTATTATTTTGTGATAAATAGTATCGAACAAATAACTATTATTTTTTGTTATTATGCATGCTTTGTGGTGAATATTGTTGATATTCCTGTAGTAGTGCATCCATTCCACAGACTGTAAAAAAGGACGACGCGACGCCACTTCCTTCTGTTGTAATGAACTAAAAGTAAAATGTACGACGATTGGCGCTGACACGTTACGCAAAAACGTCAGTTTGGAGCCTGAGCATGCTCAGAAGGAATCGTCTGTGAGCCCGGAGGCGGAGCCACGGTATCAAACTTCCCCAATTCAACCACACCCTTTGAACGTCTCATTTGACTAGCTAGCTAAAATAAAGTAAGTTAAATACAACTCATTTTGTCGAGGTGAAATATCACCAAAATCGAAATCTTCCCTTGAAGCTCTGACAGTCCTCTCTGAGAAGCTGTCAATCACAAATGTCAATCATAATGACACGTCCCCTTTCTATAGCATCAAATTACTAACTAAAATTAAACTTATCAATAAAATGAACAATTGAACATATATCAGTGTGCTAACAACTACCTTGAAGAAAGTTTATCGGAAGTGTAATTTTTCCTGTTCGTTTGCTTGGAGAGAGCAGGTTTATACTCTCCAATATATATTATAAATATGTGTAACTAAATGACAGAACGTAACAAAAACTCTTTTCACTTTAGGTGCATCATGCAAACTATACATATGGTATCATATAGGGGATTTAGCTTTCTGCATAATGCATGTGGGCTAAAGAGCGAACCGGAGAGCGACGTGGAACAAGAATACTGATCTCTTTATCTCCGCACAATCATCAGAAAATATGTGTGAGAGCTGACATGAGCACTTCTGTATGAGAAGCTGTCAATTACAAGCTTCACAGGTAGGAACAGATAATGCATTGGGAATAAATAGACATACAGTCTCGATTCACTGTAATGAAACACTTTCTAGTTTTGGTGCCATGAAAGAAGAGTGATGTGACTTCGAACCTCTAAATAGATCCAGAGACTAGAGAGCAGTGCCATTGTATGCACATCCCAGTCTAAATGGCAACAATAGGAATATTGCGAAGTTGTTTGGCATCTTTATGAACAGGGTACAAAATAAGGGCTCTACTTAACCTTCAGAAAATACTGATCAGCAACCTGAGGAGGTCAAACTAAATATTCAGTTAGCTGCATGAGGTTTGTTGTTTTTGCTAAAACAAACCCGTTAACTTGGTTAATTGTATCAATAAATAAACATCTTGCAACGAACATGCTTGCAAATAAAACATGTATTTCCTATAAACATAATAATGTTAAACCAACTGTTCTTAGTTTATTCATTGTGCACTACCTAATTTTAACAAAATAAAGGACTCATATAGTAATGTTGAAGTTAGCATTAACTAATAAATGTTGTAGATGTATCATTTAAATTTAATCAAAATAATTCAGAATTGTTTTACATAATAACTTAGGTAACAGGGTTGAATGGTTCAACATGATAAATGCATTTAACACTAACATTCATTAAAAGTGAGAAAATGGAATAAGATTATTAACTTGTCCCCCTGCCATGCTGTTGAACACTTGCTAGTTTTCATGTTTTTGTGTTAGCTCTAAATTAGCGATATGTCTCTTGCGGTTTGTGCCTGTAATGCTGTAAAAACAGAAACCTGTAATGTATCCATTGAAATTGTTATATGTGCTTAATGATTTCATGATTTTGTTTATTTACTGATAGTCCAGAGCTATTCATTTTAGATACAAATGTACAGTATGCTTCTGTAAAACTGCATACCAATATGACAGCTAAACAAAAAGCGACATACATTGAACCGGGTTACATGTCAATCACAAAATTAAAATACTCTCACAATGTTTACAAATTAAAATACGCAACGATTAGACAACATTTTCGGTTAATATATACACTATAATCATCTGCCTAATTCATTTATTTTTATCACCCTGAATTTATAGTAGTGAAGAGCGGGGTAAGTTGTCCCACTTTTCATACTGTCTGACATTTACTGAACACCATACATCAGAATGGTATAAATCTCATATCAAATGAAAGGAGGATGTCTTGGGCACATATGTTGTATTCATTACATTTTCATATCTTCTCTCATTAGGAAGTTGTAGAATGTGACAATTTGGCCCATCAGCAGGTAAATTGTCACACTAGTTTATCTAAAAAGAAGAACACAACTTAATTGTGATTATTGATTTTAATTTTTACATTCAAACCAGAACTGGAAATATTAACTCTGTGGCTTTTCACACTGGACTTAACCCTGGGTTATCTTCGTTCTAAAAGGTTAAGGATCATTTCACACTTGTAATTTAGAAGCGACGTTATCCTTGAAATTAACCCAGGGTTATGAACCCCTGCCGATGTGCCAAACGCACGCAGTGTGAAACGAAGCAGGGTTATAATGTTATGACATATGTTAAACAAGTAATTGTGTGCACATCCCACCGTCTGGCAGGTAAAGGACAAAAGAAACTATTAAAGTGAAAACCATGTAATTTGTGCAACAGTGCCTTTAACTCCCATGTTTTAATAAAGAAGCAACGTTTTGACCCTACTGAAGAAGACCTGTCGAAACGTTGCTGCTTTATTAAAACATGGGAGGTTAAAGCAGTGTTGTGGACATTATATCTTTTTTCACTTTTATAATGTTATGACCCCAATTAAACACAGCTGAAGCAGCTAATCTAGGTGTCCAGGGCTGCTTGATAATTACAGACAGGTGTATGAGCAAGGTTTCAAACATCTGACCTACACTGTCAATAAATTCTGTAGAAATTATAGTATTACTGGGTATTATTGGCAACTAGCTGCAAGTAACTTACTGTGTATTTTACATTTATGTTATTTACTGGCAACAGTTTGTTCAAAGTTAAATGAATATGAAACATTTTCAGTCTTTATCTTCTACAGTAAGTTACTGGAAATCAGCTGCATTATTATAGTGTAGGGTTTAGGAATGCACAGGGTGAAAGTTCAGATTATAAATAACCAGGGTTATCTCTTAACCCCTGCTTAATTACGGACAGTGTGAAAAGTGAAACAGTTAACCCAGGATTCTGTTAACCTGCGGGTTTAAAATATCCCAGAGTTCATAATAACCCAGGGTTAACTATTTTCAGTGTGAAAAGAATCTGACGACTTGCCCCAAAATCATTAAGACAACTTGCCCTACCTTGGTTCTAACGTGTAAGCAACTCAGAAAGTTTATTAAAACGGTTTCCCAGCATCAAAATGTCTGGTTGTTGCATTTGGTTGCACTAATATAATATACGTATATACATATATATGTATCTGGCAACTTTATTTTTGGCCATCTGCTAACGTCTTCTATCCACTCCACGGCTGTAGCTGTGTTGGAAAAGTTGATAAAGGTAACTTGTAAAAATAACTTTCTCTGTCTGTGTTGCTCACTGCTGATTCTTGCCATACTTCCGTCGCTAAATGCGCGCGCATACGCTGCCACGTCATCATTGTGTACAAACAGTAAAAAGGTCTATTTTGTGCAAAATAATAATTTTAAACATTCATACCTAACAAAGTTGTATTCCATAAAATTTTAAAGTGCAATTTTTTTTACTTTTTAAAGGGATACTTTGGCCAAAAATGATATTAAACCCATGATTTACTCACCCCCAAGCTGTCCATCGTTTTTCAGACAAACACATTTTCAGACATTTTAGAAAATGTTTTAGATCTTTCAGTTAATTAAATGTGAAGTTACGGGGTCCACGTCCTTCAAGTCCAAAAAATGTGCATCCATCCTTCACAAATTAAATCCAAACGGCTCCAGGATGATAAACAAAGGTCTTCTGAGGGTAATCCGTGCGGTGTTGTTGTAGAAATATCCATATTTAAAACTTAATAAACTAAAATAACTAGCTTCTGGTAGCGCCGCCATCTTAGACTCCTCTGTATTCAGGAGAGAGTATTAGCGTAGTGTACGCACTTTTCTTAGTGACGTATGACAAATTCGGAGGGCGGGGGCACAGAGCAGCAGCAGAGTAACCTCTGTAAGCTGCATAAAGCTCTTATCTTGAATGCGGACGTGACTAAGATGGCGGTGCTACCGGAAGGTAGTTATTTTCGTTAATAAAGTTTTAAATATGGATATTTCTACAACAACACCGTGCGGATTACCCTCAGAAGACCTTTGTTTATCATCCTGGAGCCGTTTGGATTTAATTTGAGAAGGATGGATGGACATTTTTTGGACTTGAAGGACGTGGACCCCGTAACATTACATTTAATTAACTGAAAGATCTAAAACATTTTCTAAAATATCTGAAAATGTGTTTGTCTGAAAAACAATGGACATATGCAACTCGGACAGCTTGGCGGTGAGTAAATCATGGGTTTAATATCCTTTTTCGGCCAAACTATTTCTTTAAGCCAAAATAAAAATAAGAAAATTGTGCTAACATCAGATTAGAACGATCTTGACCACATGTGAACACGAAGTTGACTATAGAAGAAGTTGTCACACAAAGTGGCTATTTGATTTTTGAGATAAAGCCTCTAGTGTTGGAGTTATGAACAGTGTGATACTATCTGTACAGGTACATACACAGTACTGTGCAAAAGTCTGCGCTTACACCAACCACTGTAGAGGGGGCAAGCGTGAGTGATTTCAATGTTAAGTCAATGTGAAGACGCGTTGACGCGCGTCTGGAGGTCCCGCGGCGCGAATGAGGCGTTTAGTGCGGCGCAAATTGAGCGTATGGTGCGGTATGCATGCTTTTTGTGCATTTTGCGTTTGACACGAATTTGCAGCTGACGCGCGAGCTGAAAAATCTGAACTTCAATGGATTTCCGCGCCACGTAAACCAATCAGGACCTTGCTGTAGTAGTGACGTGATTACGGAGTCTCCTCGGAGTCGCAGAAGCACCTCCCATGACGCGAATTTCCGCATGAATTTCTGGAATGACTAGAATTTCACGTATGAGGCGAGTGAACTCAAATGTTCAAGCATCCAACTACGCTCGAATAGCGCGTTTTGCCGGCCCTACCGTGGCTGGTGCAAATGCAACATTAGGCCGCCACAACCAGATTTGTTGTTTTAGCAAAGATTTAATATCCATCCATATTTAATTTTTTACCCTTTCTTTAAGATACAAACTGAAAATACTGGAAAATATGTTCACAAAATTAAAAACATTACGACTTTCAGAACTAAATGTCTTCAAAGGCATCAGTCAGTATTTAGTGTGACCTCTATTGGCACGAAACACATCTTGAGCTTTTTTGAGAAAACTGAAGTACTGAAGTTATTAAATATTAATTATTGTAAATTCTAAGGTCATTGATAGTGTATAAGCATACAGTATAGTATGCACAAAAGTAAACTATGAACGAATAGTGTCTGTTCATGATAATGAAAAAAATACATGTCACCCACTGTAAATCATAATAAACCTTAACAGCAACATTTAATAAATTCACACCATATTACCATGTTATTCATGTGAGAGTCTCCATGTATCCCGTGTCTGTTGAGTGACACAGCATGACAGTCAGCTCCGGATGCAATGAAGCCGATTCTGTATCATTTGGGCTTATCAAGAGTGAATTTGCTTTCAAAGGCCTTTGGGGCTACAAAGAGAGCTTTGAGGAGACGGACGGGGACAGCTGCTCTCCAGGCCAGTAGCTCTACGCTCTCTTCTGAGATGATGAAGGGCTGCATTTAAAACTACCAGATGATGGAAAACTGTACTTGCTGTGAAAATGGACCGTGCACATTGTATTTCTCATTCACATCGAGCAGGGTAAAAATATAGTGCTGTAATATTTTTTTTAGATTAAACACTGTGATTTCTAAGTGCAAAAGTGGATAATGCGCATTGCTTCAGAGAGCTATCGGTTTTCTCTATAGGGAGGCCACATCCAGCTGTTAGTGCTATTGGGTTTTAAAGCTCGTGGTTGCAGCTATTTTTTTACAAAGACAAAAGACATTCAAAGGCATAATGAATGCAAGAGTCTTGTATAATGGCATAGTATTTAAGAGTAATTTCCTGTACCTAATGTAAGTATACAATGTGATCTTATATTTAAGACTAAAAATGTAACATCAATTTCACATGAAATAATAAAATAAAACAATTTATGCTCCATCATCTGCGCTTTCAGAAAATATGGTAAAAAAATATCCCTATAGCTGTCAATGCGGCGATACCCTTTAACAAGATCTAAATATGTACCATTTACGTACAGATACTGTATGCATACCAATAAGTATCTTTTAGGTACTAATATGCACTCTTTATGTACAAAGGTGTATTTTTTGAAAGGGTACCACAGTACACTAGGGACAATTTTAACAACTTTTTGTTTGTAACTTGAGTTTATTACGGTGGCCCTGAAGTGCAAACCACAACAACAAATTACTAAACAACAACATCAAATTAAAAAACAGCACAACAAATCAAAAAGCACTGCAACAAATAAAAAAAACAACAACAAATCAAAAAGCACTGCAACAAATAAAAAAAACAACAACAAATTAAAAAAACACTACAGCAAATAAAAAACCGCTACAGCAAATTAAAAAACAATACAACAAAATAAAAAACAAATACAAAATAAAAAACACAACAGCAAGTTAAAAAAAACACTACAGCAAATTAAAAAAACACAACTAAAAATTAAAAACACTACAATAAATTAAAAACACAACTACAAATTAAAAAAACACTACAACAAAATAAAAAACCATAACAAAATAAAAAGCACAACAGCAAGTTAAAAAACACTACAACAAATTAAAAAACACTACAACAAAATAAAAAACCATAATAAAATAAAAAACACAACAGCAAGTTAAAAAAACACTACAACAAATTAAAAAACACTACAACAAAATAAAAAACAACTACAAAATAAAAAACACTACAACAAATTAAAAAAACACAACAACAAATTAAAAACACACCTACAAATAAAAAACACAACTACATTAACGTACAGAGGTAGGTACCAGTGTGCAACATGAGACATCGCTGATTGGACGACACTGCAGTTCGGCTTTTGAACCAGAAGTTATTCTTCCTGTAACGCGTGGTTTGGAGAGGAGGAAGGACAGCAAAATGTTTTGGCCAAACTGCGGAAAAGAACTGGTTGAGCCATCCCTGAACTTTTGCAGCGGCTGTGGCAAAAGGCTTAAAGAAATATCTACCATCGGAGACACCCAACAACCTTCGAGTAAGTTAATAAGAATAGTGTAATGCTTACGTTGCTTGTGGATGTAACGTTAGCTTACTACTATCGTTAGCGGATTCCAGACCGTACCCTTAGCCGGCCCCAGCAGCTGCTACATTTGGGTCATCTGTAACACGCATGTTTGAAAAACTGCGCAACAGGAAGAATAGCTTCCAGTTCAAAAGCGGAACTGCAGTGTCGTCCAATCAGCAATGTCTCATTTTGCCCACTGGTACCTACCTCTTCCGGTAGGTTAATGTAGTTGTGTTTTTTAATTTGTAGTTGTGTTTTTAATTTGTTGTTGTGTTTTTTAACTTGTAGTTGTGTTTTTTAATTTATTGTAGTGTTTTTTATTTTGTAGTTGTTTTTTATTTTGTTGTAGTGTTTTTTAATTTGCAGTTGTGTTTTTAATTTGTTGTAGTGTTTTTTTAATTTGTAGTTGTGTTTTTTAATTTGCTGTAGTGTTTTTTTAACTTGCTGTTGTGTTGTTTATTTTGTACTTGTTTTTTATTTTGTTGTAATGTTTTTTAATTTGCTGTAGTGGTTTTTAATTAGCTGTAGTGGTTTTTTAATTTGTAGTGGTGTTTTTTAATTTGTTGTTGTTGTTTAGTAATTTGTTGTTGTGGTTTGCACTTCAGGGCCACCATAGTTTATACTGCATTCGGAGTAACTTCCATCTATATGTATGTTATTACTAATTAAAGCAGCAAAACCGAATGTGTTCACACAAGGTGCATTTTCACATCTGAAACAACCACGTGCAAACGCAAACACCTGTATTGGATATGCATGTGAGTAATTGTGATTATATTAATTGTGTCATGTAATTATTTCAGTTATTAATTCATGTCATTTGACAGCTTTACTTCTTACATCGCATGTTTTGTATTTAGGGTTAAACGGTAAAGAACTGAAACTTACTGAAAACCTCTGCGATGAACTGGAACGACTGTGAGCCAGACCTCCACTGTCCAACATTGGTGGCGCCTGACCTCACTGATGCTCTTCTGGATGAATAGAAGCAAATTCCAGCATCCACATTCCATCATCCAGTGGAAAGCCTTCCCAGATGTCTGGATATATGCTGTTTGACATGATCTTTAGATGAAATGTTCAATAGACCCAAAAGACATGTTTGGTGAGGAGACCTGGCTCACCATTTCAGATTATCCCCACAAGTTTTTAAAAGAGATTGATGTTAAGGCTTTGTGCAGGCCAATCTTAATCAAGAATTTTGTTTTATAAACAGGAACACTATTATTATAGAGAATAAACAAGCATCAAAAAACTATTGCAACAAAGTTAGTTGATGTGGCATGAGCAAAAGTTTTTAAAAACCACACAACTGGGGTTAGGGGTGGGGTTTCATTATTGTTTTTGTATGATGTTTTTGCAGCATTAATTCAACCAATTCCCATGAGATCAGGCTGGAACAGAATGAATCTGTTATGTTAAACTAAGTAAATGCATTAGCTAAAGATTTTTTATTATTACAATTATTTCTAAATACAACCGATGTATAATTCGCAAAGGATTTATAAACATCTCTCAGTATGCAAAAGAGGTTGTTTTAGATGCTGTTAAAGAGCATCAATTATCCGATTCCCGATTTTACATTTCTTTTGGTGTGTAAGTGTGTGCATGTTAACAATATGCAAAGGTACAAACCCCAAAGTAAACGATGATGCGAGTTATCATCTCCAACGTAAATCTCTTTTCTTGGACTACAACAAACACACGGATTGTAGGCAACAGTTTTCTTCCTAGGATTGGTGATGTAGACATGACTGACATTATCATAATTCCTCCCGCTTCTGACTCACAGCCTGTAAGTTAACTCCTAAGGAGCGTCACATTTCCGGCTGACATCAGAGGTATTCAGGCCAATCACAATGTAAAGATAAGCTGGCCAATCATGAACACAGCACTTTTCAGATCGATGAGCTTTGTACATGAATCTGAAGAGAGTGAAATCTGGAGCTACAAAAATGTATGGTTTGTGGACAATTATGTGTTTTTAACCATAAAATACACAAACACATTGTATTATACCAAATACACAAAATAATGTTGTTTTTAGCAATGAAACATGTGCCCTTTAATATGTTGATTTGTATACACTACTGTTTAAAAGTTTAGGGTCACTTACTCATGCTATATTTAGTAAATTATATATATTTTAATATAAAAGTAAACTCATCAATGGAGTAATACACACTCTAAAAAAAATCTAACCAACATATATTTTTTACTTAACAAATAAAATTAAACAACTTATTTTGACTTATCACAGATCAAAACTTTAGGTCTCATTGTGAGATGCTTATTTAAACAGCAAACATGCTGAGCTCTTATTGGCTGGATATTCTTCATTATTTGTACAACTTAGGTTATGTTAATCTCAGCACTTACTCATACATTTTAAAACCAAAACTTATAACATTAACATTAGTTAGTTAATGCACAATGAACTAACTCAAACAACTGTATTGTTATTAACTAACATTAACAAAGATTAATAAATGCTGACAATCTATATTACTCATTGTTAGTTCATGTTAGCTAACACAATAAGGTTGTATTAACAAATAGGGGAGAGTAGGGCACAAAGTAAAGCTTTTTGGCTTTATCATTCATAAAATATTTAAGTTAGATTCATATATTTTTAACAATTAACACACACATCTCTGCTACAATAAACACTTGAGTTTTGTTTGTGGAACCTACTGTTATCGTACAATTACACAGAAAGTGACAGGAGGAAATGTTTCAGGTTATCCCGGTGGGGTTCATTGTAACAAAAAGAGGGATTGTTGTAACACTTGCTAGAAAATAGTTAAACACAAATAATTCAACCAAATTCTGCCTATATACTAAAGGTGGATATTGTTTATATGTCTGCCTATAATAAATAGATATCCACACATTCATCCAGCTATAATCGTTCATCTAACCATCCTTGTATTGTGCATCATTGCATATGAATAGAATTTTTTAAAGGGCTGCACAATTAAGACAAAAAAAAAAAATCGTGAGTTATTTCCCCTGATATTGTATTAACAGTTATCATTTTGATGAATAGTATTTAAATTGTTTTCATTTCATTATCATTGTATATCTAAAGCTTAATTGTAACACAGTGTGACAACTTACCCCGCTGTGTAAAAATGTTTTTAATCCCAGCTATCATTTACTAGGAGTTGCTGACATGTTTCAAAATGGTGTTATGTTTTAGGTAACAAGACAGTGATTAAAATAGTATAAGGTTGGATTTGGTGATTTACACACCCAATTCAGAAATGAAAAAAAAAAAAAATTATATATATATATATATATATATATATATATATATATATATATATATATATATATATATATATATATATATATATATATAAGATGAAAAATTTTACTTTTATGCCTCCAAAACACTCTTGTTTAGAATTCACAAATTCACAGGAGGTCAAAAGCACGGATTGCTCAGCCCTGTATAAAAATATTGAGTAGCCATGTTACAATTAACCCTGCGTTAGTTTGTGCCCCAACCTTATTGTAAATTGTTACCAAGAAACAAATATGATTTTTTTATTATATTTTTCTTCACACGTTACTAATTTTAAACATTTAAAAACATTTTAATCAAGTGACTCTAAATATTTGAACACCATAGTGTAATGTATTCAGTATAGGTCTCAAACCATTTCAATTCTCAGTTCTAAGCTCATAATGACAATTGTGAGAATAAAACATCATGAATAAACATCCATAGAGTGATCTGGGACCAAGCGTATTTGAACATTGAAATCATTTTAATGTTTTAAAGCAAATACAGTTTACTTCACTGGGTCAACACATGTGAACAATATATATATTTTTCATATCATTACCGACCTCAGCAGACATACATTCACACGGCTGCATGAAGACAAGATCTTTCTTTTTGTTTGTTTTATGCTTTTTTCGTTTGTTTTGTTGCAGTTATGTACAAAGTCATCGTAACGCATCGGCCCCACGCCTCTATACAGAAGCCATTGACATATCAAAACGTATCTACCAAAGTCAATGTTAAAGTAGATTTATGGCAATAAGCTATATATCTCCAACCAAACTGAGCTGTCTAAATTATTTTGCAGACTCCACGCTGCTTCTGTTCCCTCTACATACAGTACAGTAAACCCAGCTATAATCTCCAACTTACATTACATTATTTACAGTGGAATGTCAGGCTTTGAAGTGGGCAGTTAGAAAGACAAGACACAGTGGAATGAGAAAACCGAGACTCCAACCGGACGAAAATATCAAAAAGGAATACAAAAATCAATACTTTACAGCTATATCTTTCTTAAAAAAAAGAAAAACGTTTATGTACGCCCATGCGCTTGTGCGGAAAAGCCTTAACATCAACTGCGCCACCAGACAAAACAAACGGCCGATATGGTTTTTGAAAATGAATTATAATAGCTCGAGTCTTCTTACATGTCATTACAGCCTTTTGGTGGATAAGTTACTTGTGCTTAGCTTGACAAAAATAAAAAGGACCCTCAATAAACAAACCCCTGGGTGCACAGGGATCAAAACAGTCTGTTCATGAGACAGAAGCAAAAAATAACAAAAAACGATTAGAAAAAAGCTTGTGCTTTAGCTGAAGTAATGCCAGTCCGACTGATCTTGCAGCAATGTTTTATTTTTTAAGCTGTCGACGGACCAGCGATGGCCCGCTTTTAATTTATCGAAGCAAAGAAATGCGTGAATTCATAAAAGTTTAAAAACAAACCTGCATCTTCCGTAATACTTGAAGTCCAGGCGATGAGATTTCAGACTCGTGATATGTTTATGATATTGTCATGCTACTGTCTAAAACGATGTACAGTAACACTGCAGACAGGACACGATAAAAAAAAAAAAATATAAATCAAATATGTACAAGTTTCGGACATAAAAAAGTAAAACCTTACATCTCACATCATAGGCACTGCAATTTGAATAACGCTGCACATTCACTTGAGTTAAGCTAAAATATAATCATCAAACTAAGCGACAAATGTACAGTTTTTCATCATGTGGATTGTTTTAGGGAAAATGTGTGAGCATGTGGTCTAGCATTGAGTTTTTAATTAATATGCAACGTAGATAAAAGTGAATTGAGACTATATATATTTTGAGACTTTCATGTATTCGAAGTACACATGTTCTACACCTGGCCGGTTGCATAAACATAGCCGTGACATTAAGACTGCGTCTTAAGAATGATTCTGACTAACTAGCAATTAGTTAGGGCTAATCAGTTTTATTATTTGTATTTAAATAAAACCAATCTACCTTTCTATGTAACATACTTAAAACAGTTATGATCAGTCTTGAAGAAAAAAATTCATGACTAACTTTTAAGACTAGCCTTAAAGTTTTATGCAACCGGCCAATTCAGGTATTCAAATATGCTAATTTGATGATCATTTAAGGAGTGTACAGTGATACACCCACATGTTGAAATCCATCAAATCTGCGTATTTTTGCTTCAGTGCATTTCAGATTCGGTCTGGACCGGCTCGTATAAGTGGCTTTCATCTAGCGTTTCCTTGGGTCCTCATGGATTGTCTGATGTGTGATTATAGCGATTCAGCATCCTGATCTCTATTTCTTATCCAGAGCCCTGTTTAAGGCAGACAAGGGAATTAAATATTTCATGATAAATTCCACTAATGCATTCTTTTTAGAGTCTGGAGGGCATTATGGATGCAGTCGGTGAGCTTATTTGTCTCTGGAAATGAAATCGTTTCGGTGAATACCGCCCACCCTTTCACAAACACAAAACTCCAATACCCTGGTGGATCTCTTGAGAAACATCAAGTCTCTGGCTAAACCGACCAAACGAAAGCGAAACACATGCAATAAAATAAGGCTTGGATGTCCGTACGGTTTGGTGCAGACCGATGTCCATGTGTATAGATGAATTCCGACTTGCGCTGAAAGTTTTACGTGTCTTTTGCGCCATTTCGCGAAAAACATTGATGCCGTTTCATTTATTGAAATGTTGATTAATATGTAGCCAACAAATGTGCTCCTTTTAGAGGATCAGGTACAGCGTTTGGAAAGCATTCCTGACTGCAGACTAGCAGCACTGTGCTTTCGAATATCCAGCAGGTGGTTTCATGCTCGTGCCTGTATTTTTCGGCCAATGGGAGCCGGTCGCTGCCAAGTTTACCTTTGGCTCCAGACTTTGCAAATTCCCATGACCCTTGCCTTTAATGCTACGTTCTCCAGTGTCCAGCAGAAAGGCCCTAAATGGTGCTTGTAAAAACAACATCCTGTGAAACTAAACATTATCATTGAAACATTTGTAGGTCAAAATCCACCACTCCACATCACCAAATCTAAATAACAAACAGGTTCTGTCTTTAAAACAACACCATAATATACAGGATTAGCCTTTTATGTCTGGATCCGGGTATGGAAAGACGACACGTGATGAATGCTAAGACTGAGGAGCTGTGGGATTTTCTCAAACACATCAACCCCACACTCTTATCAGTATACAGCATTGGAGACGCGTGAGGGTTGCATTATCTGTCTATGCTCCATTTTTGCCAGCTATGCGCTATATGACTAATGCTGCATATGGGCGCTTTGAGATGCAGAACCCTCGTAGATGGGTCTTAAAATAAATACTGGTTTTGAAAAGATGTCCTTTTTTCCCATTGTGTTGAAATGCCACATTCGGACAACATAACTCTGGGTCTTTTGAATTATTACTGTGGCGAACTGGTTTCACCAAAATGGCAGAATTGCTTACATAAAACAATATTGAGCTAATTTATCCTCTGACCTCATACATGTATCGGCAAGAATATCTAATATTAAGTTCCCCCTTTTTTTGGTAACCAACACTCCATATAAAAGCAAGATTATACAAAACAGACAAACAAAAAGTCCATTAAAGTAAAATCAATATGATATAAAAAAAAATCGTACATCCAGTGTATGACTTTCACAATATGACCAGCAAAATACCCCTTCCCAAAACAGTTACAGTCTCTTTTTACACATTTAATACATTTATGACAACAAAATGAGGCAAAAATGATAATACAATGTAATATTTTCAAGCAACCTGCCTGTCCAGCCTTAGTGGATGTTGACTGGTCTCAGTCCGTGAGAATACCTCTTGCAGTTTTTTTTTCAAAAGCATGTGGATATTTAATGATGTTGATGCTGCGAGCTGTTTTTCTACAGCTGTTTATTTTGATGGGCTCTGATAAGGTTACCGGGTGAGGGGCTGGGGTGAGGTGCAGGTAGAGATAAACACATGGAGGGTTGTAGTGATGGAGGTGGTTGGGTGGTATTGGATGCAGGATAGGGCAAAAGGTTGTTGCTCTTTTTTGTTTCCATTCCATTGCATGCCGCTTTACACGTACCACTCTTTCTTTGAAATAACAGAGCCGTCGGTTTGGGACACCATGTCGTCGGTGATCTCTGGTTCGGGGTCGTACTGGAAAGCTAGAGTCCGTTCGTCGTAATCGCGACTCTCGCCTTCGTCTACGGTGAAATAGGGTCTCTTCAAATCCTCGGAATTGCCATCGAAATCCCGATCGCCGCCTTCGAAACTGCCAGGCCCGGTAATTTGGGCGGGTTTCTTTTCATCGTCCGAATCGTCGGGGTACTGTAGGTTCTTAGGCACTGGTGGATGTGTTGGTATTCCCCCCGCCTTGCTGTACCCATTGCCAAACACGTGCTTTTTGGTGCTGTAGTCGCCCTTGAAGGTGCGCTGACGACGCCTCAGGAAGAAGACCAGAAGAGCGATGGCGACGATCAGCAGTGCCACGCCACCCACCGCCCCGCCGATGGCCGCTCCAGAACCGTGCTGTTCCAGTGGGGTCGTACGGCTCACGAGAGTTGGGTAGGGAATAGGGAATTCTGGGTAGGAAAAGACAAATGGAGGGGAGAGTGTGTCAGTGCTCAGGTGGGAAGGAGGTGCATTTGTGCAGGTGCAGGTAAGGAACATAGGGTAGGAAAAACAAGGAAAGAAGGAAGAAGCCCCCCCCCAAATTGATCCAATAGGACAGTTTTATATAGGAAAGCAAGCTTTGAAGATTTACAGTCACATGCATGTTATGAAATGAAAAAAAGAAGTTTGCATTCAAAATGAAGCTTTCAAAGGTTCAACGCTACAGAAAACCGATTGTTTGTCTGATGGATAGGAATGTTTAGAGACTGATCCACATCGCCCCAATAAACAGCAACATTTATTTATTCTAAAAAATTCTAAAGATAGCTTTTGGATTAAGAATGCTGGGAAACAGTCACGTTGAAACTTCTCCAACAAACACTAATGTGGTTAACAAACTGATCCAACAAAACCAAACAAAAGCTGAAATTTAGTTTGTTGACGTTTGTCGGGACGGTGTGAATTAGCCTTAACATGCATCTTGGAATTAGCTCAGTCAGTTTGAAATCAAGTGTGGAAGCTGGACCCGCCTCTCTAAAATTCTCATTGGCCAACGTATGCCAATGTCCACCATCCTATTAAAACTTCACTGCGTATCCATAATGCAACTCTTTGTCAGTTTTTCACAGCAGCGCTCTTTTTAAACTCTATTACATAAAGCGACTATTAACAGCAATGATCAAAGCCAACACTACTTTAGTCAGAAAGGCCTAAAAATCATAAATTCAGCACAGATGGCTCTTCTTTGAAGCTCTGACCTTGTTGGCTCGTATTGGATGACAAAGTTCAACTAATTTATGCTATAAAACACAATCATTTTCCTTTATATCTAATGAATTAGATAAACAATGAAATCGGTTCAAGGGAAAGGCAAGCCAAACAATACTGTTGAGCTTTCAAAAGTGCATACAGTAAAACAGCCATGTGGTTTTTAAAATCCTGTTGGAACATGAATCCACTGGAAGCCTACTGTACTGACACCCACAATACGTGGTTACAGCTGAGACAGTGGTTTATGGGTTTGTTTTCAAAGCACATGAAAGACATGCATCCAACAGACAGCAAATAGCATACCATGTAATAAGTCCATTTTCTACAGTACACAAAGCACTGCAATAAGCAAAGAGAAGTAGTTACAGCTCAAGAAGAAATTCACACACGCTCACACACATACAAGACATTTATGGGCTGGATCATTTACAATTGCCGGATTAACAGCTTATACGCTTACACGTTGTTTCCCAAGACTTTACTTTGTTTGACACCCCTTGTAAACATAACCACAAAGAATTGCACCAGGCCTGCCCAAACATCTACCAATGTCAACCAGCATATGAAATAGAGAATCATGAAACCAGATGTGACTAAGCAAACTACCTCCACCACAGTTTTAGTAAAACTTCAATTCCAATCCATATTAAGTTAAAGATTAACTGCTGTCAAGCAAACATATACAAACCTGAGGCAAAGACAGCATGCTGCACACATACTACTGTATTAATATCACGCTTCAGCTTTATGATAACAAGCAAACAGTAAATGCTAGACTCCCGCAGTCATATTTTCAGTCTGAAGTCTATGCCATTTACATGTGCTAATAGAATATGCCTGTTAAAAAGGTCATCTGCTGCTGCATGCGACAGTGACTTATTGAATATAGGCAGTAATAAGACGGTCGAGGTGAGCTGCATTTGACACATCCCAGCTTCTTAATGAGCTTCTGTTCTGGACGTGAAAGAAAACCGTCTGGTACCGGGCTGCACACTCACTGACCGTCGATATGTCATACTGACACGCTTAGAAATCTTCTGAAGTATTACAGTGATAAAACGGAAAAACCTCAAGGGATTCGATCCATCTTGCGGCTTAATCTAAAAATATGAAGTTAAATGCTATGACGGGGGAAAGAACAAGCACTAAAGACAAAACAGACTGAAAGCGAATAGTGAAGGGAAGAGTTTCAGGCTACATCGTAAAAAATGCAGCATGAAGTTAAAACAACTTCAAGTCAATTCAATGTACTATTTTAAGTTTTGACCTGTAGATAGTTGACATACCTTATAAAAACAAGTTGAAATTGCTTAACTTAATTTTAAAGTTAAAGTAGCATTAACCTCCTAAGACCCGAGCTTTGGTTTGTCTTTTTTTTCCGATTTCTTCCAGCTATTATGGAGTTAAGCAGAACCAAAAAATGTAATAACCAAATATTTTTCTTTGAACATGAAGCTTTGTCCACGTTTGTGTACAACAGGTTCCAGTTACACAGCATTAAGTATTTTGGTGCAAACAACAAAAAAATTTGATGTTTAGTGTAAACCGGCTCTTATGCTACGTACATACCAAACGCGTAGCATCGCGTTGCTCGCTCTAGATTATTCGCGGGATTTAACTTTGTGTCATGCTAATTTTTCGCTTGAGTTGAATATTTTCAACTTGCGCGAAGGCGCGTTTGAGGCGAATAGCGTGTGTTTTCGGGGCAATCGTGCCGCCCAATTCACGTCATTCGCATCGCTCCGTGCGAGGACGCGTCTTATCGCGTCTTTGCATTGACTTTGTATGTATACTAGCGCAAATCGTTGAACTCGCATCTGGTGTGAACCCACAGTTAGGCGTGCACACTGAGAGTTTAAAAAAATTCAACTTTTGATCTCTCTCACACAGCCGTCCAATCGGAGTGAATGAGGGGCGGGACAGATATCACAACAACCAACCGGCGCATCGTACAATGATTGATAAACAAAGCAGAAGTATCACAGCAACCAAAGCGCTCAGCTGTAGAAAGCTGACAGTCGGCTGAAAAAAAGCTGTTTGCCGGGCGTCTTCAGTCACGTAAAAAATCTTTGGTGTGCACGCCCCCTAAGGGTCTTTTTTCTTTCGAGTCAACTTATGTCAGTAGCTGCGTTTCAACCAACCACATTTTGAAGTATTGCATGAAAATCCCTTAATTCACAAAAAAGTTTTTACGTTTGCTTGAGGTGGTTTTTGACTTAAATGCAAATAATTGGAGATGGAAACGCATTTGCCGAATAAATTCTGACGTAGCGAACATTAAACCTATGGGACTGATCATTTAACTGTATCAGCTGATGTTGTCTTTGCCATATATGGGGTTCAACGTCCTCGCAATTTTCTTTGCAATGTCATCTTCTGTTTAGTTTGGGAATATATTGTAGTTAAAATGCAGTCAAATATAAAGTCAAAAATCTTGCCAAAACGTAACTAAAGGCAGCCCTGTCTGCCTCTTGTAAGCGTGCCTTGTTTTATTTACTGCTGGTTACTAGGTTACCATTACCACCATCATTCACTCAAACAACTACATGGAAACACACCTAATAGGCTTCATGCCCAGCTGCACTACTTCCTGAACTTCAGCCAGCTCCTTGTTTCCTGTCTGCCATTATTGGACAAACTGATTAATCCAAGTGTGTCTGATTATTGTTGTTGTGACTACTGAGGTCAGGCACACCTGGATTAATCAGTTTGTCCAATAATGGCAGACAGGAAACAAGGAGCTGGCTGAAGTTCAGGAAGTAGTGCAGCTGAGCATAAAGCCAATTTGCATGTTTCTTTTTGGAAATTTTGAAAAGATTCGCTTCACATTTGGATGGAAACCCCACTTCAGAAAAACAGCAGTTTAAAAAGAATCTTGCCGAGCAAGTCAGATTTCATAAACATGTTTATAGACAGCTACCTGCAACCTGTTTAACGGCACAAAATTTTCATCGCTAGATACCCAAAACACAACCTGTTTTAACTGCCCAAACAGTTGAGGGGAACTCTATAATCGAGTTGAGAGGTTTGTCATTGGGACGGTAAAAGCAAAATGCGTGTTTGAGAGGCTTAAACGCTTTTAAAAATTTTGTATCTGTGTTTGGATACGCTTGCATACAGTGTGTTTTATGATATAATGTAAGCAATCATTAAGCTGCTGGCAAGAAAGCCACTTTTGTAATTAGCCATTATGAGAATAAAGCAAGAAACGCAAACATCAAACCACCCATGACGTATAATGGGTTTTTAAACTATTTCATTTTCAAATATATAAACCATTATTTTGCATTTTAAAGCAACACCTAATAATATTAGTATAAATGCTTAAGCTAACTTGCCGCTGTTCTACAGAATGAAGGGTCAAGGGAACAATCTGCCATTACAAGTCTTCCTCTCAAGTTCAATTACACTCCAATGCTAAAGTCATTCATCCAAAAGAACAGTGATGCTCTCTCTCGTCTATTCTGTGTTTACTCAGAGAGCGTCCAAACTGAGGTTTGGCCGCCAGTGGTGTGGCCACTCTCTCATCTATCAGCTCTTGAGTCTTAATCTGGCCTTTAATGGGATTAGATGAACTGGGGGCTTCATTATAAAGCGAGAGAGAAATCCACAAGACTAGAGGACGTGAAAGCAACTGAGCCTCTTTTTCTAATTCGTTTTTCGTTCCTCCTTTGCACCTTTCTGTCAGTATCTCCTCGGTTCTCTCTCCATCACTCTAATTGGCTTACTCGTTTTGTTCCCGTTGGTCTTTATCCCTCATTCTTTTCCAGCTGAAGTTATGTGTTTATACATATACAGTGTTGGGAACGTTACTTAAAAAAAGTAATTAGTTATAGTTACTCACTACTTGTTCCAAAAAGTAACTGAGTAAGTAACTCAATTACTCTATAATAAAAGTAACTCGTTACCAGGGAAAGTAACTATTTGCGTTACGGTTAAAAAAAAGTTGCTATATGTCAAAGAATTTGTATTTTTTTAGCCGTTTTCACATGTCAGTTGAAATGAGTAGAACAGACAGGTGTTCATACATAACTTTCCATATTTATTGCACGTCAACAGACAGCAAGAGTTTTATCCTACACTTCAAGTATTATCTTTGTAAGAAAAGTAAACAGTTACACCATATAAAGTGCATTTAACGTCAGCAAACTAAATTAAATCAAACTCTCTCAACCTGAGACAACTGGTCAAGTAAACAACCTGTACTTCCAAGTGTTTTGTTCACAAAAAGTTAACTTTTAAACAACAAAAAGCGTGTTTGCTCTGTAGTCGTATTCTTAATTAAATAAATCAAACTCCCAATGTCAGACAACTGGTCTGGTAGACATTCTGTACTTCAGGTATTTTCTTCAAAAGTAAACAGTTAAATAATATAAAGTGTGTTTGCAATAACTGTAGCAAATTAAATAAATCAAACTGAGATAAATAGTCTGGAAAACATAGGCTGCTGTATTTCGTTTTCTTCATTAAAAAAGTAAACAGTTTAACAATATGATTCATTAAATTAGAGTTGCTTACAACGGATGTCGACAAAGTCTTCGCTCCCGGACATAATGTACACATTACATGCACGTTCTTGCTTTGACCACAATGAATTTGAAGTAGTGCTTATATCTCCACCTTGAAAATGCCAACTTTTCATCGGATTGCTCCTCCTGACTCGCCATCTCTTCTGCTGCCGCGAATCTCTGTTTAGCTGTTGCGTGTGTGGGGGTAAATTTCAAATGCCGTTTGTGCGCCCTTGAAGGGCACTTCGCGAAGGGGATGTAAAATCCAAATAAACAGAAAAAGACGCTGTATTTTATCACCAAGTGTATTTTAATTAGCCACACTATCAGACAACATTGCGCAACTTTATCTAGAGTTACATCAAGAGATTTGATCTTCGAAGGGAATAGGGCATAGTGATCATCACTTTCGATTGGAATTCGCCCTGTGTGTGTGTGTGTGTGTGTGTGTGTGTGTGTGTGTGTGTCGCCGCAGGCGCGTGCGCTGGCATGTGTATAACAACACTGGCTCTGATTGGCTACCATGAAACACATTACTCTGCCTTAGCCAATCATAATCGCTTATCTCGTTATTAACCTACCTCCTCACTAGCTGTGTGAGCCAGGGTTGCGTTTGGATCACACAGGTTAAGTCAGTGCATAGTAACGCACCGCATATAACGTCCGGTAACGTTAACGGCGTTGTAATGGCGGGAAAAGTAATTAATTAGATTAGCCTGTTACTAAAAAATGAACGTCGTTACGTAACGCCGTTCTTTTAAACGGCGTTATTCCAAACACTGTACATATAGTATATTTATGGCAGGGGTAACAAGCTTTAACCAGACAGACACTAAAACCTCAGAATGACCACTTTGAAAATGTATTGCATTTTTTTTTTAAGTGAAGGCTTATAAGGATCTGTATTTGAAGAGTTTGGTTCCAAAATGCAATAAATCCATTTTGACTAATTTTTCATAAGATCCTCTGGGGTCAATGTGTTAGCATGACAGAAGCTTGATGCTGTCGGGAGAACAAGCAAGAGCCGTCGCCCGAGTGCCTCTCACAGAAAACCACCACAGGTTTATCAATGCCCTCAAAAGTATTATTTTGTTTTTGTTTGTTTGTTGATCACGAAGCACAAAGTAGATGAGGAAATCTAGGATTTCATGTGTATTCAAAGCGCGCCGTTGTTGTCTACAATGGGGGAATGGTGCGCGGTGATTTGTTGAGCAGATTTATTGCATTCTGCAGGGAAGGAGGACTTGCATTTGTCATGATTTTGGAATAAAAATGAGAAAAGATGACAGAATAATATGGCGGATATCAGATTTTGTGTAAATTAAAGAATTTCCTTTTTAATACTGAGCCAACCCAGTCTCACCCCATGTCGTCAATATTTGACGACACTTGACCATGCGTCAATATGTTGACGCGGAGGGTATACCTTTCGAGTCATTTTTTGACGAACTGGGGACTTCAATACTATTACGTCCGTTGCATTCTCTTTCCTATTTTTTTACCATTTTCGCGTCGGTTTAGGGTTAGATTTACATAATGACATCCCTACCCAAACCTAACTCTAACCCCAACGCCAGGTGACAACTGTTTAATTTCGCGTACCTAACTCTAACCCCAACGCCAGGTGACAACTGTTTAATTTCGCGTACACTGTTTAATTTTGCGTAATCTAACCCTAAACCGACGCGAAAATGGTAAGAAAATAGGAAAGAGAATGCAACGGACGTAATAGTATTGAAGTCCCCAGTTCGTCAAAAAATGACGCGAAAGGTATACCCTCCGCGTCAACATATTGACGCATGGTCAAGTGTCTTCAAATATTGACGCCATGGGGTGAGACTGTGTAGACTGAGCAGATACAATACTGATTTTGGCGTTTTTTAATGCCGTTTATCATGTTTTGGAACTAGATTCTTCATTTGTTTTGATTAAGTGGATTAACAAATCACTGAGTGCCAAATAAGAGCTAGTATAGTAGCAATAACGCATGTAATACTTGTCTTAGCCAATCTTAACTAATAAGCCCAAACCTTCAATATTATTTTAAAGAACGTTGCATGGCTTCATTAGGCTCACAAGGACTCTCAAACAATCAAAAGTTATGGAGGAAAAAGATGAAAGACCCGAGGCATGATGGGAATGAAAAGATGTTTTTACATCCCAATCTTCTACTCTTGTTATGAATACTCAAACATCTCATCCATCCTCGAACAAATGGTATTTGTGACCCTACCTGTAAAACCCAGCTAAAATCTTTTACAGTTTTATACATGCTGCAAAATCATCCTGCATTATGAAAAGAACATTCTGTGAAAATATAACCTTGATATCTTTAATATTGATTGAGTAAGATCATGCCAAAGATTAAAATCAATAAATGAAATTTAAACTCTGATCCTCCTAATTTCATAATTTGATTATAATGCTATGCCCAAACCAAAAGTGTTGCATCGTGAAGTGCACTGAACTTATCCGTGTGGTGGGTCTGTTCTTGATCACAGGAGTAATCATATTAACACAACATTAATAATTCAACAGAGACCGGCTGCTTTTCTTCACTGGATGGCAGATCGGGGCAGGGAGGTGACAGACACGTATCATTGCTACAAGGAGGGGATCGGTGGGGACCCCCAGACTTCAATACCATGTTGCCAGTAGCTACACCTGTCAGGAGATAGATAAAACCTCACTGGCAGCGTGTCTCCAACTGCACTGATACTAGTTTGGCTGACAAAAGAGGCCGCCTATTAACAAGCCTCTGGGAATATGCACATAGTGGCGTAACCTTGAGTTGTGATGGACAACCAGTTCACTGGTTAGATAACCTGGCGGAAAACATGAAAGATTATTATTTGATCAAGCTGCATGGATTTATAATGTGCATCTCGCGGGTCCAAAACGGCATCATCAAAAAAACAAAAAACAAAAAATAATATATATATATATATATATATATATATATATATATAATATATATATATATATATATATAAAATAGCTAATTTTGATAAATTTACTCCAAATAAAAGTATTTTGGTATATGATTCTTTTAAATTCAGGCATGCCTAGTTCTGCAAAAATGTAATTATACTGCCAAAAGATTTTCATTTGGGCTAATCCTTTTCAATTCACTTATTAAGTCATTTTAATTTTTAAGTATTACAATTATTATAAAGACCTCATAAAACAACCAAACTGAGTTCTGACATCATATACATATGTGAGCATAGTCACAAAAGTTTAACTTTGTTTTTTCAACCCAATGTTGGGTCAAAAAGGGACAAACCTAGTCTTTGGGTTGTAATTTAATAAATGCTGGGTTGTTTTAACCCATTGCTGGGTCAAATAAACATTTTCTGTGTGTTTTTTTGGTTCGTCCACTTTTTAAACCAACACTGGGTTGAAAATAACCCAGCATTTTTTAAAGGTGTATGGATTGATATCTACTTTCTCCAATGAGATACAATGAGGTGTATCCACATTTTTGTCCAATAAAATGCTTTACAGAATGACAATGTTCCTCTAGCTTATACCACCACAAAATCAGATTACCTAAAAAAATAAGAAATCCTTATTCGCCACAATAAATCCTACAGGCCACTGTTTATTAAAAAAAAGGGGTGAGTATAAAGAAATACACCAACCCAGAAAAGACTAACGTCCTAGTCAACATAGTCTTTAACTCCTTCACCGCCATTGACGAATTAACTCATCAATTAAGAGAACACGCTTCCCTAACAATGCCGAGTATTTCCGGCTTTCCGCAATATTGTTATTATCTTATGCAACTTATACAACCCGGAAGTATCGCCCTAGAGCAAACAGCTGTATGTCTGTGTAAGTTTTGAAGATTGCGCTGAATCTGATCTCTGCTTTTTGCTCAAAATGCTGTTTTTGAAGAAACCTTCCTATATTTGAGAGGTAATAAAAAAAGAACTAATGGATATAGGATGAAACGTTTTTTTTTTTTTTTTTAAAGCAGAGGGTCTGTTCTTTCATTTGATATATTGTATGTTTGAATATTTAAAGAAGAACATTTTCTGGAAGGCATTAAACTTTTTGTAAAAATCGTGAAAATTCTGCCGCTGACTGGCAACTTTTTTTTTAAACGCTGGCGGGGAAAGAGTTAAAATACTAAGACAATTCTTCTTCATGGGCAAAGCATATCCATGAATCTGTTAAGACAATCACTACCACTATATTATTATAAACATAACATGCAAATCAGTAAACAAGTGTTAACTGCATGTTAATAAAGTGACTCATTTGAACAGATTAAGATAGACTTCATAGTTAACACATCATGAGACACCATCTATAAATATACAATAAAAAAATCATAACTTTCAATAGGACATCAGGCGGTTGCCGTCACTGTCATGAAACTGTCATGAGCTGTTTCATGTGAGACTGACAACACGTCTGAATTTAGACATCGCCCGCTAGTGTGGATGATGTGTGTGAAGACGACAGCATTATAAAATGTGACGATGTGTATGTTGCAAGTATGTGTGTGATTGAAAAGAGTCTGGGGGATTAGGATAAATCTAATAGAATTGATGTTATCAAATCAGGAAAAGATTTACAATAACAGGTCGCCAAATTATCTCTCACTCACACACCCCCAGCTACGACACTTGTAACTATTATGCATTCTATTCAAACCATTAATTGTTACAGATGATAAAGATTGCCAGACTTAGAAGGAAATAACCACTGGTTAGGACATAAATAAGTTTCATACTTTTTGCATGAGAAAAAGATCGAAAAAATGTAAACATTGACAATTACGTTCACCTACACTGCAAAAAAAGAAAATGTCTGACTTAGTGTTTATGTCTTGTTTTTCACTATAATATATATATATATATATATATATATATATATATATATATATATATATATATATATATATATATATATATATATATATATATATATATATATATAAAAAACTTATAGGGATCGCAATTAATTGCATTCAAAAAGTTTGTTTTGGCCTAATATATGTGTGTGCAATTATTTTGTATATATAAATATGATATTTTTATAGTATAAATTAATTTTAAAATAATAATAATAAAATAATTATTTATACATGTATATGTTTATTTATATATACATAATAATTGCACACACAAACACAGACACACACATTTGAGAATCCACTTAATTGTTTTTTTTTTTTTTAAGAAAACATGACTTAATATCTTGAGTTATTTTGTTTAAGAATATACATATATAAAATGTAGACAATAAAAATAAGTTAAGATGTTCATTTTTTTTTGCCTTGTATTTATTAATTAAAGCTTCACTTCTGGTTCATTTCGCCCAATGTGAGTTTGCATGTCTATACACGCAGCACATCAGAGAGGATTCCTTAAATATCCAACAAGCTGAAAGGCCGGATGCGAGCAAATAATAAACAGTGAAATCAAGTTGCATGAAATGCAAACATAATGAGATAAAGTGAGGTTTCGAATTAGCTAGTAAAGGTAACTGGAGAAGATGTGTTTATACTCAGTAACTCAAGCGGGAGAGTTAGAGAAGAAATCGAAAGAGCGATTTCTTGCCCTCTTGACTGGATTTGCCAACAGTTGTGAAGTCATGGAAATGTAATGCTGCCACAAAGAATATATTCTCATCAGCAGAACTGATGTCAACAGGCAGACCGCCACATAGAGACCACATAACTCCTTACAGGCTATCATTAGATGTTTTTCTCTTACCTAACACGTCTTTATGCTTCAGCCAAGTCTTAAGGAAACGTAAAGGTTCAACTCGGTTGTCAAGTTAATGGCGGTTACCGCAGAAAATAATCTACATATAAACACAAATGTGTTGACAGTTACACAAAACATGTAATGTAACAACACCGGTTACTACAGTGGAAATAAAAGGAAATGTGAGACTGTCTGTGAAATCCAAGTCTCATAACTTCCTGTAATAATGAGATTAGGTCAAAGTTTGATTTTACGTGACCTTACTAAGTCACTTTTAAAGATATTTAGTTAAAGTTATATTTTCAAAGATCTTTTCATTACAGTATATAGGATGACTTTATGTAGAAACAATGACTTTAGCTGGGTTTTTACAGGCAGGGTTACACATATCCAAAAGATTGAACTACTGTAGCCAGGTTAGTTGCACACTTTTTGCTTTATTTACATATTTAAAGTACTAAACGCTAAATACGTTTGGGGATGTCTTCAATTTATTTGCTGTAGTACTTGTCAGACCTTAACTTGTATTCATCATATTCCTTTAAGTGTCACCTATGTAACTTCAACCTTTAAATGTTAGCCTGCTCTAAGAGAGATAACTGCATATCACAAAAAGATCTTGACATTATGAGAAGATGACACATTCAACGCTCTGATCCCATTCAAAGTGGGGCCAGCACCCATATCACCCTGTAGCCCAAGACTGGTTGCCTACTAAAGCTACGT
Organism: Paramisgurnus dabryanus; assembly: GCF_030506205.2. Classification (NCBI taxonomy): domain Eukaryota; kingdom Metazoa; phylum Chordata; class Actinopteri; order Cypriniformes; family Cobitidae; genus Paramisgurnus; species Paramisgurnus dabryanus. The sequence goes on along the minus strand of NC_133345.1, from coordinate 41,646,394 downwards.
AGGGTTGAGCCTGGTCAGTACTTGGATGGGAGACCTCCTGGGAAATTATACAGTAGGTTGCTGCTGGTAGAAGTATTTGTGAGACCAGCAGGTGGTGCTCACCCTGTGGTCTGTGTGGGTCCTAACAACTCAGTATAGTGATGGGGACACTATACTGTCAAAAAGCACTGTCCTTCGGATGTTAAAAATCCCAGGATGTCTTTTGAAAAAGAGTAGGGGTGTGCCATGGCATGCTGGCCAAATTTGCCCATTGGCCTGTTAATCATCTCTTATATACTAATTGGCAATATCACTATGTCTCCTCTCCATTAATAAGCTGGTGTGTGGTGGACTTTCCGGAGCAATATGGCTGCCGTCACATCATCCAGGTGGATGCTGCACATTGGTGGTAGTTGAGGAAAATCCCCCCTTATATTTGGAAAGCAATTTGAGTGCTGCAGAAAAGCATTATATAAATGTAGTATCAAAGTATCAAAAAGCTAATGAGTGGGGTGGAGCTTTTTTGCATTCTTTTTTGTATCCATGAGACACTTGGATGGCTAGCTCATTTGGCAAAATGTGCATCATTCAACCAGATATCGCAGCTTGGATAATATATCCCATGATGCAATGCACTTCACTGTGATGTTTGATGCATGAACTAGAATTTTACAAGAACCATTTTTTAAAATAAATTAAAATCTTAAAATAACAATGTTACTATTGCTCACACAGAGATTGAAAAATTATACTTTAGTTTCTAACTTTTATACTTTTTAAAAAAAAACCTGACCATTTCCACATGGCAGACAAAAATAAGCAAAAAGCGAGAAAACCAAGCTTTTTTCGGGACAAGAATATCACAGACTTGATAACCTAGATAAATGTTCAGAAAACCATAAACAGAAAACCACACAGCAAGACTCAATCGGAACAATCGGAATATCTTAGCATCGGAGTATCGCAACCCTATCTCAAGGCACTTCCTGGTATATTCACAAAAAAATGTTTTTCCTATTTTTCATGTCATTAAGCACAAATGTCTTTTCCATGTCACTCAGCAGGAATTCGGTATATTGATTTTATGTCCACGAGCACGACTTTCTTTTTCGTGTCATTTTATGTATTTTTTTCTCTTTTTTTACAATAAATGCTTGGGGTTGAGATTAGATTTGGGGTTTGGGTTAGAATGTCTAAAATGTAACAGAAAGTCACTCTAATCCCAACCCCAAGCAACAATAATAAAAAAATAAAAAATAAATTGGATAAAGCAATGCATAAAATGACACGAAAGAGAACGTTGTGCTAGGAGACATAATAAACAATATATAGAGAGGAAATAGTTTCCATGAACACAAAAAATATACGAAATGCATTGAGATACCTACTAGGCTTGCAAAGGGGCGGAACGTTTTCGGTAAATTCTTGGGAAATTTCCATGGGCACTTAACCTGGGGAATTTTTGAAATATTCCAAATTGGAAACTTACAGGAATTATTTGGAAATGTATATAAACCATATCATATACAAACATAAATAAACATCTTTTGACTGATTTAATTGTAAAAAGAACTTTAATTAATGATTTAATTGAGTAACACAAACGCATAATAAACATAACTAGTTGTTATAATAGTGCTAGCTTACATTTAGATATCTAGTTTGTTGGCTAGCTAGCTAACTACTGTATAAACACATTTTGGTATTTGCTAGTTAAACTGTTAACATGCAGCAAGTGTGGCTTCTTTGATAGTCAATGCCTGGAAAATAGAGGAAAATCCCCCCTCTTAAGGGATATATGGAGGTTTTTCAGGGGGAGTGGGTGTGTCTGGGGAGGGTCTTTTTTAACCCAACTTTTTTAATTATATCACCTAAATGTTTTCTCAATCAGTTTATTTGTCTTTACAATTACACAATATTATGCACACTAGCTTACACACACCACAAGGAAGTATTCAACAAATGTATTTAATTTACGTGAATACATGCAAAGATGGACATTTTGACTTTTTTATGTGCAGGATCTAAGAAATGATCCGTGCATGTAATGGCAGACTGCAAGTGTGCATATGACTGAAGAATGTTGTGCAGGGTAGAAATCAACTAAAATTGCATTGAATCTAGTTGTTTTAAACAAAATTATGCAGCATTTAGGTTCCCTGTTATAGGCAACTCTGCATTTTTTAAATCCCCAGTTTATTCCCATTAATTCCCATGGACAGTTTCCAGACTTGAAACTTCCCAGAATTTTGCATCCCTAATTGCTTACACCATCTAAGCATCAATGACTGCTAACATTTTAGTTATATACTCACATTTTTGTTATATTTATTTTTTAATGGTAACTAAATATTAAATATTAACATATATCGTGGTAACGAGGGAACATTGTAACATACCATTAACTGAAACAATATTATGCAGTATTCAGTATGCAGACATTTTGTTCTGAACGTAATTCCTACTGGGTTGTTTTTTGGGGTCTGTTTCTATCCCCTAATATGTGTTTCTAATGAGTGACTCACCACTGCACCGATGACCCTACAGTAGGTTAACCTGACCCAATTAAACCCCCTTCTCAGGTCTGATGTTCATGACAGGCTCGGACAGCATGATGACAGGAAGAGAAAAGGGGGGCGATCACCGCCAGAGAAAACAGAACTACTCCATCACAGCCCCCAAATCTCCGTCCACAGTGAACAGAAAATGGCCACCATGAGAGGAATGCACATGGGCGTCATAAATTGCAGATATGCATTGTGGTTGTCTAAAGTCATGCTGTTTCCTTCAGGAACACACACATCTAACCGCGAGGAAACGCACCACTTATATTAAAATGATAGGGAGTAATCGCAATGCTCAGCTATATGAAGTCCCTTTAAGAGCCACTCAACTTATTGGAAAAGGGAAAGCCTTTATTGCTCTTGAATACACGTGTATTACCTGGATCAACGTTCAAGGAGGAATTTTTGATCATCGTGTGTTTAATAACTTCTTTGTGCCGAGTGGACTGATGTGCCAGACGTCTCCCACTCCCAACTGAATTCAAATGAGCGAGAAAGACAGTACGATGCACATATGCTAATGTCTCATTTGGATAATGAGGCAGAAGCTTAGTAGGAGTCAAAAAGTCTAAGGCACTTCCTGTAGAGAGCAGAGCAGGCCTGACTTTACACTCCATCGACCTAGCACACTCAAAACTCGCCCAGGTGATCGCCCACGGAGGCCCGTGGGACGCGGTTGGGTTTGCCCACAGCTGGGCGGCACAGACCCCCCGACACGCAGCTTTGCATTTGCTCTTCAATCGCCTTGACAGCGACGTCGTCCATGTGGTGAGAGTTTAATGATACACAAAATCCACATGTACGTCCTGCGGAGGGATGAATTATGCAGCAGGCAGCGTGTGGGAGCTCGCTGTGTCATATCAGTCCGATTGAGACCGACTCCGCAGTGACAGGCAAAACAAACAAATTTCACATTGCTGGGGGATCTCGCACCAAGCAAGCCGTTAAAACGCATCATCAGGGTGGTACTAGTAGTGAGAAGAGAAAGCGAGAAGAAATGAGTCATATCAGGTAAGACTTCTAGAAATTCGTAGCATAAACAACCTGAAATAATATTTTTTACCAAAGTAACGTTTATGGTTTTAATGTGCATTTTTCCAAAGATCAAACTATTTTGCTCATTCATTCATCGAGATGTTATAACTTCTGACAGGCAACGTCAACTGATCAATGTTAACCAATAGGATTACACATAACAAACATCCTGCCTTCATCAGCTGCTCATTCGTGCCACATTAAATTTCCATCCAGTCATGCAATCCTAAATTTTATACTAGTATTTAAGTATAGTTATTATGCATTTTGTAAATTACGAATCAGTGTTTTAACTTTCTCTATGGAAATATAATTCTGCCAAAACTGCCCTGTTAACCTGGATAGGGTGCAAATATTTCGCTAAGCTCCCCACTTGTCACAGGCAAGGTTGAGAGTTTTGCCCAAAACAGTTCCATACCACCCAGATCCATTCCAACTTCAATTTATGCTATTATTTATAAATTTTTACAAAAGTGGTCCTGACTGAACTGTCGATTTAGATGATGTCATCAAGCTCTAAAATACATTTTCAATCTTGATTTGTCTGGATCTTAAAACGTGATATTTTATTGGTAATATTATTTTGCCCTTAGGGTGCTCGATGGCTGAATGGGTAGCATTGTCACCTCACAGCAAGAAGTTTCCCGGTTTAATTTCCTGACGACTTAAGATGACTTTCTGTGTGGATTTTGCAAGTTTTCCTTGTGTTGGCATGAATTTGCTCTGGGTAATACTGGGATAGGTTCCAGCACTCACGGTTACCTTATATTGGATAAGTGGTATTGAAAATTTTGCCCCACCCATCTTGAAAGACAATAAAAGTCATTTCAAAGGTGTAGAAAGTAATAGGCTCTGTGCACGCAACTAAGGAGTTCTACTTCCGCCGCCTTGAGTGTAGGGCCGACCGTTTCCGGTCTTAAGATATGAAGTAAAGATGATATGAATCATGGCGCTGTTTTACACCCAATTTCTGCAAGATCTACCAAAGTTAACAATTACCGACGATCACCGGCTAGTACAAGCGGCATGCTCAGCCCCGAGGAGCAAAAAGGAAAAGGATTATTAAGTTACATCGACAACTATTAAGGTAAGTAATAGCATAAGCTAACTGCCTTACTAGCTAGCGCTAACAGTTTGTAAACGTTAGTACTGACTGACTTTGACAACTTGACAGGCTATTTGATCCTGTGCAATGGGTTTTGATGATTTACGATTACGTGTATGCATAACATGATGAATGATGTCCAAACCCACACAGTTTCAAACAAAGATTCATAAGGGAGGGTGAGCGTCAGCGTCAGGGCTATTTGCTACAAGCTACGAGAACCTCCGAGTAGGAGTAAAAAAAGTGTTCATCAGTTCAAACCCTTAATCAGGTTTATGTTTTGTAGTTTTGATTTACCTAAGGGAGATAACGTTAACCTGTAACGTAGGATTCTAATAAGCCTATCTGGCTGGTGTTTTGCAACAGGTTGCATGTATTGTAACATTTGCAAATCAAATCTTAACGTTAGCAGCTATTTGTGTGTAGTATGACATGACGCAAAATGACGAATAAATTACCTTAACATACACATAGCTTTCATGGAAACCACAGAACTTGGTTCTGACGGCTGCTGTTATTTACTGTATGGTTATATAAACCATGTACAGTCAGTTATCTTTAAGGTTCATTGGCCAGTGGTATTCCAGTACTGATTTTGCTTTCAGTGTTTTTATAAAACAATATGAAATTGTAAATTGAGACAGGTGATTTATTTGGGTGTCCTTAGATTACAGTATTGTTTACAGTGTTATGCAATTGATAACCTGACATGATTTAGCCTATTTCCATAACTGGCCCACTACTTACCTGATCAGTTTACTCATTTTCTGTGAAGTATTGAAATTGTGTCCTGATTCTGAATGTGAAAATGACATATATTGTGTTAATGTTTAGATTGTCTTTGAAGATTGCTCACCAGTTGACATTTCAGTGGCAGACTGTTCCTGTGTGGCTGGAAGAGCACCCGACTGAGAGCCCACCCTGCCGGAAAAGAAAAAATGTCCCAACGCAAAGAGTCATGTAGACTGTAGCTCCTTGAAAATGCCTGTGTAACGATGAAATTAAGCAGACTCACAGCTACTACTGGCAGGTGCAAGGCCAGCCATCACTTGCAGTGATGCAGTGATGTGATTTTGGTGTTTTTGCAGAGGAGGATTTTTTTATACAACACATTTACTGAGAGACTGTGAGGTGGCTATAATAACCATAATGGAGATTATTTACATGGATGTTTGAATCACTTATGGCATGTAATTTGATTAATATGCACTACATTTTTCCTCTTATATTACTAAATATACTAAATATATTACTTTTATGTGCTTTATGTGTGGCTTCCTCTTAATGCTATCAGGTCAAGTGTATAAAGCAATGCTAAACTTTCCTTAGTTGAAACGTGTAACTGTCCATCTCATAAGTTTTGGAGAATGAGGTTTAAAGGGTTCATATACATGTATACTGTTGTTTGAAAAATATCTTTTTAATAATGTGAAAGATGTAAACAAAATATTGTTTCATTAATCAATTCTGGTAAGTAAATGTCTAACAAAATCATAGAACATTAATTAGTATTTACAATAAATTATTGCAAATAGAAACATTCATATAGTATTTATATGAAAACATTTTAGAAATACATTTATTATTAGAAGGTTTTTTAAGTATAAAAGAGTCAAGTCCAGTGTAAGAGAACCGGTTTGCTTCTTTTATTAATCTCCTCAACCCCTTAGTAGTCACTACGAAAGATGCCAGCTACACGCACATACAGGTAGGGTTGAAGCTGTCCCTATGGATCTTGACTTACCGCAGTATATACAGGACTGAAAACGTATCTCTGCGTTATTATAACGTGACGAATGGGAACACAACAATCTAATGCTGACTTTTTTACCCGTTGGAAGGCCAATCGCCTTTCTCTAAACATATCTCTTTGTCGCTGTTGTCTCTCTGTCTACCGCTCTCGCTGTCAGATCACCGCACCGGAAGTACTGAGCCTCACAGTCAAATTCGAAATGTCAGCGGGCGCCATATTGTGCACAGAGCCTATTACATATTGAATAATCAAATAATAACTAATGAATCAGCAATAATGATTATGAAAGTATAATGGCTGTGTTTTGAATGACAATTGTTGCATAAGCCCCCGTGCACACCGAGCGTTACTTCCTGTGACCGGGTTTTGTTCTCAATTGTTTCCAGCTGGCATTTTTTGTGCGTTCAGTGCCGAGACTTGAAAAATTGTTAAATTTGGGTGAAACACTTTTCACTCCATCCAATCACAGTGGTGAAGAGGGCGGGACAAACACCACACCAACCAACCAACCAACCAACCAACCAACCGGCAAATCACACAACGAGTATCAAAGCAACCAAAGAAACAGCAACGCTTTAAACAAGTGGTCTCCAACATGGTGCCCAGGTTGCCCGCACAGGGTCTGTGAGTTGCCCGCCAAAGCACCTTCTATTAACGCTTTTAATTTTAATATTTATTTATTACAGATTTTTTTAATATAAGCTCCTCTTAACATTTTAAACACTGATAAAACAAATCAAATAAAATCAACAAGTAAAATAAAAAAGTTTTGAGTAGACATATCAAAAAGTAGACCTCCAGACTGTTTCATCCATTGTGGTAGCCCTTGCTTATAAAAAGGTTGGAGACCCCTGGTTTAAACGCTTTGGTGTACATGAGGGCTAAGGGTCTATTCGTCCCAACTGTCTCCCTCAGGCGACTTAAAAACAGCAAGAATTGTAATTCCACATATATATGACCGCCTCTACACTCATTGAGATTTAAATAATTGGAGTTTTGCATTGCGAATCAGCCTTTTGCTCCGAGTCACGGCATGATTGAATTTCGAATGAAGCCATGGCTATCAATATATTAAAAGACCTGACGTTTTCATGCAAATTAAATGCTTTCTAAATGACTTCTTATCAGTATATATCCCAAGCTATCTTCCTCCTTCCTATGTGCCGTGTTTCACTTTACTGTGCCATTTTTGCTGTCTGGTACTCTCTTCCTTTCCTATTTTGTTCTCTTGTCAGGCCACGGAGGACAGACTATGTGACAGGGGAGAGAAAAGAGGTGATAGACGCTAGCGCCGGACTCAGCCACTTATATAAAAGCCAGTAAACAAACCCCACCCCACGACACCATTTTCATTTCCATTTTATTCAATCGCCTCAAACGAATCCCAATATTGCGGCCACCCGAGCGTCTCTTTTAGCGACAAGAATTCTTTTATTTATTTATACTTTCATTGGTGTGGCTATGTTTTATTCATCTAATTTTCGCCGTGTGCAAGGCCCTTTCTGCCTTCCTTTGCCTTCAGATTCTTCCTCTCATTGTGAACTTCATTTACTCATGGCGGCATGAGGGATTGCTTGCTCAGGAGAGCGTGAATAGATGTCAGTGGCGTGGTTCTGCTAAGCTAAGCGATGCCGGCTTCCTAAACGAAAGGGAGCTATGTCACCACCCCATATTAACCTGTGTTGGGCAAGCATGACTCTGGAAAGGTGACCAGGTCGAAAGAAAGAAAGAAAGAAAGAAAGAAAGAACGCATATGGAAGTAACCATGACCTGGCTCATTTTCCTTTCTTATACACGATAATGAGATAATTACAACAACCCGCTCATTCTATACTCTCTGTTCAAACACAGATGAGACCACCGACACAAAAGCTCAACACACAGTATGAGAAGACTAAAGAGGCCAGCGCATAAATCTTCTGATTCGTTTCTTTAATTATGGCTCCCTATAGCATCACTGATGAAAGCTTCCTTTTGAAGGCTAACCACAGCTACATGATTCCACACAAAATCAAGCTATTCTATAAGACAGACCCTACAGACTTTCCATGAAAGCATAGCAGTGGCCATGCCAAAGAAAATTACTCAAAAGTAGGCAATGCCATTGAGCCTTGACCCATTGATCCCATTGCAATTAAGAGATAAAACTGTTTAGTTTGTGCTTGTGTCAAAATCTGCCCTAAGGATGAGATCACAACTTATGCATTTTATAGAAAGTAGAAGTGAACACATTCAGTATACACTGGATGCCTCCTATTCCACTACCTAGTTTCCTACTGTATGGTGTCAATTAGTATGTAAAGACACATTTGACCACTGATGATGAGGGATGGTTTTTCTTTCTTCCTTTCTTTTTTCTTCACGCCATTCCAGCATCTATAGGCGCACTCACACTTTCCACACCAAACCGTGACCCAGCGCGATTGTCCCGCCTCCCTATTCCCCCAGAAGCACGCACTCACACTGTACTTTTATGTATTCGAGCCTGTGCGCGCTTTTGTCATTAGGATGTGATTGTTTTGAACAAAGCAGGAAGTAAAGCACTCTCTTAACACCAGGACCCATCGTAATGTTAAGTCTGCGTTTTTTATTCAGAGTTGTTTGGTGCACGATGACACACAGCCCTCTTACATGCCTATCATATTGCTTAGTTGGTCTGTCGCGTGTGCAGCTCAGAAATTCACGTAACCCTGCTGCGTGCATCAGAAGGTTTTTACGAAGGCAGATGAAGGCAAGTGATCACGCAATTGACGTCTCTCCTTTTGAAACGTGCTCTGGTGCGATTTGCGATCACATTGCGAATTCAGCACCTGAGCCAAAGTTAACCGCGCTCCAGCCCACCTCTGCTAGCCGGCCACGGCGCGATTAACCAAACCGTGCCCGGAAACGGTACAGAACAATCATACTAGCGGTTTGGTTTGGATAGTGTGAGCGTGCCCTATGGCTATATTCGAGAACTGATTAATCCATACAAAAGTTGATCCATACCCAGGATAAGGGAGGGGCAATTTGGTATCTCCAATTCACCTAACTTGTATGTTTTGGGCTTGTAGGAGGAAACTAGGGTACCCGGAGTAAACCCATGCTGACACAGGGAGAACATGCAAACTCGAGGATGGTTTTTAAAGCTGCATTTGGGAACTTTCCAGATGGAAAATCACTGGACAAATTCGGACAATCCTAGGAAAGCCTAACACACTGGGCAGCATACTAAGGAGGGAATTAAGATGCACCCCATTACTACCAATATAATAAGCTAAAATCTCAATGAAACTAAACCAACCATAGAACCCCACCACAACAAAATCCTACTAATAATAATTTGTTACCTCTTAAATGCGTTTAAGAAAAAAGCACAATTTTACAATGCCATAATACTACTGCAGTACTATTAGCTTGCTGGCACTACTATTCCGCCAATATGCTAATGCTGTCATCAGCATTCACCTCACACTATTATAAAAAGGCCCATTGGAGAACAGTTTCAGATGGTGAGAACACTGAAAGATCAATTGATTCTGTCTTTCAACCTTGTTCTGACATTAGGGAAACCACTGGCGCAGTTTGGTGTTCTCAAAACGAACTTGCTTGAAAGAATTTGAACCGCTCCCCATCCATTCACTCCATCAGCATTCAATACACTTATCTTCAAATCTTCACGGTGAGAGAATGATACAGTAGGATAAGAGAGAGAGACAGAGAGTGAGAGAGAGATAAGATGAAAGATTCACTTTGGAGAGCCTTTGTCAAAGCACTGCTGTGTTAATCTACAGCGCATTGACAAGAGATCAAAAAGCTTGACAAATTATTGCTCCTTGGAGCTTTTTACTAGGGTACCGTCCACATACCCACACGTTAGATTAACATCCAGTGGGGTGGGTCAGGATACTTTCGATTCTGCACAAAACAAGTAGCAAAACTATGAAACTGGATCGTAAACTGGCACGTCCACCCTCAGGCTCGTGAATTTCCGTTCATTGCGAAATAACCTCATTTGACAAGGTGAATTTCAATGGAGCCAAATGTATATTACAGCACGTCTGGGCACCGATTGTGGTCGTTTCATGCATGCAGAGCACCGTGCATATGGAATGCATTAGCGGCCGTAGGGTTTTAGTTAAATTTCCACCACTATGCAAGACTGCTACTGCAGAGTCACTTGCATGTGTGTGTTTTTATTTGGAGGACGACTCATTTTGCATTCTGCCCTGCTAAATCTCCAGCATAATGCAGTCAGAGGCAGAGCAAAAATCTGGCCGACCTCAGCAAGGCCTGTCCGTAGCTGTTCGGGCGAAGTGAAATTGCCTTTGAAGTTTATGAAGAATCAGCAAAGGCCCATAACCGGGCCTGCCAGTGCTAATATCAATTCGATCCGGCACAGAACCAAAGAGAAAGAGAGTCACTCATTTCTCTAGCTGTCGTAGAGTTGAGTGCCTCTCAGGTCTCCAGAGCACTATACTCACAATGTTATCATCTCTAGCACAGTTTTGCAGCTGTTGCAAGCTGTCGTGAGGCCATGCCAGCAATGCTACATTCTCGTTACACAAAAGCCACCTCCTCCTCCCAGGTGTGGGCAGAGGACAGAGGCAAAAGAACAAAACAGAACCATCAACACATGGTTTACGGGAAGCTGTGCCACTCTCCTCTGGCACATTTCTGGTCTTTGCCACTCAGCCATGTCAGTTGCCGTGACTGTGAGTTGGGCATCTGGAAGCTTTGGCTTTGGCATAAAACCTTTCATGTGGATGAAAGTGTGCAATTGAATGAAATCAGGACACAGGTTTTACAGTGTTCGAGTGGGAAGGCTTTGCCAGATGTATCACTTGCACCCTTGCCATAAAGAATAAGCCTGTAATTGCCATATGTGCTCCTCCGTAGAGAGGTCTCTCTCTAGCCATGATAAAGAAAGATGGAAAATTCTTATTAGCATCTTGTTTGGCCGTGAATGCTGTGGAACAAAACTGCAGGGACCAGACTGAGCCAAAGAGCAACGTCGGTGAAAATCGTGACAGGCATTTGATAAGGTTTTACACTGTGTTCTGGACTGTCGTGATTAGATTACGCCATCCCACTTAAAATCAACACGAAATGCCATTTGCAGCTCACATACTTGTGTAGTCTGCTGTATTTCTAAGTGGAAAGGGATTTTTAATGAGAAAAAAAGTACGGCTTTGTTGGTTTTAAACATTAGATTTTGATTTGGTTGTGAAAATTGGACGTTGCCGGAGGAGGGATTCACAATGTCAGCCAAAAAGGAAAGTCATTTTATTGGCCGAGCTAGATGTTATACTTTGATTAAAGATTATGGAAGCAAATATTCTGGTTCTTTGGAATAATGTGCAACAATAAATCATTCACAATAAGACTAGGAACATTCATTAGTAACATAAATAGGGTGAATTTTGATTTCATGTTGATCTTTAAAGAAAGATTTAGCCATAGACACAGAACTACTGCAGTCCACAGACTATAATATTAATATTATGGATGTACCAATATATCGGTCTATAATCCGTATCGGCAGATAAAAGCATTAACCCCTTCACGATTTCAAAACATATAAAAAAGGGGTAAAAGGCAAAACTATCAGTATCTATAGGTGTTGATAGATGTCATTATAATCAAATATCTGTATCAACAAAGAGATTTTCCATGGGTGCATCCCTAATCAAACAGGGAGCGAGAAAAGCAGCAGCCATGGATGTTAAAACTTATAATGTACGAAAAGGAATATTTAAAGATTTCACATTGCACAACCCAAAAAAGCAGAAGTACGGTTTCTGCACCAATAACGTCACCAAAAGGAGTCACAAAAAACAGGTTTCCCACACAGTCCCCGTATCTGCTATTGGTCAACAAAGAGGACAGTCCTGCCCCTCCTTCCATTGGTCAGGCTAGCTCAACCAAACAAGATTTTGATTGCATCAATGTTCACACCTTTCAGGAAGTACTATCTCTCTTCTATAAAGTCTTACTTATCAACCTGGGATATGAGAAAGTATATTAACATTAAAAAAATGACACATCAAAAGGGACGTTGACATGAAATACATCATATCAACATTATTAGTTTGGACTTCCTGCCCATAATCTCTCATCATCAGTATCATTTTGATACTCCAATATCCGTGAGTGCTCCCACACATCGGGAGAGAGAGAGAGAGACAGACAAAGGTTCAATGACCTCCGGATGGAATGATCCATCAAAGGATATACATCCCCGTAGAGCAGGGATCTATCATCAATTGGGCACATGCAATTCAAAAACATCCCCAAAGCGTTGCCAAACAGAGGTCGAAAAGAACAAACAAGGCTTTCACTGCATGTTCGGTTGGTGACCTTTGGTAAGCAGAGAAAAGAGATATAATTTTTGGTTTCTGAAAAAATACCCTATTTTAAAAGGTGAAGCCTAAATTTTACTATTATTAATAGTAGACTAATACCATAATATTAGTAAGTAAACTACTTAAGCGATACTTCAGCCAAATATCAAAATTGCACCATAATGTACTCACCCTCAACAATCTGAGATACATATGTCCATCATCTTTCAGATGAACCTATTTGGACTTATTTTTGTAAATGTTCTTGATATTTATAATGGTACGAAACAAGGATAAGGGAACAACTTTTGACTTTAAACTCCAAAAAAGTCACAGAAGTAATCCACACAGCTCCAGTGGGTTCATAAAGGTCTTCTGTGGGTAATCAATGTGATTTTGTAAGAAAAATATCCCTGTTTTACATTTTATAAACTATAGGAACTAGCTGTCGGTAACAACGCCATCTTGGACTTACGCAATTACGCAACCAACGCTCACTATGCTGTCCAAAGATGATGTCGTTTCTGGAAGCTAGTTATTCTACTTTATAAAGTTTGAAATATAGATATTATTCTTACAAAATCCCATTAATTACCCACAGAGGACCATTGTTAATTTCTTGGAGCCATGTGGATTACTTCTGTGAAGGATGAATGCACTTTTTGGGGTTTAAAGTCAGAAGTTTCTCCCTCTCTGTTTTCTTCCATAACAAGCTTGGAAAAGCAAAGACATTTACTAAAATAACTGAGATACATGTGTATCTCAGATTGCTTGAGGGTGAGTAAATCATGAGGTAATTTTGATATTTGGCTGGTGTATCGCTTTAGTAAGACTACTACAGGTAAGTGTCTTTTACATGGCACTGAGATAAATGCAGATAAAGGAGAAACAAAGACTTTTGCTTGGGTTCTCTTCTTCTTAGATTTGTCTCCGGATAAAAATAATTGCAAAAGTACGTTGTCAACAGTGGTAAAGGAGATCTCAACAATTTCCGCAAACTGTGCTCAATTTTGCCAGAAGTGTGCAATCCGAATTCAGAAGTTTCGATTTCACTTCCCTTAATATTTATCATCAAATCCTTCCAAGAACACAACACATCTCAGGTTTGCTACACACATTTGTTTAATACAACTATATTCCAGACCAAAGGTGTGTAAACTCGCATCATGAACCGCTACTGAACCTGCGCCATTTCATGCACTGCTATTTCAGAGACGGATCAACATCATCTCTCGTACAGCAGAGGTGCTGAATGCATATCAACACCACGTATTTCCTTCCCTTCGCTTCTCATTCAATACCAGCCATTCAGAATTCTGTTAACGCTTCAGAACGCGTCATCGAAACCTGCGGTGAATGACATCAATGTACCCAGTATAGAAACATCAGCTGAGACACAGAGGGTCCGAAAGTTTAAACAAACTCACCCACGCACACAAAAGAACAGAGGAAAGGCAAGATTATTATCTAACACGCCAAACAAATGCGACCATAACAGCATGCAAAGCAAGACTGCAAAAACATTTTTTTTTTTACATCAGTATTTGTACAAAAATTAAAGCTAGACATCCATGCAACGTTTAGTGAGATGTATGCTTTAATAAGTAAAAAGACCAAGTAAATTATTCGCCAATGGAGTGTGAAAAATAAACTTCTTATGATGTTTTAGAAAATGTTAATACATTTTTACTGGCAAGACAAGAAATACTGACATAGAAAATTATATTTTTGCAGCAACCTTTTATCCAAGCACAGAGAGATTATCAGAGCAAAACTGTGGCAGCCTCCATGTTCTTCAAATATTCCCAGCACCAATTTTTACCATCTGCTTTGCAGAATCGCCTCCTTTGATTCCCATCTTTCTTTTTTAATGTATTGAAAAGGCTGCGAGTGAACTACAACCGTCTGATCCAACAATTAGCGGGAAGGCAGAGGAATGGCTGCAGTTTTGTTCTGGTTTGCAGTTCTCGGCGGCGAAGACGATGAAGAAGTGGGTGGCAAAAGTAGCTCGCAGAATTGTGAGTTTCTTGCAAAGTGGCTGTGATCAATACTTAAGAGGCACGAAAACCGTGAAGTTATTTTGGGAAGGGCATTTTATTCTGCATCTCAGCATCTGTCTTGTGTGAATGTTGTGGCATATCAAAGCTTTACCTTTGAGATATTAAAATGACTGTTATTTTTGTCCAATGATGTTTTTGAAAAGCATACTGTGCTGTTTTCGCATCCAAGTACTTCTCGGGGCCATTGTCTGTGTCATTGTTATCTGCTCTGTTTAATAACACTTTTAGTTATGGATGTGTTAGAAAGCATAAAATGTTCTCACATTTCTGGAGCTACAATTGCCCGAGCTTTTCCTGCAGTAATGCACACAGTATATCAGATGAGCGTACCTGTCACGTTGACCTCTACCAGCCCCGAGCGTGTACCGATGCTGTTGGTGGCGTCGCAGATGTACGTTCCTCCAAGCTCATAAGTCACTGGGCCTTTGAAGAACAGGGTGTTGTTCTTGATTTCAACATTGTTGGGAAGAGATCCATTGAGCCTAAAGAAAACAGAAGACAGATGACATGTTTAAATCCACCCGAATGGCTCAGAAACAAAACCCGCCTACTTTGTGTAGAGTCTTGGGGTTTGGCAATATCTGTATTTTAGATCAGCTGTAGGTTTAGGATTGTGAAGACGGATTCAATCTGCAGTCGTAAAACAAACTGATGGTGCTGAAGAATACCAGGCATTCCTGAAGAACTACACACATCTAAAATCAACAGATGCGAGCGATGGTGCTTCAAAACAAGCGTACGGGCCCTCACAGGCCTGAATGTTCCCCGAAGACAGTGAGATTATTTTAAGATCATGAAAACAAAAACCAAGAAAGAGCGGTCACATGGAAAAAATGTGTTCTTTTGTTGGCACTACTACAGTTTTGGTCTGTTGTGCCTTTAGTTGTATCCCGGGAGACCAAGACGAGCCAATCAAGTGCAAAACACCCAATTTTGGACTCTTTATGGTTCACCTGCCCGGCAGGACTAGGCTTGTCCTGTTCTTCCTTTGAAGATTGACAGAGGTCGCAATCTTTGGCACACCAGTGTCAGATGTTCCCTGTTCTTATAAAAGATCATAATGATGCCTCCTCAGGCACCAAAATTCCTCAATTTCTGTTGATGTTTCCAATTCATTTATACTAGAGCCTGACCGATAAAGGATTTTGAAGGCCGATACCGATACAAATGTTTGTTGGTTTTAAAAATACGATATTCCAATATATCGGCCGGTATTTTTTTTTTTCAGAAACGCGCAACAAAACATTAACAGATTTCCCTAACATTAGTTATTTGTAGTTATAAATGAGTTTTAACTTAAATAATATGATAATGCATTTTAAAAAGAAACCAGTTTCTTTTATTGTCACAACAGAACAGAGGAACATCAAAATATATTAAAGTTCTGATAAATAAAATGTATATAAAATATAAACTTAAGATATGAAACGTAAAGGCCTTTGAACAAAAACAACAACAACCAAATCAAAGTTACCAGTTTTAAAAGACTTGGTTCATAAATATAACTTTGAATAGGACTGGAGACAAATTCTGTTACATTCTGATAAATAACAACAACAGCAAAATATAAATTGTTTCTTCCGTTTTGTTTTTATATTCCGTTATCGGCCATTAAGTAGGGATGCACCGATACCACTTTTTTGGAATACAAGTACGAGTACGAGTACTTGCATTTCAGTACTTGCCGATACCGATACCGAGTACTTAATAAAAAAAAACATGATTTAAATTTACAGGTAACAGCTTTAGTCATATAATTTAACAAAAAAACAAAGGACTAGTTTTCCAGTTTGTTGTAAACTCTGCCTCTTTGGACAACACAAGACGCATTAACCCCTTACACGCCGCTCAAACATAGACATTTCTCAGACCGTGGTATCAATTCCAGGTATCGGGGGACTTTTAACGAGTACGAGTACTTTAGAAAATGTGGTATAGAGGCCGATACCCGATACCAGTATCGGTGCATCCCTACCATTATGAATGCAGATACCGATAGTTTGGAAAATGCCTAATATCGGCCGATAATATCGGCCCGCTGATATATCGGTCAGGCTCTAATTTATACATTTTAATATTCGCACCATCTTAAAAATGTGAAGAACAATGCATATAACCATAAAAAACTTTATATATTTAACAGTATTGTTTTTGTACTGTAGAGAGCATTCATTATTGTAAATGGAATTACAGTAACTTGCTGGCAACCGTGCTTACTGTATAAATACACTGAAGAAGTTATTGTCTCATAATTTCGATAATCCAGCATAATATGAGCATGCATAAGGTTAAGCTAATGAACAACATCTCCAAGTAAGTTAATAATAAGTATTACTATCAATAAATATAAACTATTTGTGCTATTGCGATTTTATCATACTTAAAAGGTGTTGTTAGGTAAGATGTGAAGCAGAGAAATGACTGCAAAAATTAAATTACAAAAAAGCTGAAATACAAAACCGTACATCCCTTAACAAAACACGCCACTACCTCTTTCCTTAGACAATTTCACGGAAAGCTTAACTCTTGATTTGGGTTGTATTGTTTTTACCACTAGATGTAAACAAATTTGCTAAATCTAGCTCACATCTTTCCCGTCTTGCCAAACGGTTACAATAATTTGTATCCCCGGGGCAGGACAGGGCCCATGGGACAGGTTCCAGCCCAAAAACACGGAGAGCGATAATGCGTATCTTTAAATGCTGACTGCTGCAATGTAATCTGATAAGATCCAGCAGATGGGGAACTGGAGTAGAAACAGATAAGGAAATATGGCACAATGAGCTGTTTGGAGTGCACGACTGTTATGTATATGTATGCTAAAAATCCCGCTGATGTGGCTATGAAATTAACACAGATCTCAAGTCGAATGTGTGTGTGAGTGTTCCTGCAGTTTGATGGTGTCTCAATGTGACGTCATGCTATCTTGCGCACAAAGATTGGCATGAAATATGCAAAGTTGTTGGCAAACAGTTTTCCTTAACCAAATAGAGAATTTGGAGCAAGACTTTCTGTGCAGATGGGCGACGTTTGACACAAATAATGTCTTTATCCTCTGTGCATATGTGTAATATTTATGCATGATGTAAAATATTTAGGATTTATATAATGGAGCACATTTGCTTGTGTATGTGTGTGTGTTTATGGTTGCTCTGAATTGAAATGTTGTGTAACAGCACTGTGATGACCTCCACAGTAGAGCCCAAGGGAACCTTCAGTACACATTTGGTGTCTGATGTACACTGCTGCTGTGGCCGTCCCTTCATATATATCACACCAGCGCCTGCGTCTCTCCCCATCACTGTCTTCTCCTCCAGCTCTTCCTATAATCACACCATCACCTCAATCTGCCCTTTTCTCCTAATCGTTTTATAGCAACTCCTGCCTTCACTTTGATTAATATTCTTGGTCGGTTTAGTGGCCAGTGTTACTGTTTTTAAAATGGTTTTATCCAAAGTGACTTACATAAGAGTAATTCAACAATATTAGGAAAATATATTCTTATATTTATAAATAAGTATTTCTATTTATTAAAGTATTGTAATACAATACTGATATATAAGTATTAACAAATTATTCAGGATATGAAGCCTGGTCTGGAAATAAAGAGTTCCAGTGTAAAATGAAGATTATTTTTATCCATATAAAAATTATCAATGGCTTAAAACTTATGAAGCAATGTACATACTTAAAGTGATACACACTTAAAGTGTTCCCTAATCGCTGTTTTCTACCATTATAAAGCTTGAAAGAGCAAGGACTTTTTTTAAATAACTCATCAGAAAGATGATGGACATGTGTATCTCAGATAGCTTGAAGGTAAGTAAATCATGGGGTAATTTTGATATTTGGCTGAAGTTTGGCAGGTTGACATAGAAAAAAACAAAACATTATTGACTGTATTCAGTTACCTTTAAGCATCTTCATTTTTAGGATTTGTATGACCCTGACTAGAGTTCCTCCTTTAAACATTGGCCTTTCCACCACTGTATATCCAGAAATATAAGGTAATATAATATAATATATATTTTTTTATTTTATTAATTTTATTTTATTAATAAAACTATAGGTACCACAATATTAACCAAAATAATATGTTATTACCAACCAATGCTTTTTAATAATACCAGGTACATTTTAATGCATAACCAACAAATTATTGGAACCATATTATATATTATTATATTATATTATATTATATTATATTACATTATATTGTTTGTGCTGTGTGTTATTATTATGTATATATAAATACACACACATTCATGTATGTGTTTAAGAAACATTTACATTATTTATTTATTTATATTGTTATATATTCTACATTTATATATAAATAAAAAACTATATTTAAATAAAACATTTCTTAAATGTATATATGTATGTGTGTTTTTTAAATATACATAATATTTACACACATCTCAAGCCCATATACTATGCAAAACATTACTTTTATTTTTTATGAGATTAATCTAGTTTTAATTTAATTTGATTTAATTAAAAATTTTTTACAGGTACCACAATATTAACCAAATTAATCATTTATAACCAACTAGTGCTTTTAACAATACCAGGTACATTTGAATGCATAACCGATTAATTATACCATATTATATTAATAAATATTATATTATATTATATTATATTCATTAATTAATTGTTTTATATTATATTATATTATGTTATATCTTATTTATTTTATTTTATTTTATGTTATAGGTACCACAATATTAACCAAAATAATATTTTATTACCAACCAATGCTTTTAATAATACCATGTACATTTTAATGCATAACCGATTAATTATCTGAACCATATTAGATTATATTAATTACATCTTATTTATTATATTATATTAATTATATCTTGTTTATTATATTATATTATATCTTGTTATATCTTATTTATTATATTTTATTATATCTTATTTATTATATTATATTATATATTATTATATTATATTATATCTTATTTATTATATTATATTTTGTTATATTATATTGTATCCTATTTATTATATTATATTTTATTTTATTTTATTTTATAGGTACCACAATATTAACCTAATTAATAATTTATAACCAACTAGTGCTTTTAATAATACCAGGTACATTTTAATGCATAACCGATTAATTATTGGAACCAAGGAATGGACACATCCATAGAGAATTGGTGGGTACTCTAGCAACCATATACAACCACTTTATACACCAATCTGACAAACATATATAAACAACCTGGCAACTACCCACAACACCCTAGTGTGCATTGTGTTTCAATGATGTATGTTCAAACGTACAAACATAAATGTTTGTTCCTTTTCCTTCTTTTTTTTTGTTTTTTGTTTTTTACAATTTTTCCAAACCTTCGAACCGTACCTCCTCTTTCATTTTACTTTCTGTCTCAGTGTACCAATTACTAATAAAAATGCTTCGGGAACACCTTAGCACCATCCACCAGTTCCCTATCCCTCTTCACAAAGTTGGCTGCTGCATATGTGTGCTTTGATAGTGTGAATAGGCCAGAATGCTCAGCGCTCTCTCTCTCTCTCTCTTTTTCTCTCTCTCTCTCTATCTCTCTTTCTTGTCCTTTCTCATTAAAACCCAGCCCAGTCCACAGAGTCAGTGGACCCAAAGCTCTGCCAGCTATTAATCCAGCACAGCTGAAGTCCGGTGACATGTTTTCTTTTCCCAGCTTTTGCTTCCTAATTACAGGACAAATTGCCACATTTATCTCTCTGTTTTGCTGCATAATTCCTCCATTTTTATCTGCACCTCACGACTAGCTCGCCTATTGTGTTCAGCGTTGTTGCTGGTGTCGGGTATTTGCATACACATTTGCAACATACGCACATACACGGGAATTAGCGGGGACGAATGCCAGGATGTTTCTAACTGTTATAATTGGCACCTGTGGTGAAGGTGTTGCTCACAATATAATACTGCACCAGGGAGTTTAGACCAAGCAGAAGGTTATATAGGTCAACTTACAAAGTCTATCCATTCTTACCCACAAATGTTTAATAGGCAAGATAATGTGTGCCCTGTTGTCTAAATTGGTGCTGCTGTAACTGTTTCTCTAACTTCCTCCGTAAACTTTATAGGACGGAGTTTTAGTATAAAGACAGATCAAGCTACCCAGTGTCAGCACAAAATAATTCACATAAAACAGCCAGCGTTAGCCAATCAGAAACGTTCTTTGAGTCTAGGCCTGTGACAGAGACAAGTGTAATAGAAATACAAATTTAAAGGGCGGGTTAAATGGTTTCCACACCTTTGACCCTACTAAGCAAACACTAACGTTGTCCTCAGAAAGAAAAAAAATAGCCCCGGGACTGTGCATTCACTGTATTCATTTGTTAAGCAAAGTAGTGATGTCATTTAACATCAATATAGTTTACACCTCAACCCATCAGCACCAGTAAGTCAACATTAGTCATCATCACAAGACAAGACTCTTTATATCTCTTCTTCACTGTACAGGTATATTGGTTAGCTAGTTGTAAGTAAACAAAGCGTAGGTTATTTTCTCATGTTTGATCTTGTTTAAAGGTTATCAATGTCCCTTTGCGCTCTGAATGGACCCATTGTATGCAGCTTGATCTTGATTGTGCGCTAGCTACCTATGAATGGAGAAGTTTACGGAAGGTAATGAATCCCTTATCAGTTAAAATACATCTACAGTATGATGTCATAGTTTTATACCACACATAACATCCTAGAGATGCACTATTCAAACAATTAGTCATTTATTTAACCATGCCAGTTTTAACAACGTCACAAGTTTAAATACACAATCTGACTGATCTGATGTGATCTTAATATTTTTTCCAAAATCTTAAAATAATTTCCATTCAAAAAAGTAACTTTAAATTTGGTTCTATGTAATTTTTGCAAAAAATAAAATAATAATAATAATAATAATAATAATAATAATATTTATATATATATATATATATATATATATATATATATATATATATATATATATATATATATATATATATATATATATATATATATATATATATATATATATATATATTTATTTATTTTATTTTTGGGCTATGGTTTGACATAGGCCAAATTTTGCCTTGTTTTAGCCTAACGCAATTTTGCTTGCTGGGTACGCATGGATGATTTTTAATACTAAATGTTACATGCTACAGTAATATAATTGTTCGATTGACTTTTAAAATAATAACTGAAACCTAACAATGAAGAAGCCAACATATGTTATAAAGTTATAAAATAAAGTAACTCACAATTTCCACTGGTAGACGGTGACGGCCGGGTTGGCGTCTGCGTTGCAGGTTAGCTGCACATTTTGACGATTCAGGTACCAGTTGCCATCAAAACCCTCAATCTTCACTTCTGGTTCATCTGCATGTAGCCAGAAAAAAAACACCTTTAGGCAGGATATCGAAAGGTTTTCTGGTGTCGAAAGACCTTACGATGGGTGCTTGTCATAAATGTGATTAATGGTCTGAGCTCATAACTGAAAGGTCAAGAGTTTATTTCGAAAGCGATAGAGACAAGAGGCAACAAGTGAAGGGTTACTTAGACCAGAACTACCACCGTGGCCTTTAGCTACCCACTTAGCAGCAAGCTGCACAGGGCAACCATCCCAGAAATTGGCCTAATTGGATAAGAACCTCAGCTAAATGTCAAATTTCAATTCATTACGGTACAATTTTTATATTAATGATGGTATTAAAATGCGGCGCGTACTCGACGATAGCCGCCAGTTATTTTGCCGTCTCTTCAGATTTATTCTTAATTGCTTTCGAAGGCATGTACGAGTCTTCGCAAATTTAATTTTGAAATGTTATACAAAAGGCTAACTCGATTAACCAAACACTCAGCGTAAATCAAGAATGAACACAAGATATTTTACCGTGAATTTACCGTATTCCTAAACACAAACCTTCATGCAGACGAATGCAGCAAAGAAAAAATGCAAAGTGTGGTTGAATAGGTGGATTTACTCCAGTTGTTCTCAAACTGAGGGACGGGCCCCTTAGGGAGGCACAGAGGGCCCAGTTTTTTGACATTTTATAAAATACATACATTTATCATAATTAGACTTAAGAAAAATAAGGCTACTAACCAACAGCGCTACATTGTGTCATTGTTTTGTTTAACACAAATTCTAAGTTTGAGATAGTCTTATATCATTATTTTTTTCTGGGGGGTGCACCCTACACAAGGGGGGTGGTACACCGAAAAGTTTGAGAACCACTGATTTACTCTAATATTGTCTGCTTTAACTGTCCTAAACAATAGTGGATTGCAGCAGCAGATCCGACAGACCTCTGACAGGTCTCTTCCTGATCTTAACCTCCTCCGCAACACTTGCATAACTGCAGCCCAGTCTTTTCATTAGTCATCCTTTCCACGTTTCAACATCATCTTGGTTTACCCTTAAGATGGTATCCCAACAATTGTATTCACAACAGAGAAGGAAATTGCTCTTACACTGGACGTTGAGTATGACGCTCTCTGTATAGCGTTCTGCGCGGTAGGTGACGACGCAGGTGAGTTTCTGTTTGTGGCTCTCACGGCTGGGCACCACGATGTAGTTACTGCGTACGGTCACTGTGCCGTTGGGATTGCGTGTTTCCTGGAATGAGGCCTCGCCCTTTAGATTGGTTTCCCATTTGATGACGCTGGGAGGCTTGCCGTTAGCCGACGTGCAGGTGGCCACGGCCATCTTATGCTTGGGTGTCCGTGCGACGATGGTGGGTGAAGTCAACATCATCTTGGTCACTGGTAGCGCTGGATGTATAAAAAAGAATTAGTAAGAAAATGAAGAAAAAAAAATGAAAATGTTATTAAACAGGGTTGCAATTAACTCTTTTCCTGCCAGCGTTTTTTTAAGTTCCCAGCCAGCGCTAGCATTTTTTATAATATTCACAAAAGTTTAAAGCCTTTTAGTAAATGTTCTTCTTTAAATATATAAACATACAATATATCAAATAAAAAACTTTGCTTTCAAACCAAAAAGTTTTATCCTATCTTAACTCTTTCCCCGCCAGCGTTTTTAAAAAAAGTTGCCAGCCAGCGCCAGCATTTTTCATGATTTTTACAAAAGTTTAATGCCTTCCAGAAAATGTTCTTCTTTAAATATATAAACATACAATAATTAGATGAAAGAACAGACCCTCTGCTTTCAAAAAAAAAAAAACTGTTTCATCCTACCTTCATTAGTTCTCTTGTAATCACCCCTCAAACATGGGTAGGTTTCTTCAAAAACACCCATTTTTGAGCAAAAAGCTTAGATAATTCCATTTTTGCGAATAACTTTTGGATAGAGATCAGATGCAGAGCAATCTTTAAAACATACACCGAGTTCTTTCTCTTTCACGTGAGGCGCTACTTCCGGGTTGTATAAGTTGCGGACCACCTGGTGGATAATAGCGGTATTGCGGAAAGCCGGAAAATCTCGTCATTGGCGGGGGAAGCGTTTTCTCTTAATTGACGAGATATCTCGTCAATGGCGGTGAAAGAGTTAATTTGTTCTCTTTTTTATTACCTCTCAAATATGGGTAGGTTTTTCAAAAATACCAAGATAATTGCATTTTTGTAAAGGACTTTTGTTAGAAGTCAGATTTATATAAACATACACAGAGAATTTTTCTGTTTTTTGGGATAACAGTATTTTTTTGGGGGGATAAGTGTATGCCTTTTATAATTTGGGTAAAAGTGCCACATAGTAGATAATATTGGAAATATGGATTGCCGTAAAAACTTGGCATTGGCAGGGAAGCGTTTTCTCTTAATTGACAAGATAACTCGTCAATGGCGGGGAAAGAGTTAATAAGGCCAATTGAGACAAATGTTGCTTTCCTTTAGCTTTCCCTTACAAAAAGTTACCATGGTTTTACTACAGTTAAAAAAGCATGGGTACTGTAGTAAAACCATGGTAATCATAAACTAGCCATGGTTTTGCTAATAGTAATCAATATGGTTGCTACATGGTTACTACATTTTTACCAGACAAAAAAAACATGGTTAATTTTCGTAATTGTCCATAATTTATGAGCTCCAACAGAAATGAAATAAAGCATTTGGATACAACACAACTGTAACCTTGGTAACAGGGTTGAAATGTTGAGTTTAATGAATACTTATATTTGTATGCTACAGTATTTTCTCTAAAAAATGTTTATCTAACCTCTCCCTACAAACAACAAGGGCCTTGAGCCTGTAATGCTTTTCAAACCAGTAGCTAGAGACCAAAGTGTACAGCATTTCTGAAAACTGCCAGGTGCCCTTGAAAGTTGAAAAGATTAAATTAAATTAAATTAAAGAAAACATGTTTATGTAGGATGTTTTCGGATTCACCGCCTCTCATACGTTCATCTCGTTCAGTGGCATTTTCCTGTCAGTCCAAATCAAGTGATTCACTAATTATTTTTTTCCCATCACTGTGTTCAAAACCCTTGGTTTCTCACGGTGCCCAAAATCATTCAATCTCCAACCTTCATGGGCTGCCAATTAGCAATTAACCAGGGGCCGCATCAAAAGAGAAGATGCGTGTTGGTGTGAGTACGTGTCGGGGAGTGTTGATAGTGGGGGATTGAGGTTTGTGGCGGGGGTTGATATGACATGAAGAGGCTCTTTGAAACCACTGAGCCGGTTATCTCCATACAGGTTGCTTAAACTCGCAGCTTGTCAGAGCTCTCAAAGGACGCCTGTGAACGTGATATACAAAATGGGTTTGGGAGTTAACAAGCCACACAAGTAAAAAAACACTGTGCTTGAGCCAAGCTACTCCTCTTTGACTGTGTTAATGAAAAACATATCAACACTTTATTTCTAATTGGACCTGCCATCAGTAGGAGCGTAACCTACGTCTCTAACTAAATACTGCTTAATTCTCACACACATACAAATACGTAATGTGCGTTTTGTCTTTCTGAACTCGATCTGCTTACTAAAAGAGATATTACTAAACTTATAGTGTGTCTTAAACCTTTCATTGATTTCAGTTTAAGGCATCGTTTATTAAATGGATTGTTCAATTAATATGAAAATGTTAGCATCAATTACTTGCCTGTGTTGTTTATTATTGTTTTACACAAATTGTGCTTTTTCACTGCGTAGTACAACTCGGTACAGCTCACTTTTAAGGGTGTATCCCCTATTTTGTACTGTACCTAGTACCTGGCACTTCTTTTAGTACCCCCTCTGTTGGTTTACTTGAGCAGATCACTGATTGGTCAGAGAGAATCGTCACTACCAGCGTAACAAACATTTTTAAATGCTAGATTTGCTTAGCATCGTTCGCCGTCAAGAAAACCAAGTTATGTTGTCATTGTAGCAGTGAAAAACATCCATATGCTGAGAATAAAGAACACCGTTTGTGTCGTGATTACGATTATGTAATGGCAGTAGACACAACACAACTATTCTCTTAAGTCTATAATCCCGCCCACTTTGAAGCGATACTAAACGATTAATCTTTTGACAGCCCTAATTTAAAACAGCTTTTACCATTTTTATTTATAGTTATAGTGTGAACAGTTCTTGATATTTTAGCTGAAATGTAAGAACATCCTGCAATTTAAGTTATTTACTGTTTACTAACTTCCCCATTGTTCAGGAATCTCATTTACAGTCAAATACTTTACAGCTATGTGAGAACGGATGGCGTTTGCCGTCAATTGTGTCATAGCTGGCGTGACACATATCAAGATACAATTTTAGTCATTGAGCTGAAAGCGTGAATGTGATATGTGAGCTCTGGCAGAAGATTCGGAGTGAATAATTCAATAACATTTTTCTCTCTGCTCTTCACCCAGAGCTATGTCGCTTAAGACTTGAAATATAGCACTTTTATGATAGTTTTATGGTGCCTTTTGTGCTTTTTGGAGCTTGGCAGCATAAATTACCATCGACTTTTGTTGTATGGAAATAAACTGCTTGGACTTAATAATATGGGGTCGGGATGACATGAGGGTGAGAATACGATGATAATGTTTTCATTTTTGGTTGAACTGAATAAAAGCCAGGGAAACAAGCCTACACACTATCTTGTGTGTGTGTGTGTGTGTGTGTGTGTGTGTGTGTGTGTGTGGGTGGGTGTGTGTTAGTAACATAGCAGGACTAGCATGGTGAAAATTGATCAATACGGTTCAAGTGCATTGAAGGTTGGAGCGAACACATCACAAACAAGATGGTGAAATACAAAGACAATGTTCCTCAAGGGTTCCCGTGGTCATGAATAAAATATTGCTGAAACACCCATTAACATATGCTAACCATGATGACACCTTTGATTGGTAATATCTCACCTCATAAGAGCTGATAGTGCTGAAAATATCCAAGAAAGTTCAGTGCTCTCAGTGAAGTTAAACTGTATGTGAGCCACGAGCAAGCTGCGTTTATTGCTCTTTATATTTAGTTGTAACCAATACTGTGGTTATAAGGTACTGTTGGTTATAATACTGTTAACTAATAATGATACATTTGACTGAATTGTTACTTTGTGTAGCTGAATAATATTAGACCCTAATTGTGAAACAAAAACATTATACATTTACAGTATGAGAAATTTGTGGGGTTTATTTATTAAATATTAGCAACACAATTTTTTGTGCAATTTATTTTTCTAATGTTAAGCAGCGCTTATAGTGCGTTAAAATGTCTGTTAAAATTGTGAAAGGCTTTATGAACGATGTACACATTAAAAAAGTGTTTTAATTCTTTTCCCCATCATTGACAAGTTATCTCGTAAATTAAGAGAAAACATTTGGATACATTTTTTTTGTGTTTATGGTGAATTTTTATGTTTTTATGCACTTACCCAATTTATGAAAAAACTGAAGCCAAAATGTTATTAACTTATTTTAAACTCTGTGTAAGTTTTGATAATGGATCTGAATCTGATCTCTAACAAAATTCCTGCAATCATTTCAGCTTTTTGCTAAAAAAATATTTTTTTAAAGAAAAATACCCATTATTTAAGAGTTTATTCCCGTTTTGTTTGTTTATTGTTTGTTTGAAAGCAGAGAGTCTGTTCTTTCATTTGATATATTTGTATGTTTATATATTTTTTAGGAGGACATTTTCCTGGAAAGCATTTTGCGAAACTTTTGTGAAAATCACAAAAAATGCTGGCAGGCAACTTTTCAAAAAATGGCTGTTAAAAGCAATTTGGTCTATTGTGTCATGACAATTTACACAAATACGTTTAAGAGCAATTCATATACAAATCTGCTATGTGACCCTGGACCACAAAACCAGTCTTAAGACGCATGGGTATATTTGTAGCAATAGCCAACAATACACTGTATGGGTCAAAATTATTGATTTTTCTATGCCAAAAATCATTAGAATATTGAGTAATGGTTTGTCAATTTCTCAACATAAATATATCAAAACTTTATTTTTGAATGAATGCAGATAATAAGGACTTCATTTAGACCAGTGGTTCTCAAATTGGGGGCCGTGAGATGGTGCCAGGGGGGCCCCATTTTTATGACATTTTATAAATTACATTCATTTAACATGAATTCTGTGTAATTAAACCTAAAAAAATAAGGCTACTAACCAACAGCAATACTTTGTATAACTTAATATGTTTTGTTAAATTAAAATGTTAAATATTAGAACAGTTTTTGTCATAAATTTTCTTTGGGGGGGCCGCGAAGAAGTGCACTGTATACAAGGGGGGCCGCACGCGGAAAAGGTTTGAGAACCACTAACAATTGCTAGACAACATATATTTTTTTGCACCTTCAGATTTCAGATTTTCAAATAGTTGTATCTCATACTTCAATGGAAAACGTATTTATTCAGCATTTAGATGATGTATAAATCTCAATTTCAAAGAACTGACCCGTATGACTGGTTTTGTGTTTCAGGGTCACAAATTAGATCCAATGTTGCTTCCCTAAATTTAATCGCTTCACATTTAGTTGTTTAGAAAAAAGTGTCTACTAAATGTGTAAATGTAATGTACTTGAACAAGATATCATTCCTATATTTGTGTCATCTCAGATCCCAGTGTTGTGGCATTACCAAAAACAGTCAGGTTGACCATATTCTCCCGGTTTCCTGCTGGAAAGGTGGTGTACTCGCATATGTAGGCCGCCTCATCAGAGAGCCGCAGGCTGGTGAACACAATGGTGGTGTCTTCTAGAGAAGAAGGGGTTCTTTGGCGCACCGCAGGATGCTTGAAGCTCACGCGGTCTTTGAAAGGGGGCAGAACTGATACTCCCAAAGCCGGGTTAGCGGTGGCCACGTTTTGCTTGGTGCCATTTATCAGCTTTTGCCAGGTGACCTGAGAGATCTTCACTGGTGGTTTACTGTTGATGAAGAGACAGCGCAGCTCGACCGTATCACCCACGAATCCAGATTTGCTGGGGTCCGTCTGCACTGCCTGCCCATTCCCCGCTACACAGAGAAAAAGAGAGAAACAGAAGCTATTAATGAAAGCAAATTCACATTTTCATCTTTTATAAAAAAACTATATAAAATGATGAAGCATAACAGAATGCAGAAGAACTGTGTATGAAACTCTCTTTGTTAATTTACTGTTTAAAAATGTACATCCATAGTGCTAATCCATAACTATTAGCATGCTATGTAATACCTCAAACATCACCTTTCAAACAGAACAAATAACAAGTAAAGCAGCAATGTTTACAGGCAGCGTGAGGTCTTAAAGAGCATCGGATGTAGACGTTCCCTGCATGCGTAATGAGGGCAGATCCCCCCGACTCTAATCCTGACTGCCAAACCCTCCCACACTACTCCATCCTAATTATTTCTCATTGGTAAACATGTCTGTGACAGCCTCGAGCACCTATTAATGGAAATAATGTTGGAACCAGCCTGAGTGTGCCCACAATGATGCCACTCGAATTAAGCTACAATAAAGACGCCGTGCAATTAGTAGTAAGCCAACGCTGTTACTTGTTATCCCGTGATGGCTTTCAGGAGTTCAAGGGTATAGAGATGCTTCTGCTGCCCTCGATTGAAACAAACCGTTTTATCTTTCCAGATAACCCTAAATACCAAACGCCCCCCAGTCAAACATGGCCGCATGCCTTTGCGTCTTGTTTTGGCAAGCCCCCGGCCTTTGTCTTCACGGTGACCTTCTTATGCCCCTCCAGCTGAGATCGATGTGTCAACACTCCATCCCAACACCCCCTTTCTCACCATTCTTTCCTCTCCGTCTCATTTTTACTCATACTTCTGTTACTTTACACCCCCTTGACTTTCCTCTCACGCTTGTTTTCATTCATACTATTTCTTTGTCTCTACATCCTCAACACCTGACCAGATAACAAGCTCGTCTTACTTTATGCTTCCTCACAATGTCCATATGTTCAATCGCCAACTTCCCGTTCCAGGAAAACATAGTTTAAGTCTGAGGCAGATGTGTCCCTCGTGGGCTCGTGACTTCTGTTGTGTTTCAAAACTAGACATCGGAGACCCACGTGGATATATTTCTGCTGTGTTGTCCTCCTGGCCTCGCTTCCTGCACAAATACATCCTAAACCTTCTACCCTCACCTGCCTTGTCCTCCTCTTTCTTATTTACGACTAGTAAAAGAGGTAATTACCTCCTATGGAGAGACCTTAGCAAAGAGGAAGCAACTTTATGCCTGCGTGCTTAATCACGCCACTCATAAAGGTTGAAAATCCTGCAGGGGAAATAAAGGAAAATGAAGCAGAGTCCAACAATTCATACAGGCAAAGGTTCAAAGTATCTGTTGACAACAAGGTCGTAACAGATGATTCTGAAGAGACTAGGGTCTGTTGCTGATCCGAGATCAGCTGCCTGCTGTTAATAGTACGGTTAGCCCGTTTTAAGTAAAGCGGAAAAACTGGTTTGAGGATGGGCTTGTGGGTAACATCATTCATCTTTGTTCAACGTGTAAAGGCAAGTGTTTAAATTCTACTTTCGGGTCTTGAGGGTATTTGAAATAGAATCTGGGAAATATGTAAATTTGAGAAAAACTAATCGGGTCTCATGACCAGCGGGGCTGAAACCTGTCATTCATTCAAAGGAAGAGAGAGAGAGAGAGAGAGGGAGGGGGGTATAGAGATGTATGTGCAGTGCTGTCTATTCAATACACACAAGAGTACTAGTGACGTATGTATTTAAGTGTCTGAAGGTTATTAAAACACAAATTTCAAGGTCACAACGGTGCAAATCTCACAAGCAGGATGGACGCTTGATGCCGACCTTGAATATCAAGAAAAAACATTGTTTTGTATACTTTTGTAATATGAATGTTGAAAAAATATGTTGTCATCATTTACTCACCCTCATGTTGTTTAAAACCTATATACCTAGATATTTTGAGGGGTATTTGAAACCAAACATTCCTACTATGGGTCGGAGCCAATGGTGTAGTGGACAGTGCTCCGACATGGTGCAGACGCACTTCGGCGACTCGAGTTCGAATACCGGCTCGAGGTCCTTTGCCAATCCCATACCCCTCTCTCCACCCTGTACTTTCCTGTCACCTCGTAATTACTGTCTATCGAATAAAGGCAAAATGGGACAAAAAAAAAAACATTCCTACTATGGAAGTAAATGGGGCTTATGATTGGTTTGATTACAAACATTCCTCAAAATATCTTCTTTCGTGTTCATTTTTTTACAGGTTTGTAACAACATGAGAATAGGAAAGTGATGACAGAATTTTCATTTTTGGGTGAACTATCCCTTAAAGTGCTTTATAGGGGTCCCACACCTTAGTTAACTTCAAATTCAAGGACCTTTCAAAGACTTTCCAGGTCTAATACCCTCAAGGACTAAATGTGGGGACACATTTCAAGTGAGAGCAAGGTAACATCGTGTCACCTTTTAAGATACATTGTTACAGTTCCCTTTCGAAGGAACTCGCGCTGCATCACTGCAGTGACACTTTGGGGACGCCTCCAGGGGTAAGTGCATGTGTATATCAAATTCAACCAATTGTGAGGCTTAATGACAAAGACAGGGTGACGCGGGAGCCAGAAAGTTATTGCTATCTCAAATATTGACAAAGATGGCATTACAGAGACGCATGAGGTATGACAAGTGTGACGCAGCGTCTCGTTCCCTTCTCAGGGAACAACAGTTACATACGTAATATGGATTTTTTTTTTTTTTCAGAAAACTTCTTGCATTAAATAGAATCAAGCATTTTCAATGACCTGTATCTATGTATGTATTTCTTCAAAACCTTCCCAGGGCCTTGAATTTTTTTCCCCAGATTCACAAACTTTCAAGGATTTCAAGGACCCGTGGGAACCCTGGCTTTAAAAAAAGAACATGAAAGATCATTTTAGGTTGTTTTATTTGCCGCTGCGGTACCTTCTAAGAAATAATTAAGGCATTTTTTTTAAGTAAATACATCAAACACTTCATTTCCCATGTACTCAAGCCTAGACGGATGAAATGTTTTTGACTGGAGTGTAAAGTCCCATCAGCATGGACTCGGTAGACGACAGACTGAATGATTAATTGGGTTTGACAGATAGAAAGCTGGCAACCTCTGCACTGCTACCTTTGGGAACACCTGTGTCTTTGGACACCTCGGCCTGACCCTGTTTCCGTCCGCATTCGCTACCGTGACAGGGTCGAAACAGAGGAAATGACTTGTAAAAAACCAACACGAGCTACAGCGTGCCAACATTACTTAAAAAAAGAGGGGGAAGAGAGTATGAAACAGAAGCCTAGCTCATTGTAGCTCAACAGATGTTGAGACATTGTTAGAGGAGGAAAAACCTAAAAGCTCCTCCCACTGAGTGCTCTTATTGGACCACTACGAAAAAAAGGTCAGCCTCCGCTTTTGGAGGAGCTGTTGGTAATTACAAGTTTCCGGTCCCCAAATCTACACACCGGGGAACCAGAGCCTTTCAGTTCCACCTCCACCACCACTTAAGGGCTGAAGGGGTCTTCCAAAAAAGTCAATAGATGGTAATTATAGCTTGCACACTGGTGTTGAACAATAGAGGCCGAATCGGTGAGACGTTTCTGGAGAGTATAAGCAATCTGTATACAATAAAGAGTAGTTGAGTTGCTATGAGACGAAACAAAGAACAAACATGCGATAAAGTAAGTGCATGAGACAAAAGCAGGAATATATTTGTCATTCGTACAACGGTGTCCTTGAAATGCACTCAAAGATAAATAAAAGGTTGAATAAGATCACTTACTAAAATGATGAAAGTGCAGGAATACGATACAAAACTTCATGCTATCAGTTTATTAAAATGAATCATAGCTTTCGTGCACCCATCATGAGGTGCATTTAAGTATATGTAATCTGTGAATGTGGTGAGGCTGTGATTGAAAGCAATAGCAAAATTTGGTACGTGGTGGTCCTACAGGAGGGTCTTCCCTGAAGCTGAAGACCAACTTTGTTTTGCAGTGCTGAGCACTGACTGGGGATGCCTTGAAAAATTAAATACATAAAACATGCATTGCATGTTAAAGCACTGATCAACGTCCCTGATGTAACTCCTACATGGTTTGAAATATTAGGTTTATTAACAAACATCTATTAATTTTGACAAAAAGCATCACACGGTGCAAATAAAGTTTATTAAAGCTGATGATCTTAGATCGAGGTCTCATAATGATAATAAGACTTAGGCATCACCGACATAATGGTGCAATTTCAGATTTTACTATAGATGCAGGATTTTAAAAAGTATGCATAAAGTGACAAGGATCACGATCATAAACAAGTTGCTTCAACTAAATGCAGCACAGAATCCGCCCCATTCAATCGCACACGCGGATGCATTTGAAGAACCCGGTGGGGGAGACTGCGGGAGTGAGTCAAGCCACTCCAACTAGGACGCCTCCCATATCACACAGCCTCACGCTCCAAACAGAGCTGCCATTCTCCGTGACCGGATCCGCATCCCTCCCCGGGCACGAGGCACAACACTGGACCCGCTTTAGGCCTCTGAGATAAACGGTGGCATTCGGCCCATCTCATTTGGTAAACCGCAGAAAGGCCCGTTTAGAGACTCTACAAAATACACCCCATTGTGAGCGAGTAATCTAATAGCGATCCAGGTCCTTGAGAGGGGAAAAGAAGAGTTTATCTCCAGCAGGAAGACTAATATGTTTATGTACTGGAGAGTGATGACACGCTGCCTGCCAGCACATCCCGCACACGCTGCACATTACAGGACTGTACCATGCTAGCTCCCCAAAATTGATGAGGGGAACGTGACCAATCCTACAGTTTTCCACACACGTACGACTCAATATTTGTTTGCAGGTGCGAATGTGTTTTTGTAGACGTGTAGACCCCTCCTTCTGAATACATGGCTTTTTATACCTGTTTTACCAGCTCTCCTCATCCAATGTGTCAACCTAAGCTAATATTTACCTTTAGAAACCTGCTGCGGCAGATGGTCAGCACTACCATTGACTTTCACCGCTGACGCTCAAACTTTACACACCGAATATGCCGTTTCCTGACAGACCATCTACCATCTGTTTCTCAAAGCTGCGTATATTTCTAAACCAAGTCCCTGTACAGGAAGTTAAAAAATGCTCAGGATGTGCTACTTGTCAAACTGTTTGGCACGCTTGATTTACCCTAAGGGTGGAACGCTATCAATCCCAGCATCCCACAATCCCATAGACGGTTTAAAGTGTAGACATACCGCACTTTGGAAACTGAATAAGAGAATGTACAATGCTTATGATGGCAGCTGTATGATAGGAAATTTGAATAAAACATCCAATCATCAATCACCTTATTGGCATAGGCATCTCCTGATTTTTTTACTACAGACTGCACATTTGAGCTGCCAGAACCTACTCGAAAATTGCATTTAATAGCCTGATTTTGCTAGAAGCAAAAGCGATACCATTTAGGTCGAAATTTAGTAATACCTTAGCAAACTGTTTAAGAGTTTTTTTCTTGTTTCGCTCTTACTTACAAACAGATGCAAGCCTTATAGGCATGACTGCTAAATAGCTGGCAGGGGGCATTACAAAGATTGCTGTCGAGTAAAGACTTGCTTTAAAGGACTTGACAGTGATCATACAACCATATGTTGCTTCCTTCCATCTTTGACTACGGATCCAAACCCACGTGGCGCGAATCCAATACAATGTGGGATGAAGCGTACAGACCCACACTGTGTTCCCCCGAGAGCATTTTTAAGGCGTCGTGAAAATGTCAAGGGGATGCATCTGCATGCCTATATTCTACCATTTTGTTCTTCATTTACATCATTTTTTACACACCGATTCATCTTTCATAACTTGGCCTGCCAGCTCTTCCTCTATATTTTTATATGCACAGTTCAATAGAAAGCAAAAACAAGGGGTGGGAGTCTAAGCTTGCTGGGTTCATAAGCTACACTGTAAAGGTCAATAAAGAGAAGCACAGACTTTTAAAATGAATGTTTATTTTATTAAATTGGAGGATTTTGTTTAACCACTAGCAATAAATTGTGCACTTTGAATGCAATGTCACTTTGGATTAAAGCATCTGCCAAGTGCAAAAATGTAAATGCATATGAATAAGAATTTGTAAAATATACTCACTTAAGCCAAAAAAATATTGTATTTTAGCTGCTAATCACAACTACACTGTAAAAAATACTTTGCTGCCTTAATTTTTTTTGTTGAATCAACTCAAGATTTACAAGTCATTTCAACTTACTATTATTTATCTTGACTAGAGATGAGTTGTTATAGCTTATAAAATTAAGTTGACTTTTCTCAACTATATTTTATAAGTTGTGACAACTCATCTGTCTTGACATGACTTGTAAATCTGAGTTGATTTAACAAAAAAATTTAAGGCAGCAAAGTATTTTTTACAGTGTATATATATAAATATATACACTGCAAAAATGACTTTCTTAGTATTTTTGTCTTGTTTTTAGTACAAATATCTAAAAATGCTTAAATCAAGATGAATTTTCTTGATGAGCAAAATGACCTAATAAAATTAGTCTAGTTTTTAGACAAAAAAAAATATACAATTTAAGTGAATTTGTGCTTAAAACAAGCTAAAATATCTGCCAACGGGGTGAGAATTTTTTTCTTGAATTAAGCTTTTAAGAAAAACGTAATCTTATTTGTAGATTTTTTTCTCACCCCTTTGGCAGATATTTTAGCTTATTTCGCTTAAATTTGATATATTTTGTCTAAAAACTTATTTTCTTACGTCATTTTGCTCATCAAGAAAAAGCATCTTGATTTAACCATTTTTAGACATTTGTACTAAAACCACGTCAAAAATGCTACGTAATAAAGTCATTTTTAAATTACTAAAATGTTGGATTATTTTATAATTTTGTTTATTTCCCTGACTTTTCCGGGCTGTTACATTGCCACGTTACAATTACCCGACAAGACAGTCCCAAGTTTAATGGCCGTGAGAACATTTCTAAGAATACAAAGCCTTAAACAAACAAACTATTATGCATAGTGATTGAAAAAGACGCCCAAAGAGGTCAACGGTAACAAACTGATACAAAACGAGGAAACAAGTTGTGCTTACTAACGCTCTCTCTCTCTCTCTTTTTGATATGTAAACAGGGATTCTGTCATGGTTTCGGTTGGACGGAGGAAAAAGAGAACAAACAGGATTCGTTGGCACTTGCTCTAACAGCTGATGTCATCATCCAGATACGAGATAACACACCACCTGTCAGTTTTCGAGAAGTCATGGGCTGTTAGGTTGGTTGAAACCCACCTAGTTAATGATTACAAAGGGCAACAACATGACTACACATAAAACGGCCTGCTTATTTGCAAAAGCGTGACAGAAACTAGGCATCAGCCAGAAAAATAAAACGGCATCAGCTGCCATGCAATACATAAACGCGTGCATAAATGCATTAAGGGGAACAATATGTGGCTAAATTATTGATGACCTCATTCAATAGAAAGCTTTTGTTGTAGTACACAGTGAAGAGTGTGTTTATAAGTATGTGTATATACACGTTTGAGTGTTTTTAATGCATTTGTGCATGTGTAAGTTGTTGAAAAAGGAGCAAATGGTTGCCAGCTTCTAATAAAAAAATAAATAAACTAGAAATACGACTAACAAACTGGGACGTTTTAAAGAGACACAACCCCCTGTGGATATTAACAACACAAACGTGACCACTGTATCTCGGCGGGTGATTTACGACCAACATATAACCAAACAACCCCTACAAGGTGTGCAAAAGCCTTTGAGTCATAGTAAATGTCTAGAAATTTAGAAATAATGAACAAAGTATAATTAATCTTTTAATGCACACATTGCCGAATAAATACACCTGTGAGCGTTAAATGATCAGAGCTGGCAATTTTTCAATAATGCAGCAATATCCTAAGGCATAAAATCAATAACTGCTGCTAGATGTCTTTATGTGAAACTATCTAATCAATAAATAATGTGACCGTGGCTATTACTGGTGAGCCGTAAGTAATGGATTACACCTCAAATGCCTGTTGTGTCTGGGGGATAGCGGTGGGACGGATATAAATCGTATACGAGTTCAAGGAAATTGAGAAAGATTATTTTTTATTTTTTCCAATTGAAAGGAAAAAACTGGAGAGCAGAGCAGTGCTTAAAAAATTATGTAGAAAAACAAATTTGTCAAAAGAAGGCTAAATGTTGTGTTTAAGAGAGAAAGCATCGGTCCAAGCATTTTTTATTCCAGAGCGTTGCCTCTTCTTGGGTTTATAAATAATAATAATAATAACAGCATTATAGAAATGCCTACTCAACATTAATAATACCTCTAAAGGATCTCGGTGAGTTATGTGTCATGCAACAGCATGCAATGCGACACAAGCCAACAAATTCATTGCCTAGTGCAAATCTGTTGTGTGTGTGTTTGAATATGAGTGTGTGTGTGCTGCAGAGCCTGTGGCCCCAGTGCACCTTGGGCTGTATTGTCTACTCAGCACATCCAGCAGCAGAAAAAAAAAAACATTTCAAGTCCAGCCAAAAGCGGCGCTGGGGAATACACCAAGGACGGCCATGCATGACAAATCCTCTCTCTGTCCATCATCTTTAATGGTAAAAATTTCAGTCTGGAAAGCTTCAAATAAACAGTGCTCGATTCCAAGCAATGCCAAATGACCTGCCAAGAATTCTGCAAAATGACTTGTATTCATTTATTTATTTGCGCTGATCTATTTGTGGTAGAAATATGCATCACAAAACTAACAAAACCACATACCAACAACTGGTAATAGTGTTTCATGCATATGCAACATTGCATGCTATGTCAACTGTACCAAATTACAGTACCATAATAAAGTGTTGCTCACTATGGAATGCTGGTCTGAATGCTAAAACAGAAGAATTAATCGACAGCACCAAATGGCTCACTTATCAGGCATCAAACATGACTCTAATCACTTTGAACACGCGAATAGCTTTCCAAGTTCCCAAGGTTCCTGTGACTGCCAGTAACACAACCCCCTGATAGGCAGGTCGATCTCAAAACAAAAAGAGAACAGATAATCAATATTTGATGTGACGTGCTTCTGAAATCTCCAGGCCCCCTTCTGCATCTCTTACTGATGAAAGAGCTTCAATGAGACGTCTTAGAAGGATGCCACATCGAGAGATTCATCCATTTTTAATGATCTGTAGAAAAATACGAACGTGTCCATCTAATATCAAAGAGCATGATTAATTACAGAGCAGTACTGTGGAAACATGGCACTGGGACTGGTGGGCAAAACTGGTCTCTTTTAATCATGCGACACGGCAGATTTATCCATTAGCATGTCCAGTTGGGAATTTACACTCCTACTGGGATACTGAGAGAAACCCAACCGTCACAATTAACATGTGTAGTGTTAGTATGTGACTGGACTAGTATGTGAATGTCACCAACTGATGTGTCATCTGGCATTTGAGAAGATCACAAGGATATGAAAGCTAAAGTGCTTTGGGAATATAATTTAGCTGATGCTGTCCTGGTTTTTAAAGGGGTTAAAGCGATACTTCAGCCAAATATTAAAATTACCCCATGATTTACTCAACCTCAAGCAATCTGAGATACATATGTCCATTATCTTTCAGACCAACACATTTGGAGTTACTTTAGTAAATGCTTTTCCAAGCTTTATAATGGTAGAAAACGGGGACCAGGAAACAACTTTTGACTTAAAACACCAAAAAAAGTTCATTTATCATTCACACAGGTAATTCACATGGCTTAAAGGGGTTAATAAAAGTATTTTCCAGGTAATTGAAGCGATTTTGTAAAAAATCCAGATTTCAAACTTTATAAACTGTAATAACTAGCTTTCGGTAATGGCGCCATTTGGGATTCAAGCGAGAGTTTTATGGCGCTTTTCCATTGCATAGTACCCCACGGTTTAGTTTAGTTTGGGTCGGGTCAGCTTACTTTTGGGAGCTTTTCCATTGGGTGCAGTACGTAGTACCCGATACTGTTTTTCGTACCACCTCGGTTGGGGTTCTAAGCGACCCAAGCTGATACCAAACGTGACGCAAAAACACCGTAGATCACTGATTGGTCTGAGAGAATCGTCACGTCATCGCTATAATGTAAATATTAGCTTTAGCTTACTGCTAGCTTGCGCTGTCTCAAGCAAACATGTTGTTATCTGTGTTCTGCTATAAGTTTCAAAACACCCTTTTAGTGATGAAAAACATCCACAGGTTGGGAATCCGGGACACCATAACTGTATTATAAATAAAAGTTTTTTCCAGACTTGCAGTTTGTGGCGGCACATTTGCGACGTGCACGTCCGCATTATATATGCTTAAATGCAACTTGAATGAGGCTCAGCGGAGCGCCGTCGACTGACGCCACGGGTCGGGTGTTTAAACAGAAACTGTCAAGTGAGACAGAGGTAGTTATAAACGCGATGTGCAAACATCTATTTGTGGTGGCCAATTTTAATTTTGTGGCAGACTGAGAAAATAAATGAATGTATGGGAATGTACAACAACGCTCTCACGTGTATGATGTCACAGCAGTAGGCAGCGTAAATATAACAACATGCCTATAATCCCTCCCACTCCAAAGTGATACTAAATTCGATGGAAAAGCTAACCACGCCAAAGTGAGGTGAGCTGACCCGACCCAAACTAAACTAAACCGTGGGGTACTATGCAATGGAAAAGCGCCATTAGTGCACCCAGGGTACGTTGTGCAGTGACTCTCTTGAATCGCATTAGTCCAAGAGGGAATTGTTACCAGAAGCTAGTTATTATCGTTTATAAAGGGCAATTTGTCTTGCAATATCGCACCGATTACACAAAATCGCACAAACATTTGTCCCGACAAAAGTCTCTAAATGTTGAATATAAAGATATATATGGGTTAAGTAAAGCAAAGAGGTGAGGCTTAAACAGTTCCCTGATTCTGTAGGGGTATGGGGCTGTACTATTTCCGCGACCATGACCGCAATGGATCTTTCCAATGGCTCTATGGAAGTTCTCCATTCTCCACACACAACCCACAGAATGTTCACCACATTTCTTCAGTCTCCAGAGCATGTGCTGCCCAGCTGGGTAGAGGGGACGTCCAACCCCCTTTCCCAATATTTCCACACACACCACATTTTAGAACTTTCCCATATCCATGCACACACACATATACACATACGTACTAAAGTCCAAAACACACCATATCTAGGTCCAGGATCCGGTTTTCTCTACAATAGTTCTGTTTAAAATGTCAATGGTACTTTTGTTCTAGTCAGCTAAACTTTCCAGAATTCTGTCAGATTTTATCATTCCCTACACTGTAGGTTATTATTGCAGGTCGCACATCAAAGAGCAGAGGAAACTTGATCTTAATGACACAATATCTATCTTAATACGTGTTCATCCACAAACCCAGCAGTCTGCGGTGCGATGGCGAAACGTGATATTCCGGTGAGATTTTTCTTCATTTTAAACCTCACAAAACAGCTTTGTGGTCATTAGATGAACAGCGGCACAGTAGTGCACAGTGACTGGCTGTTTGTTGCATTCTGATATCATCTTAGCCAAAACAAGAACATTTTATTTTAAAACAGACCAAACTTCATGGACTTTAAGTGATAGTTTATCACAAAATTATTTAATCACTCCCATGTAGTTCATGGCTTTCTTCAGCACGACACAAAAGAAGATATTTTAAAGAACGTTTGAAGCAAAACAATGCTGGCTTCCACAGTATAGACACAAAACCACCGAGACATTTTCCAAATATCTTCTCTAATGTATAAGTTTTCAACAACACGAATGACTAAATGATGTATTTTCTTATTTTGGGGTGAACTATCACTTTAAGTATTTTTTTAAGAGTTAAACACTGAAGCACTTTTGGCTTTCAATTAAGTGAAGAATCTGGCTTGGAGATGAAGACGAGGAACCACAAAACCACAGGTTTAGGAGAGGAGAAAGTCTGAGATGGAATGAGTTACTCTGTTCCCCACAAGATCTCAGAAGTCCAGGGATGTAAATTGACATGAAGGCCGTGAGGTGCCTATAGATCCTGTACAAAGAGCCTTCGTATGTTTTCATACGGGACTTAGAACCCTACCAAACAGAATGTGGTGAGGGAAAATCGCAGCAGAAGTGCCTCATTACTTCATCATAAAAGCAGGCCTGAAGTAATTGCGTTGGTCGTCTGAAAGCAACAGAGTGGGTGGGCCAGCAAAGGAGGGTATCGGCTAAAAAACAAGGAAAGGGACTGGTGGGACTGCGCGCAGGGTCTCAAATCAAAGGTTCTTGAGTGGTAGATTCTTTAAAACAGCTAGATTACAGCAGAAGGACATTAATATGAATCCAACCGTGTGCTTTATTCTTCACTTGAAGATTTAAGATCTGAGAGAGGAATATGAAATAGCTCTTTGTTGATGACTAAAAAGATTTAACTAAGGCTACAAGGGATAATTGCCCAGTTCCCGGCTGTTTCGCCATAGACGCATCGACAGCACATCTGACGCTCCTTTTCAAACGGACGTCAAAGATGCACTATAATTTCCCTCTGTTTCTAAGATGCTATGTAGTTCAACTCTAAACTGCGTCAATTCCCCCGACCTGCCTCATGAATGCAAACAAACCCACGGGTCTACTGAGGTGGGATGAGACAATCCTGCATGAATAGAACCTGCTTTTCGGCTGCTACCCTTTGATAAAGAAAGCATAGGATAAATATATAAATAAATAGGCCTAGCTGACACATCACAATAGCGTATTACTATTGATCAGAGGCCCTGAAGCCAGCGAGAAAGGGACTCGAAGATAGATTCAACAACGCAATTAGCTCGGATTGAAATTACTGTCACTCACTCAAGCTCGTGAGCGCAGACAAACCGCTCGGAAGAACTTTAAATCAGGCGCAGTCTTGGCAAATCTGAGCGTTGCGGCTTTGCTAGCAGCAAAGAATTAAATCCATCATCATTTCCCTTTCGTAGTACAAACTGTATTCTGGTGGAAACGGCTCACACGGTGCTTCCACTGCGGCAACAAGTGATTGAATTTGTATAGCTCATTTTAAGACACCCCCAAATTTTGCATATAATAGCAGCTTCGATTCAAACCTTTGTCAATGTGCGTTGCCCACCTGGATAATGCGGTGGGAGTCGCTACAATCATTACACATTTGCAATTCAGTTGGGAGAAAATGGGAAACTTGCTTGGGGGGGTTTATTCACTTCACGGTAATGGTTTTGATTGAGCTGTGCAGGCAAACTTGGCAAATAAGGCTGGATCGGGACATTTGCATTACCACTGAAAAGCATTTTTTACTCAGTACTTTAGTCAGTGTGTGATTTGGATGTTAATTTATTACCTGTTTTTTTTTTCAGAATCTGTACGTTTTAGAGGGATTTCCCAAAACTGACATCATTAATGTCACTTGTGTCAAATTGATCCTTTATTTAAGTATTTGTCTGACAGTATAAATCTATCTCTGTCGCAATTACCTTAGACTACTAAATACTGTATTTAAAAAAAAAAAATTGGATGTTTTGTTGGCCACTTAAGGGTCAGTGGGGGTGCGATGGTCCAAGAAACTCCATTGTTCTTTAACTGCTACATTGAAAACCACAAAGACCACTGCGCATGTGGTAGGTCTATATTAAAAACCACACAAATTCTGTACTAAAAAATTAAAACCTAATTGACTTAATAGCTCTCTAGCTGCTGAAATATAACTATTTCCTGTTTCGGTCAAAATGCAAACCCTTTGCATGTGCTCGCAACCCTTCCTCTCCGTCTCTCCACTGCTGATGTGCTTTGAAGGGATTGACGGGCTCTCAGACAGAGCTGATTAAAAGCTTTAAGGTCAGAGAAGTGGGACATCTATTGAATGAACACCTGTCTGGCCGTGCACATAAACACACACACACCGCCGGCCTGATGCATTTCCATCGCTGCTTCATCAGAGACCCCAATAATACAGCGTCCTGCCATCTTCTATTGGTGTATACACACACATGGGTGACTGCCCTGCCTATCTGAACACCATATAGAAAGCACCACACTTAAATGCCAAATGGGTCCATCTCCTTAAAGAGACAGTGCTACCCAAACTGACATTATCCATGTCACTCCAAATTGATCCTTTATATTTTCATCCATGAAATGCAGTAAGTATGCAGTGAGTTTCTGTCTGATAGTA
Organism: Paramisgurnus dabryanus; assembly: GCF_030506205.2. Lineage (NCBI taxonomy): Eukaryota > Metazoa > Chordata > Actinopteri > Cypriniformes > Cobitidae > Paramisgurnus > Paramisgurnus dabryanus. Next base: position 41,602,985 of record NC_133345.1, on the reverse strand, counting down.
TAAATCTTCTTCTTAAGTTAATGGTATGGGAAACATTTCTTCAGTATGGAATTTCTTCGGATGAAAGGATGTGGTGGATGGAAATAATATTATGGGGTTGGAATGACACGCATGTGGGTAAATGATGATTGAATATTGTGAACTATTTCTTTAAAGGTCCCGTCCTGAACTCTAGTCAAAAATAATACAGTGTTATTGACATTCTTATTGGTGAGGGTCTTTTTATATTTCTCTGTGAAAACAATGAAATAGAAGGATAAGGGTCAGTGTGAGAATGCAAATGTAATGATCCAGACTAGGGATAATGAAAAACGTCCATTTCCTGGCACCGATCATAGATTCCCAAACACTGCCAAACCTCAAACTGTCCTGATGTGAACTTTCAAGTCAATTCCAACATCCACAAATCATCATGCATTAAAAATAAGTGTAAAAACCCCATATTAGTGCAGAGCTTGATGCTATTCAGCCTTGTAAAAGAGAAAGGAGAAGGTTGTTGGAGCTGAGGGGTGCTTTATCCTCATCGGAGAGTAAAGTAAAACATTTCGGCTCTGAACTGAACAAGATTCAGCTTGTCGTCGCGTTTTTATGTGAAGTAGTTCACCAAAACCGAATCTGCCTGTCGGGCATATGACATTTCTGAAAGTCACATTGTGATTAACGTAAACTTAAAGATAAACAAGAAGCAGAATATTCATATCCATACAACTTTGATTGTCACACAGTGCACTGCTTTCACTGTGGCGGTATTTTTTCACCTTTGTAGCTAAAGACTTCATAATAGTACCTTAAGGGTATAAGTACCAAATATATATTTGTACCTAAATTGTAGATTTTAGGACCTTTTTAAAGGGTAATGCCCCAGGGACAGCTACACTCTGGGTTTCTGTGCTATTTTCAACCCAGCGTAGCGAAGGGATGAATCCAGCCCATTGGGTTGTAATTTAATCTATGCTGGGCTGTTTCAACCCCAAATCTGGATTGTTTTAACCCATTGTTGGGTTAAATAAAAAATTGTGTTAAGTTAACCTTTTTGACATAAAGCTGGGTTCGAAATAATCCTGCATTTTTTAGACTGTAGGTCCCATTTATTTAAAAAAGCTGACAGCCCTACTGAACAAACCAAGCTGGCAGTTTACCAATTAGACCAGCTAAAAAGTGACCAAAACACAGCTAGACCAGCTTGCTATACAAGCAAAACCAGCTAAAACCAAACAGGGAGACCAGATAAAACCAGCTCACCAGTTTATACTGGTTTTAGCTTGTCTCCCACCTTGGAAGACCAGCTGACCCACCAGCATGACCAGCTTTGCAAGACTGGGAGGACCAGATTAAACCAGCTACTGCCATCTTAAACTAGCTACCAGCTCATGCTGGTCTTAGATGGATTTTCCAGTAGGGATTATACTAACCCCAGTCTAAATATCTCAATGCAGCATCTGTTTGATATTCTGGTCCCTACATAAGACTTTGTTATCACATTTAAAGTACTACTATGGCTTATTGCCTGATTTATCCTACACCAGGTGAACAGGATAAGTCAGTCACTTAGAAAAGTTCCCTTTCAATAGCCTGTATGATTGGAGGTATTATTCAGGGTTGTAGCACAAACCTGCGGGACAAGTTATGTGCTAAAGTTTAATACTTAAGGCCGGTTCAAATCCCTAACCTTAAGTATGAGTAATTGCGATAGTGATGCTTGGCTTTGCAAGCCCCACTATTAATAATTTTCAAGAAAGAGACACACAAATTACTTTGCCAGAACATCAGAGGATAGCACTTTAACCTCCCCAGAACATGCCCGCAATCCCATTTCCTCCTTCAAAGACATTAAACGGCTTCATCTTATTTTGAGCACGTAATTCTCTTCAGCACAATGGGAGTGGTGTAGTGTGACCTTGGAGATAGGCTCGGAGCTGATCTGCGCCGTGTGGATACTCTATCAGTCCTGGCACACATCATATTCAACCAGGTGCTGCCAGCCAATGAAGTATGTCCTGTTTTGCAAGTTCAGAGTTTCTCTTTCATCCAGCCCAGTGGCTTAACCTGTCTGGTCGGATATGAAAACACACAGCTATTGTGCTTGACCGGGCTTTTTTGCCTATTTCCCACGTTGATGACAGGACGCATTTGAATAATGATAAAATTGTGCCGGAAAAATGCAGGTCACAGGGTAAATTTCAAGAAGACTTAAATCGTGAGGATAAATTTAATAAAAGAAATGGCTCTAGTATAGCTGAACAAAAGGGCAATACCCTTTAATATTTAAATTTAACACTGTTGACAATTGCCTCAATAAATAGCGAATTGTCTATAAAAATGTGCTATTAACATTTTAAGCTACAGCGAAGGACACTAAAATAAGTATTTATACATTTTTTTGCATGCATTTCTTTCAAGAAGCAGGGTAGGGAAATTTACGTTTACCTTACACAATATTTTGTTGTACTATATGTTTGATATCTTGCTGATTTATTGACCCATCTGACACCTCAGTGGGTGTTTGCATTTCTGTATTATGTGAGATGTGCCTGTGTACACAGCTAGAGGTGCTAGTGATGTCATCACCAAACACATCATTAATCTTATATGTGTATTGTAGATGTGCAAACTATTCCATTCACAATGCTGAGCTGTTGTTTAAAAAAAAATCACCCAAAAATTGTTTCATGAAATAAGATTTAAGAGTAAGAGTGGACAGCGCAGCTTATATAGACTTTTCATCTAGATTTATTGTATCCTGTATTGCATTACAAATGGGTTTGGATCGACATTGCTTTAACAGTTCACACAACAAGCATCTGATGTGGTTCTTTTATAATCAAGTCATGTAAAAGCTGTTCAGTTGGCTCCTCCAGCACAACGTTGCCATGGTGCTGTGTATATCAGATTAAGAGGCATGTCCACCGTTCCTCTTCTGAACACATTTGCATTGGAAACAAGTTTATGGATTTAATGAACTGCTTCTAGCGGGACTACAGCTGTTGATTCAAGCTGCGAGGGGCAGTTTCTAAAAACGTCTCCAAAAATGGGCATGGGCAAAGCTATGCTCATAAAACCTTCTCTGTTTCATGAACCGCCATTAGATGAAAGGTTAACGTTCAATTAATGTGACAGTCAGTTTGTTTTAACATCATATTATCTCTAGCCGCAAGGTATGCATTTATACTTGCTGAAATGTAAATGTAGGAATGTTTGCGTACGTTTTGGAAAAACCTGACTCGTGTGCACTAATGGAGCGAAAGCGCTCGATCTGTTCACATAACTATCACCTCTGTTTAGCAGAGTTTATTCTAACAAGACATGGCACCGATGTTCGCACAAACTTGACAGATGAGGTGCTAGATTCATCCATTTGTGTATATTTTATGACACCCTTTACAGGGTTATCCCACCCTTGCAGAGCCGTTCCAAGAAAATCATAGATGTCATTGAGAATTTATGTCTAGTTGGGTTACAACTCATTCAACGGCTTACGAACTGCAGAGCGCTAGTAAGCAAAGACGCGCAAACACTGGCCTACGTGATAATTAAGACGTTTTACAAGAAAACCAAGTCCATAATTTATGCACTTAGTTATTTCACCACTGATCAAAGTTAACGGTTTATGAGGCTATGGGGAAAAGAAAACCAGCTCTAATGAAATAACCTAGTTATATTCCCAAAACACCTCCTTCAATTACAACAATGCAATTATTCATAGATGGAAATACGACAAAAAGTCCTCTGCACAAATTGCTTGATTTGTTATTGTAATACTTCGGCTTTAAAGATTAAATATTCAGGCAGCTCAACAAAAACATCACTCATGAATATTTATGAGCGATTCCAAGCCGTGCACCCGATTCACTCAGCCGAAATCAAGTGAACCTTATAGCGACCTACTTAAAAGAATGCCAGATGACAAGGCCATCTCATGTTTTTTCATCTTGCTATCTAGTGAGGCAGAAAACCCAACGCTGCATCACATTTTAAACAGGGTCCTTATCATCCCAATATGAGGGGGGAGGCAATCCTCGGGCGGCACCGGGTTTGGTTGATTAGCCCTGTGAAGGGCAGGACGACTGTATCCTCCCACACTGGCCTGTACCGTTTCCATCACTTCTGTTTTTAATGCCACCTCACACCCCTGCAGAGCGAGAGCAGGCCCGAACTTGACCGGGCCGATGCTTACGTTTTTTTCCATGCACCATGCAGCACTCCGCTTGGCCGGTGGACTGTGACAAGACCAGGGCTCCAAGGTTGTTTGTGCCATGCACAGGCTGAGCTAACAAGCCAAAGGTGACACTTGAACCCGGTCCCGCCTTACCAGATGGCAGCTGTTTCTATAATCAACAAAGGTGTCTATAGGTATGCACACCTGAGAAGTCACCTGTCAGCCACTCAAGAGTAATGCAATGCAGGTGTGTCAGGAAGTAGCTGCTTTACTGTTAATAAATGCAAAAAGACACATTGCAGACAAGCAGAAACATGACGCCATATTGACGCCCAATTGACGAGCCACTCTGATCCTGCAGTAATCTTTAATCGTCTAATACATGACGCATTTCTTTCCCAAAAAGGGTGCTGCCCACTTGGGTATTAACCCACAATGGCCATTTAAAGAAAAAGACTCGATTTTAAGAGTGAGTCATATAACTGTTGAATAGTGCTACGGGGAAGCAGCCCATGTCAGTTTGAGCAGCTCTTGCAATCATTTATCGGTGCTTGACTGAAAGACCCAATCCCACAATGGCCGGGCCCCTGCTTCTGTTCCACCAGGGGGAAATGATACCCACAAAGACCTCACTTCTCAACAGGGTCACTCAATAGCCCCTGAAAATAGTGGATCAATGAACCCATTGTACAATTTTGAAGGCAGTGGACCAAAAAAAAACCTTGAAACATTACAAATAGACAGCAGGAATGGCTGACAAAATCTCATGGGAGGTATCATGATCTCCCCTGCAGTGGGCCAACTTCAGATCGAGTATAGTTTATTATGAACAAAGACATGTAAGAACACACCTACATCTACTCAAACTTTCTTTCAATGTGGAGGGTGATTCAGCAATGTTTTGTAAATAATTGCAAGATGTAAAATGCAGTCAATTTTGGTGTCCTGCCAAAGCAACGGCACAAGACTAACAAGACCAAATGAAATGGCCGGAAATTTCACGGTCATTTACGATTCAAAACACTCCCCACTGTTGCTGTTATTGTTTAAACAGTTAAAAATGAACACTGCCTGTAATTACAACTCTGTTGTAGTTTCATTTCAAGCGTCTAGAAAATTACAGGCTTGATTTTTGGTGAATGCACGGATTAGAAGACCAAACAACCTACCGCGTGTCATTTCGATATCAGCGTGACCTTTCGAAAGAACAGTGGACGCAAATTCAAGGTTGAGAAGCTTTGGTATAATTTGTCTTTCGATTTCTTTTCGAGAGGTTTTAATGCCGGTTGAGTCACCAAAGGCCAGCCAACATCTGCATAAGTATGAACATAAGGCCTTTCACACTCTTTCACAGCATGACAGTACTCTCACTAACTCTCGGCGACCTTCAAGCAATCGTCTGCTGAGCGGAGGTGAGGAGAAATAGATGGTGAAAGAGAGAGATGGAGGAAGGAGGAATGGGAATTTGCATACTGCATGTTTGACAGGGTATAGAAAGATTGCTGGTCTTTCTTCACGGAGACATTTTAGAGGTACGTATGCATTTATACATAGATTTAAATCATACATATTTGTGTACGTCTTCAGCACCGTGTCATCTATCAGATAATAATAGCTAGGATAATAAAAGCAAAGGATCAGTTGCATTTTTGTGCTTGCGTAAATAAACCGGAGTAACACAATATCATTACAGACATCATGCCGGTGCAAAAAAACACAAAATCCAAACCACACACCAGCACCCACTGGGACTTTGTACACAGAAGTATCCTATTGTGCAAATGTGGCAATCCGAAAACTGATACGGGGTTAAGTTTGCCTTATAAAACAAAGCTTAACAGTTGAGCTATCCTGACCTATTTCGAGCATGCATGAACAATATAAGTGTGTTCAGCTCACGTGCACGCTTATGTGCATTGTCCCATGATGCTCCTTTCTCGCATCTCATGTGCTATATTGACTTGACAGCGAAGATAGAGAAAGCAGCTGCCCGACCCCATCAAAAAGACACTGAGCTGAGCTTTTTATGCCAAATGCCATAATAGGAAAGACAAAGCATCCGTGCATTTCATCCGTGCATTTAAGGCGAGTTTTACGGATGCAAAACAGGAGATAAATATCCTCAAGGAAAGGCAGAAAGAGCACGCTCTATTTTTGGGACATGATGGGCACCGTCTAGAATAATTGAATTAGTTTAATTAGGAACAGCAGTGCATGACCATACCAACATGCTCGTTCGCTATTTCTTTGCAGATTTGACAACAAAATCTTTCGGGTCGCCCGACGTTTAAGGTTAAGTTAGGTGTTAATTTGATACATTTACACACGGTGACGGTGCGCCGGCTCCAGTTGAGCGTAATATTATGTTTTTTTTGTTAAATAAAGGCTGAAAGCGGAGCTGTAATCATTGCAACCCAGTAACCCGACATCCTCCCGTCGCAGATCACAGGGACAAATTCAACCACCCAGAATCCTGCTGTTTCATGTTCAATACTCTTGCTGTTATTGAGGAGCAAGCTGGGACAGGAAGGGGAATTTAAAATGTCAACCACCTTCCCGGCAGAAGGAAATATGACTCAGAATGCAATGGCACAAGCAGGGGTCAGTTTCGCAAAAAAGCAACGGGCATCAACAATGCACGGCTGCGCTGGGAAAATAAAGCATCGGGGGATTGTACATTTAAAGCGATATAAAAAAATTGATGGCCGACGCATGTTGTGCGGTGAAACGGTTTCTCTTTCTCGTCCGTCGTGTGATGAAGCAACAAACCAGGATGGAGAGTAATTATAGAGTGATGACTGTCCATCTTCTGCTTCTTGTTTTCAGAGAAACGACAATGTTTTCCAAGCTCACAGTGCTTATTATATCCATCTTGTTTCACTGCACACCTGCATCCATCCTCGGCGTTCTAGTCCCTAGATTCAAGCACCAGATGTACCCCTAAGCGAATCCAGCCTGCCGGGGAACAGATCTGGGAAAAAAAGGTGAAAACAGCCTGGAGAACATCAACGTTCTAATAAAAAACAGCACAGCAAACACAATGAGAAAACCTGCTAAAAAGTCCCCAAGTAGCTACGGATATACAGGAGCGGCTTGCTCAATCATACAGGGGATTTTACTGTCTGATGCATTTGTTTCGTAATAAATGTACTTCCAGTCTTGGAAGTAAATTGGAACAATTCGCAAAAGACCTGTAATAACAGGATGCAGTAATATTAATGGGCCCGCATTGGGAAGACAGACTCGGAAATGTGTTTTCTCAATCGTATGATTCACAATTCTCGCCAAGTTTTTGAATACGTTTGGCGAGGAGACCGTCTGAAAATGTCGGGAGTGTATGATTGAGCACATCTCCGGCTACTTTCAGACCTGAAAGATGACAGGGCCGTGCGGTACGATAAACTGACGCAGCGTAAGAGGAAACCGCGCTACTGCCCTCAGGGGTGAGGTTAACCGAAGAATACAATGACAGCACAGTCAACAAGTTTTGAAATCACACAAACAGACGCTAACGTGTGTTATCAGGCAGACGTAGATCCAGTCTTGCAAAATCTGCCCACGCAAGCGAAATCTCACCTGAGGACCTGTTTAACCGCTTCCCCCACTGCAACGTCTCAGCGAGACACAGGCGTGACGAAGTGACCTAACGGATGCTGTGTGTTGAAAGATCGCTCTGTGTTTCTGCAATTGGGTTTCTTTTATATTTTATCCTTCGCACATGGTCTAGTTAGCTTTGGGCAGAAAGGAGTGGCCGCTTTGCCACAGAGTTGGTCCTGTAGCTGCCCTCCCTATAATTGTCTACACATTTCCAAGACCGCAACATCACCAATATGAGAAGGTTGCAAACCCAAAAGAACCAGAGACAACTTCTGGGCTTCGCTGCGAGTCTGTCACTCAAACTCTGTGGCTGATAGCTGGTTTCTATATTAAGATATTGTGTGTTTTTGGTAAGAGTATATAGGCAGCATAACTTCCTCAATGACATATACGGGGCTTTCCATGTTGATTTTTCAAGTAAAATGTTATTTTATTTTTAGGGCTGGGCATAGATTAATCTAGAATAATCTCATACAAAACAAAAGTAATTTTTTTTTTGCATAATATATGAGTTTGTGATGTGTGTAAATATTATATATATTTAAACACACACACATACAAATATATATGTTTTATTTAAATATCTTTTTTTATTTATATATTAATTAGAATATATAAAAATATTAATAAAAATATATATACATATATACAATCTCAATTTGTTGCTATAATAATACATTAAACATGGTATTATCATGATACCATGTCCAATAAAGCATACCACTACAGTACTATTTATTGTAATGGTGAGATGGGTGAGTTCACAAATAATGCTGTAATACTTCACGAAAAAATATTTCCTCATTTCTTTTCATCCCTTTCTGTGCTTGTTATTATGCTCTCCGCATGCCGGTGTTGCGGCTGTTGGCCGCAGGCCAGTTAAATGCAGGGTGCCTCTATTAAATGCATCTCTATCTCCAAACCGGCTTGTTCTCCACTGATCAGGAAACGGCGCCGAGGTCCCTGCGATTCCCACAGAATACAAACACTCGCTTATGAATCACAGTCGCTGAGGAGAACAGGATGAGTACGTGACTATCTGTGAACAATACTTTGATTGAGGCTGTGCAACTCGAATGATGGGTGTTTATCGTACAGTTTTGAAGCGTAGCCGGAGGGGGGTTTCGATGGAGCTGAAGGTGCAAGAACCGACTTGTTCCTCCTTCCATAGTATACGTTTAACATTTCAAATAAAGCAAAGGGAGACAGACAGAGCTGCCGTGCAATAAATGCTGCGTTGTGATCATTTATTTAATTTCTCCAATGACGTTCGCACCAGACGTAACTTGAGGGGGGTTCGGTAAAAGTCTAGTGAGCAAGGATATTATTCCTTAATATTAATATGCAAGAAAAACTGCACAATGGGGTGCACTCATGTTGTCTCTAATCAAAATACTGTTTGCGAATAGCATGCACATTTCTTTTTCCGAGTTTGCAAACTGCAACTTCGGATCCATCATCTCCAATTTTGCATTTATATTGTGTGGCCGTACGTTAATCAACAAGGCATTTTCTTGTTATCAGCTTCTCTGGAAATCACTCAGAAATTACCGCCCTAAATAATTTCCTGGATCAAAACAGCAAAGGTGCAATTTTTTTGTCATTAAAGCCCAACCCTTTATATCGCACCAAGCCATAGTTACATAAAAGCTATTGCGTAATATCCTATTTTCCCACAGTTCGTCGCAGTAGCCTTCATGGTTAATTTCACTGCAGTTTAGCAACCTTTATTATTTTTAAAAAGGGTGCCTTTTATGCCTTAAACCCAGTGGTGACATACGTATTAGATCCTTTGTGTGATCTCTTTAAGGGCGAATGAACAAGTCATTGCGTTTCATTGAGCACCAGACGTCCAGTCTAAAGAAAGGCTTCACCACATCATGTCGGCAATCTAGATGAGCAGAATAACGTTACACTCGTAAAAGCAATGTGTGTGAAATACCATCTGCATTTACACGTTTTCCATCACAATAATCATTATAATAGCTTGTCTGATGTCTCAAAAATCTGTTTTGCAGCAGATTGCACATATGCGAATGTCTTCAAACATACTTATAAAATATGACAATATGTAACATTCTTGCTTGCGTTAGATAACATAAGAATATAAAGTTATAAAACAAATACAAAAACACCTCTAAATCTCCACTAAAATCCACTAAAAATTAAAGGTTGATAGTCTACATGTGCAGCAGTTTGACTACAACTAATGATAAATTAGCTAAGTTGAAACATTTATTTGTTTATTTCACGAGTTTGCATTTACATGTATTCAATAAAAAATGAGATAAAGCATATTTGCCACGCTGTCCGAGGGTAGGGCTCCGACTCGGAATTTTATCCCGAACCTTTTAACTGGGATGTAGTAGCTGAGAATGAGGCAATGGGGTGGAAAAGGGATGCTGCAAAAACGGGACGGGACGGCTATATTTAGACACCTCTTCACACTGATTGGTTGTATTACACAATCATGCTCATCCCAAACTTAGTTAAACTTTATTTGTTTCAATTTATTTGCAGTGTCAATATATTATAGCAGTGAGGCCATAAGAAAGCAGCATACTTTGAATAACATTACCCAGGGCTCTACACTAACTTTTTGCACTGGTGCGCCTAAAATTTTTTCTTAGGTGCACCAGCACAAAAGTTAGGTGCACCCTAATTTTTCACCCCATCGGATTTATAGTTCACCCAAAAATGAAAATTCTGTCATAATTTACTCACTCGCATGTTGTTACAAACCTGTATAAATGTCTTTGTTCTGATTGGTCGCACTCTCGAAAAAGGGTGTTTTTTTATCAGGCATAAACCAAAAACACTTGGTCAGCTATTCCCCTAATACAATTATAAAGTCTTGCAAAACCCTTTGGTATACAGATGAGACGATTATTTGTATTGAGGTCAAGCAGTATTGGTGAACTAACAAAGCCCAGCAGGCCCTGAAGTTTGTTGTTACATATGCAGAAAGACAATGAAGGAATACTAGCATTCGTAATCACGTTTCTGCGGTGAGGTCACACCTTCCATTCGTACCAATGAGGATCTCATCAGCATTGTAAACTCGCTCTCCGCTCTCTGGGAAAACACATCAACACCATCTCTCTGCCGTCAACCCAAATTAGTGTTTAATGACCACAGTGTTGCCCATTCACTATTGTTTCCCCCACAGAGCTGTCCCCTACATGCAAACCATCTGTAGCACCATCATAATGTTTATCATCCTTCTCTAAACAGTCAATTTTCCATAATCACCCTCTTTTGCTTACACAATCCCTCATGTTTCCCTTTTTTTAGCGTTGACCTTTGTGCCCCAGAATCTTTGCGCTCATTGTTACCGATGCCATTTTTCGCATACCAAAGCTCATCATGTCTCAGTGGGTGATGTATCCGTGTGGCATTATATTAGTTGGATTTCCCAGAAAGCCTTGCACCCAATCAGCAGAGACATCCAGTAGGCCTCCCCGAGATGATTGCACCCTTCGGCATGTATCCGGATACAGGGATCAGACGCTGTGGAGGGAGAAATAGAGGTGCAGGGGGATGGACCGCAACGTGTTTGTTGTCATTCACAAGGTGGATGGGATGAGATGGAGGTTAGGCTACAGAGCCAATTATTTTCACCCCTTTTGCTTCATCCCTGCCAGCAAACATGCGGTCTTAAATGCTAGCACTGATCCCTGGGTGATCCGTGGTAAGAGAGATAGTGACCTGGGCTAATAGATTGGATCAGAGGAAAACCGCTTATGCAAGGGGGAGTTTGCACCCAGCGTATAGCTCACCTGTCCTCTATTATATCAAATATATATTCACTTCCCATCACACTATTAAAGGGCAAATGCATTACAGAGATCCTTGTCCCAGCCATGGACTTTACAAGCTGTAAATGAAACACGGAGATTTAATTTAAGATGTTGGCAAAAGAGTTATCTTTACACCTGCATGTACCATTTATTTTCCTCAATGTCTTTCTTTCTTTACCTTGTGCTTATTAACTTATGCTATTTGCATGTATTGACTTGTTGGGCAGTTTTGCGAGTATTCAGACGTTTGGTAATAATGTCTCTGAATTACAAAACATTACTCGAAAGTCATTTTAGGTCATTTTCATAATACCGTGTTTTAATTTGTTTTTGTCATCACTTTTCCCCTTGCGAGAACATGGGAGTGTCAAAATCAAGGTACATCATATCTATATCTTAAGTGCTAGGTATACTTTTTATCCACGTGCACGCCGCGAGACGGAAAGCTGTTAAAGTATACTCAACTGTAGATAAGCGCTAACATACACAAAATAAATACTTTTTTATATAAAGACTACACTACCTGGCCGCCAGGACAACACTGATTTGCATAATTTACAGGACATTCAAAAATTCAGGATAGATGAAGTAAAGTGGTGGATCCTCCATTGCAAACTGAAGATTACAACAAACAAACAAACAAACAAACAAGAAATGGATCAAACATTACGGAGAAGAAAATGCTCCTTAGATTTCTTGGAAGTAAATGAAAATACAAAATGAAAAGACTATGGTGTGTGCAAATGCTGTTTATTGCCATTGTGAATGTTGTGTCTAGTCTCAAAATGTTTTACGCTTTCCTTCCGCACGGTCTCAAAAAGTGTACTGCACGTGGGACGGGGTGTGCAGATGGCCGCCAACCCTCCTGATGACAATAATTGCGCCATGCGGATGTCTGCGTACGCAGAAGGCCCGAGTATACTTTGGGCCTCAGGTGTGGCATCGATGTATTGTTACACCCCTAGTAATATATACCATGGTAAAGAATCATTACCAAATTCATAAAACATTAATGTCCAAAGAGCAGGGTGTTACTCTAGTCCAAAAATAAAACAAGGGAAAATGAGGGCAGACTTGATAAAAGAGAAGACTGCAGTATGTATTCTGTCTACGAGTTTCTGCAGGTAATACAGAAGTCAAAGTGTAACAGTGTGTGCATTGGTTTGAGCACGTCTCTTAGCCATTGCAGGTGAACCCAGGAGGGAGCGTGCTTCTGTGTGACTGTATGTACTACAGCAGGTCAGGTGATGGGACACTGCCAAGAATATAAGCATCAGTCTACTTGTGTGTGTGTGTGTGTGTGTGTGTGTGTGCGTGCGTGCGTGCGTGCGTGCGTGTGTGTGTGTGTGTGTACTCTACAGTGACCGTCTGGAGAGTAAGGATGAAATTTCATCTCGGCAATATGAGTTTGGCTATATTACACCTGCTCAGATGTTGAGTTTAGGTGCCTTATAACCATTCCTACCTATTCTTTCAGAAAACAAGTCTACGGCTTTTCAGCACACAAAACTTGGCTGTGTGGATAACACGTGACACAGAACTGTCAATGTTTTGCTTTTTAGAGACAGGAAGTAAGGCTTTTGAAGTGCATCTCTTCTCGATGACAGGGATAGAAAATAGATGCTGAATTTTTGGAATATGATTTGTAAAGTGGACTAAAGCGGTTTGTCAGAGCTAATGCACATTACTGTGTAAATAAAGGCATTGAATTACATGAAATACAAAGGAGAATTATATTAATAGGTCTGGCTCTATTACTTTAATATCATGTTGTTTCCATTTGAGTCCACACTAGAGCTTTTGTTTTGCTATGTTTATGTTTATATATATATATATATATATATATATATATATATATATATATATATATATATATATATATATATATATATATATATACATATATATATATATATATATATATTCAGTACTGTGCAAAAGTCTTAGGGCACCATGCTACCATTAGATTTGTTGTTTTTGCAATTGTATAGTGATCATATATTATTATTTCTCAGTCTCTTTATTAGAATACAACCAGAAAAATACAGGAAATTTGTATGTAGTATTAAAAACGGTATAAAGTATAAGCTGAAGTGTCAAGTATTTAGGGTAAACCCCCCTTGCACTTGAGCAATAGCAGGCAGCTGCAGGATCTCTTAAACCTAAATAAATTAAATCCTAATTTTTAATTCTAATCGAATGACTTCAAGTCTTCATTCTCCTCAAAAAAGATCAAGATGTGTTTTCTGCAAAGAAATGTCACACTAAATACTGACTGATGCCTGATAAAGACATTTAGTTCTGAATTTTTTTTTTTTTTGTGTACATATTTCCTGTATTTTCTATTAGTATCTTAAAAAATATATGGATGGACATTCAAACTTTGTTAAATCAAAGACTTTTGCACAGTAATGTATATCGCTCAGCCCAGAGCTCATGGGTTCAATACCAGGGAACGCATCATAAATAAAATGTAATGCACTGTAAGTTGCTTGTATAAAATTGTCTTTAACTAAAATGTTTAAGTACTTGAAAAATGCTATTTGGAGACTTCTGTGAACATTGTTGACACAAACAAGTTGCTGAACTGCAGTCTGAAATGATTCACAGCCATTAATTTAATTTACCAACATCATTTCAAAGGATGACATCTTAATGTTCCTATAATGAGACATGGAAAGACTATAAAACTAGTTTGCAGACATCTTAAGTATTTGCCACACAAGTGCATTAAAACCATGAAAACATTCCCACTGACACTAAGGGTGTACTCACATGATGTGAACCGTACCGTACCCGAGTACGTTTAACCCCATATTGAGGCTTGTTTGGGGTGCGATACGCTTAAGCATACCCAGGTACGCTTTGGAGAGGTGGTCTTGGGTACGGTTCACTTGATTTGGGGGCGGGGCATGTGTGCCAGAATTCGACTGTCACTGTAAAACACTTTGATATGATGTGAGCACACCCTAACTGTCACATTACTTGAAAATCACAATAAAATATATTGTGAATGTTTCATATATCCCCAGTATGCATTGCTCACTTGACATTGTTAAAGAATGCATGTCAAACCTATTCATCTGACAGACGGCAAGAGAAATATCCATATAACTTAAACGCGAAGGAAAAGTTTAAAAGTGTTCCCTTTCCCAACATCCCCTGTTGTGTTTTCTTCTGATCTCTATCTTTTTCTCTGGCACAGAATAAAGAACTGAGTGACACAGACTCATGCTCTTTTATTTACTGTGCCTGGCATGTCGTATCAAACACACGAAGCGAAGCAGAAGTCCAGACTCCCCGGTGACCGTCTCACCCACACGCCTTGCAGCCGTCCTTTTCCCGCGGTGTTTGTACATTGTGTGAAGGCTCGTCTTTGTTCAAACACTCAGCAGCACTCCTTTAAAATGTTAAAGAAAAGCAAACGGGCGCGGGGAGCAGCCAAAGTCATTAGCTTCCTCGCTGAATACAACTATGTGGTGTGGAATTAAGGTTAAAAAAGGTTTTCTCATGTAAATGAGTCGACAAAGCCCACGAGAGGTGTTCAAACCCCAACTGTAAATCCCTCGTTCCCCAAACACATTAACATTCAATTCAAAGCAACAAAAGGCTAAAGTCGGATACCCTGAAAATAAAAGATACACCTTTATTAGCCACGGCACAAAGACTGAGCTCTCTATCCATGTGTCGTGACAGATTAGTTGGCAAATTGGAAGAATTAGGCAGAAATGTCCTGGACAAACTTTTTAATACTCTAACATGTTTTACTCTAGCAAGCCTAGCTTAACAGTCACCCCAACGCAAGTGCTTCTGTACAGCTCAGTGGTAAAGCACTACGATAGCAGCGCAAAACATCATGGGTTTGAACCCAAGGAACACACATACTAATAAAATAATGTATACCTTTTTGCGTGTACGTGGACTGTGCATGATGCAATTTTCGTTATCAGAAGACGGCGCGCATACTATTTTTTAAAACCTTGCGTACATTGTATGCGCAGGTCGCGTATGCATATAGTACGAGTCAAATAAACTATACACATTCAACCGTGTGCGTACGTTTGCATACACGTAAAAAAGTCGTAATGCGATGTAAATGCAGGTTTACATCAAGGTGTGAATTATAGCAGGGTGGGGTGTTTGGGATGGGTTTAACCCTCTAATTACATAAGGCTTGATCCCACTGAGGGAATTTCAAACAAAAGGTATTTTGGGAGGAGGGCATTTA
Organism: Paramisgurnus dabryanus; assembly: GCF_030506205.2. Taxonomy (NCBI): domain Eukaryota; kingdom Metazoa; phylum Chordata; class Actinopteri; order Cypriniformes; family Cobitidae; genus Paramisgurnus; species Paramisgurnus dabryanus. Next base: position 41,587,204 of record NC_133345.1, on the reverse strand, counting down.
AATGTTTAAACAACATTTAAGTGACCACGAACACTGGATTGACAAGTCAATGTGCACTGTTAAACGGTCTACAGTAGGAGAACCAATTTTTGTTCCCAAAAAAACTATAAGTTGTGGGTTAAAAGAAACATTTCTTTCTTATCTTTGTTTAGTCTGTAAAACCACCACAAAAACAGAAAGCACACCTGTGCTGTATTCATCTGATAAAGTGGTAACCACAACAACAGTACAACCAAGGGTCATTATGGCACACTACAAAGACTAAACCTAATTGCCTTTAACACCCTATTTTATATTTACATATCAGAGAAGTCTGACACTGTGCCATAGGGGGTCATAATATCAGTTGGGCTGTGTGAGATGCAAGTCAACAAACAGCTCCCTTGAAAATGACCTACAGGATTTCTTTTAAAGTTGTGCACCCAGAAGGTCACAGAATAAATATTAAGCTGACTTGACATTGAATTTGGCATCTCTGTGGAGGTACAAGAACCTTGTTTATTCTGTAGTCTCACACTGTGAAACAGATGCTTACAAGCATATAATCAATATTTAGTCTATCTAAATAAATCCATGGTATATTAGGTTGCAAAGCTTGGGAATTCTGGAAATATTCCAAATTGAAAACTAAAGGAATTAAAGAAAATGATTTGTATTTTTTTACAAACTGCATTACATACAAACATTGGCTTCCTCAACATCTGACTCATCTTCATCCGTGTGCCAAAAATCCTTTATATTCCTGTGTAATTCCCATGGAAACTTTCCAAAATTCCCAGAATTGTGCAACTCTTATATATATATAAAGCTATGTTTGCAATGCAATGCATACTGCCTACAATTTCTTTTAACAAATAGTTTTAGAAACAGTACATATTATGCAATGCTGAACATTTCGAACAGTGACCTTGCTTATTTTAGCTGTCCAGGTATTATCTCTAAATCACTGGCATTACTGGCAAATTACTAATCTGGAATTTAATCCAATTTCACGAGTTCACATTAACATGTAATAGATGGGGAATGAGATAAAGCCTATTTGGCGTGCTGTCCGAGGGTAGGGCTCCGAACTCCGAATTTTAGCCCGAACACAGAGTCCTCCCGCGTCTTTAACTGGGATAGATGAGCTGAAAGTGAGGTGATGGGGTGGATGAGGGATGCTCATGGAACAGATGTGAGGGACGGCTATTTATAGGCACCTCTTCGCTGACCATGCTCCTCCCAAACTTAGTTAAATAAACTTCATGTTGTATAAATACAAAAAATCATCAAAAAAAATATGGTAAAAATGTTGCCTTCAATTGATCTGAAACAATGAACAGGAAAGAAGTGCAAATGTAGTGCACTACTTTTTATTGAGGCTTTTTACACTTGGCATTAACATGCGTTTTCGTCGATCGGATCACAAGTGGACGACGTTAATGCCAGGTGTAAACGGTGTTCAAAACGTTTTGAACGCGTCCACTTTCGACCACTTTCAACCACATCCAGAGGTAGTCGAAACCACTTTCGATCGGATCGCTTTGGAGTTGCGGAACGCAATTGTGGTTGAATGTGTTCGAACAGCCACACGCGACCGCCTTCTCTCCGCCCATTTATCTAATCTGAGGTATTAAACACGTTCAACAAGTAAAACAAGTTTTACATCTTTTTTTGACTTCTGGCGTGAACATACGGTGAACAGCGCTATTTTTTGCCTTTCATTGATGAAACTACTGCGGGTGTTCTCCGCAGTTTCGTTTTGAAAGCGTGAAAGTTGCGCGATCCTATTTCATCAATTGCGCTGAAAATTCAGAGAAAGCTTTTACATACACACGTACAAAACTCTGTGCAGCATGTATAATTGCTAAACAAGCAGTGGACTCTGACATTATATTAGTTTGCGTCCATATAAACTCATAATTACTCCCGCTCGCATTTGAATGACAGCAGAGAGACTCGCCCACCATCTCACGGACCGTCCCCTCAGAGTATTCAGGACAGTAGCGGTCGAAAGTGGACAAAAGAGACGGATTTAAATACCAGGTGTAAACGTAATGTGTCTCTCTCGTCCACTTGTGATCCGATCGATGAAAACAAATCTTAATACCAAGTGTAAACAGCCCCTTTGATACAGTGCCCCATGCAGTTCATCTAGGCATGCATACAATTCAAATATTTCACACAATAAACACATTCTACAGTGTAAAAATAGTAAAAACAATATGGGAGTAGATTATTTCAAATATAGATGAAAACTGTGTATGCAGCACCTGGGAAGCCGATGCATGAATGTGAAAAACCACGAGTGCAGAACTAAAACTGACAGTTTTATTGAAGCATTAAATTGTTTTGCTTTGGAAAATAAATGAGAACTGAAACCTGCAAAAAAATCCCAAATTTCCACAAAGCAGACCAATGTCATATGTTAAACTGCATTGTGTCGTGCAAAAACTTACATTTATTTTCAGCAAAAGCTCAAAAATAAACAACAAAATAATTACAATCGAAGAATTTGCCTCTAATAAAAGGATTATGAGCTTGTAAAAACACTAAAGCAGCCATTTTGGCATCAATTTTCACATAACCAAACCAAGAGCCAAGCCAGAAGAAACAAAGTAAGACAAATGAACCGTGCGACCTTTCCGAGACATTAGCCATTTCGGATTGTATCTGATGTAAGAGCGCTGCATGCTCATTTAAAAAGCAAACATTTAAAAATACACTATATTAAGCATGTCCGGGTGAACGTTTGATAAACAGTTAAATGAACACAGAAGATTATTTTGCCTTCCTCTCTTCTTTCATGTCCTAACCTTAACCACTGGCTTACTGTCATTTCCATCTGCATGAGTCAGCGTGTGCTGATACAAAATGTCCACCCCCACTTCCTCCCTCTATATCCAAAGTGGAGAGGGCTTGTGTTCAGTAGTAAGGAATGCTGTCAGGACCTATGAGGCTTCAGCCCTGCTGCGTCACACTCATTTAACATCTGCGACTCCATATCAGAGCGAATATCTGTCCTGAGCGTGCCACAGCACACGCGCCTCCCAAACACAGGCCGCGTGCCGTGCGAAGACTTCCTATATGATAGTTTAAATATGAGGCACGCGTGAGGTTGTGCAGACATGCAGAAATGAAGACGCTGGGATCGGGTGGATACTAGATGCATGCCATTCATGCGTGCACTGTAAAGACATTGAATACAGTGAGTGGGAATTCTGGGTAAGTTGCATGAATCCTGCACTGCTACAGACTTTGACTTAGGGACTTATGTGTAATGTGTCAAATAGAGCAGTCATGAAAATAGTCATAAGCAAAAAGACCGAAAAATTCTTATTATGGTTATTTTGGTTATAGTAATGGATCCTAAAAGCCCCAGTCCCAATTAACTTTTATTACACGAAATAAAGTGTGCGTGACATTCTTCAAAATGGCAGAATTGTATTTTTTGGGAGAACTATTCATGTAAGTAAAGCCTCGAATCTACAAATCCAAAATGTGTGTCGTGCACCTCCTTTGTGCGACTTCACAGGGAGCTTTGGTACCCATGGGGCATGTGTGAAGGATGAAGCAAAATGACATCTGAGCCCCAAGGGTGCTAGGGCGCATGTCACCATGCCACTCCTCCGAGCATCTTTCTTGCACGAAAAAGGCCCTGAAGCACACGCAGCACAGCATCGCTATTACCATCAACATCATCATTGCTATCTACAAAATTGTTGTCCTTCTCCAAAAAGGGGAAAACACATGGCATCAGCCCTGCACGCACATTAAAGACTGCAGGGTTCATGCATTCGAGGTGAAAGATTACACCAATAAATGGAAAAGTAATGAACTACGACTGCTCCGCAAGGCTGAGCTGTCAGATTAGAAGGGCGATCGGAATCATTTGCAGGGTATTACGGTAATGGCAGCACAGTGTGAAACATTCCGATTCTGAATATATGAAAAGAACGGCACAATGATTGATTTTAATATATTTATTTTTATGTCATTTTAAATTACATTTTGGCACAGCAATCTGACCTCCAGAAAACGTGAAAAGGGGACGACGTATAACAATACAAATGCACCCTCAAGTGCGACTTTGACCTTGGCAAAATAAATCATGTAATATCTTATCACATATACGCAGTGGAATACAGCCCATTTCTTTTCCTAATACAGGAAGCTGCGGAGATGAAATGAAAACACTATCTCAAGAGATGCTGCATCATTTTAATCTTTTCCACTTACTGGGGCTGTTGGTGCAGCTTCACCAACGGAAGGGAAACTCAATTTACAGAAGAAGAACCGCATAAAAAAATCCTATACCGAGGACGTTTCGAGAAATCGTTCGATGGGGGAGAATTTGCAAAGATGCGACGTGCGTTGACTAACCTTGACCGCAGGAATGCTAAGGGAAATTGCTGTTTGATTTGTTGTTGAGATTCTTTACTGTGGCACAACACAGAAAAACTTGTTTAAAGCCTGAAACTCAGCAAGTTTTGCAAAAACCACTCAGGGTTTGTCCTCAAGGAGATGGAAAGCCTGTCTGTTTAGCTGACTTTTAAAACGAATGGGAGAAAAGTGCCAAATGCCACCTTACCAAATGTCTAGTGGTCTTTCACGTAAACCTGAAAAAGGGCCTTGAATGGAGGGGTGTGTTCACACATTTAGCTCCATGGCTGGATTTTCCTTTAAGTCCTGATCAAGTTGAGTGACAGAAGCTGGTAGGGGTAGGCCAAGCTCTGTGGTTCTGCGAATCAACTGCAAAGCCCACCAAAGGGAAGGACATAAAGGAAACGCCACAGGGAAATACGTAACCTCCATATGGTTGAGATATTGAGGTAGTAAGAATGTTGAGGACTGGAATCACACGGATCATACTCAAACAAGAGGGTGTGGGGTCGTTCCCGTCCGGCTTATCTAAACATACGGGCAGCAGCTTACAGTGGGGTGCAAAACCCATTAACCTCTATGTTGACTTAAGAGCAATATGCTTTTGTCATTAGCACCGCCCATGTGTTGTTTCTATCTCTCTTGCTCTGTTTGTCCTCTCTTGTTGTTCCTTGCCAGCTTGAAGCACGGCAACCCGGAGCGCTTTGCTTGGTTGAGAAAAAAATGTGGGGGTGTGGGCAATGAAGTATAGTAATGAATTGTGACAGTTCCTTCCCAGGGATGAAAATATTAAACCCAACCCATTTTAATGCACTCTCTCAATCTTAACCTCTTTTCCCCCCATCCTGTCCTCCTTCTCGATGAATCATACCAGAGATGGGGGATTTCTACATATGGGGTATTCGAGCGAATCAATCAATTAGCCGTATGTGCTAAGTTCTGTCTCAGCGTGGCAGCTGGGGGGAGTGGCCTGAATTCGAGGCGGTTTGGGGTTGGGCGATGCTCTCCTGCTTCTGTGCACTTACTCGTGCGCACAATGAGGTCAACACGTGACCACCTCCGGCACACAGAGCATCCCTTCTGCACCGCTCTAGGGCTGGGCACACAGCGCCATCTGAGCGAGCTCTACGCCATTCAGTACTATAATGCAACCACGGAGGATAAAACAGAGCCAGAGTAGCTAAATATACATCATGTGCTGTTGCACTCCTGAGATGTAAGGCACGGTAAACCTGACTGGGTACCGCCACTGGCTCGTTCACGTGAAATATGTGAGTCTAGGCATGAGAGCTTGTTAGAATTCAGTCCAATGTGTAAAGTAATGACCTCTGCAATGATGAGGGCATAAAAGCAGGGTGTGAAATCACAGTGAATTTCATTACTAAACGGTTGTCGAGTAAGAAGAAAGAGCAGCAAAAGTCATCTTTTATCTTTACCCCAGTGGAAGCCGTGTTACACCCGGTCATGGTTTAATCAGCTGCCTTCTTTTTGAGAAACCTTGAGTCAGTTACTTGTAATCAGAGTTTGCAAGTCCTTGCGGTGATGACAAATGGCTGCAGTGGTCTTGCTGCAACATTTCCCTATAAATATAAACCATAAATCTGCTTTCCGTGTCAGGTGTGGAAGACAAAATGCCAATCGCAAGCAGTGGTAATAAATACATCTAAAGCGGAATGCGGTCCGGGAAGAGATGGCATCCAACCGTAAAAGCGTACCCACTTAACATACGATCAAATGATTTAGATTTTTGCAAATCCTGTGACTTTTACTGGTTCCCCAAAAAGTTTAGCTAACCACTGTGGCATGAGTCTGGGATGGGACCATGTCTCGACCAATGCCAGCTGAGCCAACCCTTAAAAAGCAGTTATTTCTTTTGCGTGACAACAATAGCACAGAAATTACACACTCAATCTCAAAACCTAAAAGAATGCATTATAGATTTGGAAAAAATGTCTTTGATCCTGACTTTCTTTGTTTATACCCAGTTATGCATCTAAAATCTGGCATCTTGAATAGCCCCTCTGTAGCGATTATCTTCAATTGCCAAACACATAAACGAAATAAGAGTTGACAAAAGCATTCGATTCACCATCATGCCCCAAACCAAGCATGAAACGCCTTTAATTCAAATATAAAGTAGCATTTAATGGCAGTTTATCTGTTTTCCTTGCAGCTGGGCCAGCTTTCACGAGAAAGCGAATCGTTATCTGTCAAAATACACAGACCTCTACCCTGAAAGAGGATGCGAAAACCACTTTGTAATGGTGGATAAACGCTGCAATTGAAATCGAATATGGCTTTTCTATCTATTCACTAAATTCTGTAAAAAAACACTATTCAGCTACGAAATAAATGCGACTAACTAATAATAATTCTGTTCGCTGTGGGGTCGTAAGTCACACAAAGCAACATGTGTTTGTCCACACTTCCTATTTTTTTGTAAAATTGATTTTTATTTCTTTTCTTGAACGTACGGCATTATGTTGTCACAATAGGTTCTGATTAGAGTTGTTTTCAATTGCAAAAGCGCAGTGTTTCCCAAAATTCACCAAATATTCAGACAGCCTAAAATGCGTTGATTGCATTGCATGCAATACCACGTTTGACATTCTGAAAGGTAAAATTTATCCCCACTGAAGCTTTTGTAATTTGCAGACACGTTAAAGCGAAAACTATCAACAAAGTTTCATGCAATGCAAAAGAATCCAAAATAAGATTTTACGACGGTTAGATGGTTAAACGTCCATGAGGGCCTTTCTTATAAAATAATGCAAAAGTGTGGTGCAGTTATCCAATTTCTCCCCCCCAGCTCTTCTTTTATTTTGCACATTTGAATATGCAAATTACATCACGGCGGAGAACAAAAACGCTGTATTGTTCTTTTACACTTCTCAAAAATCGCCGTTTAAACAAACAGTAACACTCGCGGTTCACACCACACCGTGTGATGTTCTGTCATTCATCATCGAATCTGACAAACATAGCGTTTTGTCACGAAAACGCTGTTTTAAAGCGTTGACTGTGTATCTGATTAATCTGTGCGGTAAGTGTGGGCTGTCGGTGACTGGCTTGGGCTTTTTGAATGATGGATTTTCCAGCCTGGATCTGTGCAAAGCAGTTGTAGATGTCAAGACTCCCCTGACACCCATTCAATGCTGATCAATCTCCCATTCTGCCGACCCAGGCCTTCCCCACCCATCAACATCAATCCGGTGCAAGTAAATACAGCGAGTGGCTTAATGCATCTCTACTTGGCTCTCACAGGGCCACACAGGTCAGAGAAAGAAGCCCACATACACACAAAAACATCCGAGAGATATCGCAGCAGACAGGAATGATTGTTTTCCGGATTCATCAGGGACATCTCGCGGCTGCCCACATTTTACTCATGGACAAAGACGTAGATAGGAGAGAAAAATCGCAAATGAGATCTGGTCTTATGTTGTTTCTTCTAGATACTCCTGGTTTTGTCTCAGGAGGATAAATTCCTGAGCGATTGAGTCTCCACCTGAAAAAACGAGTTGATTGTTTTAATGCTCAGATGTGAGACTTTTATAGTACATTTTATGTATTTGTCCCAGATGTTTCTTTAAAACTTTCATAGGAGGAATAAACTGAGAGAAATGAGGCAATTGTTGAGCTCAGAACATTTGGTCTGGAGGAATTTAATGAGAAATGTTCATATAACGAGTTCGCGTTGAAACTTTTAAATGCAGATTTTGGTATCTCAGCAAATCTTTGCAAGGTTTGAGAGATTGTTTTTGAATCTTAAGAAGAGACACATGAGATCGTTGTATTTTACGTTGATTAATACCTCAGTAATCTTTCACAATTTAACCTTTTTGTAGTCTAGTTTACCTTCATATGGGTAAGTGATTTTGAATTCATCATTTTCTTCCAAAACCAAATTATCCGAGCGTTCTTTCTGTATGCCAACAATTATCTAATGTGTTTCTATTTTTATTTTATCTAGGTTACTGTAGGAGTTAATCCTTAACTGAGAGCTACATTACATCTCCCGAGATACAATAAATTAAAGATTGAACAGTAAAATGTTCCTCTGAGCACCCTACACCAGCATTATCACTTCCCTAAACTCATGCGGTTAAAGGGAATGTATTCAAACGAAACCCAGCATATATACAACCCCCCCACACACACTTACTCACTCATTGACTCACACAGACACACACACACACACACAGTTTTCAAATCATGATCACACAACCGCAGAGTCAGCATGTACTCACAGAGGATCACATAAATTACAGAAACGTTTCAACATGGCCCCAAATCAACATGCAATCAGGACTTTGGCAACGGCCCGGAAGCCACAATTCTCTCAATCTCTGTGTTATCTCTGAAATCGTTATGCGCGCTGCCATCAAAATTAAACACTGCTGAAACAAGTGTGTACATGAAGTTTTATTACAGTGAATTAAAATGCAAAACAAACACGTTGAAAACAATCGGGGTGCAGCGTTAATTACGGCTAACAGTAACACCCACTGTTGAAAGGCTCCGCCTCTTTCCCCTCATCCGAGTCCAGACTCTAGCTTGATTAACCCCTGAGAGAGAACTTTAACCCTGATCCCTACAAATAAGGACCACCGGGACTTCCTCCTCCACATCCCTAGGGAAGGTTCATCTGAATTTGTCATGCTAATACAAACTTATTGGTTGTGACATGTAGCTAAAGCATTTAATTTACCATCTATTTTTCTTTTCACCAAAACTATCATAAGCAGAACCACAACAAAAGGTTACTGGTCAAATTATAATGGCATATTTAGGGTTACTGTCAATAGGTTTAGATCAATAAATTATAAAAAAATATATCCACATGAAATCAGAATAGATGTGACAATGTTTATGCTTTTGAGGCCATACCAATGCACTATTAAGAGTGGACAAAATATACTTTAGGACATAAAATGTAGGGGACATTTAAGATGTAAAATAAACGTTTGGTTTTCCTAGAGTATGTATGTGAACTTTAAGCTCAAAATACCATTTAGATCATTTATTATAGCATGTTAAATTTGCTCTTTGTAGGCCTGAGCAAAAATGTGCCAATTTGGGGTGTGTCCTTTAACATGCAAATGAGCTGATGAAATGCAAACACTGATCGCCATGATGGTGGTTTGTTGAAATTGGAACTCAATTGTGCTGTCAATTATTTTCTCTCTCTCTCTGCAGTGCCATGGTTGGATAGTGCATATTAAGGGGTGGTATTATCCCCTTCTGACATCACAAGGGGAGCTAAATTTCAATGACCATGCTTGCAGAGAATGGTTTACCAAAACTAAGTTACTGGGCTGAGCTTTTTCACATTTTCTAGGTTGATAGAAGCACTGGGGACCCAATTATAGCATTTATAGATTTTCATGATATGTCCCCTTTAAGAAAATAAAGTAAGAGTATTGATGACTCATCTTGAGTGTCATGTTTCTTTTATTGGCTTTAAAAAAAATTGATGTGTCCTTAGCTTGTTTCAGTGTAAAGGGCAAACCATTTTATGGCTATTTTAAGGGTCACTAATGGACATGCATTAACAAAGACATATAGCTCCTGCCCAATACAATGCTATTTGTGCCAAAGTTTGATAGTATCACACTTTTCGGGGATATTATTGCATGAATGGCTTACCTTCTCCTCATATTAAACTGCGATGGGAAACATAAAAAAATTTACACATCACCTCAAAATGTGAACAGATTTGTTTTTTTTTAATAAACCCAATTGCATCATGGCATTTGCATCCCAATTACCCAGGTTTCTTCACATACATGCCAACGGACAGAATGTGGCCTCATTCTGTGTGACCAATCAAAATGTCTAAACCAATCTGCGTATCACGGCAAAACAAATGATCAGAGACCTTGTGATCATTCACAATGAATGTAAGTGTGACAGCGACGCTCCCTGTCTCGAGGATCAAATGTTCTTGCCTTCCTTGTAGGAAACTGACAAAACTGTCTTGTTTCCTCTGACAGCCTCGTACCTGATCTCTTCGGAAACGAGAGCGAAAGGTTGTCTGGTGCCAAACAATCTTTGGCTGATATACGGTGACTGGCATTAAGTACATGGGGCTTTGACAGGTCCTGTGGGTGGTAGGGAGAAAGAATTAGGGAGGTTATATAACCTCAATGGTATACATTCAACCATTGGGAACATACAGTAGAATCGTCCTTAAACAGGATGCTCAGAAATAATATATCTCAGTATATCAGACCTGCCAACCTTGGAACATTTTTTTGAGTACAGTAGCATCGGCCGAAAGGACAGAACACGGGTTTTTAACATATAATTTAACACATGCACGCGCACATGCACGCACACACACCTCTTGGTAACTTTCAAGGTAACATGCTGCACATTGCACTCACTTTTTTCCCCATCCTGCCATAATCTGCTTTAAAAATAATTATAAATGTGAATAAAATCATGTTTAACTAAATTTGCCTTACATGGTGATTAATAACATTATTAATGTTAAATACTGTATTCTCCAAAGTTTAGCATGTCTGCACAAACACTGTTAAAAGTGATATTACTGTTAAATAGTGGGAGATGGCTAACCCACAAATGACATTCTGTTATCATTTACTCAACCTCATATTGTGTCTAACCTTCATGATTTCTTTCTTGAGTGAAACACACACAAAAAAATTTTTGGAAACAAAATTGTTGTTTTTCCCTGACTAGCAAAAAATACAATGAAGTGGGGACCAGACACTGTGGTTATCAACACTCTTTAAAATAACTTGGGTATCACACAATAAAGAAACTCATAAATGTTTGGATGGTCTGTTCTGTTATGTAAACTATGACTGAATTACATGTTTTAAGTTAACTATACCTTTAAGACAGTATTTTAGAGTTAACACTGCTTTAAATTCAACCATAACTGTGACAGTAGTGCTGTTAACTGTATGTCTGTCTGTAATTTATTGTAGCTTTGTTTACAGTGCAGTACAGTACGGCATAGGCACCTATCACGTGGGCGCTCGAGACACGAGATATTTTCCATTTATAAAACTTTATTTGATGTGGTTTGTATGACGTTTTATTTTATTGACAATTATCAAGAGCGCGTTATTTCAGAACGCATTTAATCCGCTTTACTCGGATGTCTGGTGGATTCCCTTCACTGAGAGTGAACTTTCCGTTTTTATTTGACTAAAACTGGATGCTCTGCCCATGGTAAAATCATTGTACTTTTTCGTAAGCGCTCAATTATAAATGATGCTCATTTACAAATCAGAAGTAATGTTAGCGCATCTTGCGGTCAAGTGCACGTTATGAAACGGAGCCCGGGCGACCGTCGACTTCATATGATTAAGCTAATGCATTATTTCATTATTTGCACATCCACCCTGACCAGTTTACCTTAGCGGGTCAGACGTCTTGACTCTCCGTTGAAAAAGATGGTCAGAAACTGCGGGTGGAGGAAGGAGATCACGCTGGATTTTGTGATTCCATCGATAGCAGACTCTTGTTACTGATTGGCCATACGACTTGTCAATCATCCCCACTTTCTATGTGGTGGATGAGCCCAGTGCTATGATTGGACATATTTTTCTTTTTTCTGTTGCTTCTTTTGAGTACTTCGCGCGGCAAAGGGCGTCATCAGGTTTTTGCGTAGTTTAGAGTGACAAATCGTACCACCGTACTTTGAGGTCAAAATGAGTACCTGCTACGCAAAATGCGTACAGGTTGGCAGGTCTGGTATATGCGTAAAACAGGCATACAAATACAAACCACACAAGCTGATTCATTTCATATCCAACACAAATCTATCATCTAAAGCTGATTTCGCTTCATGCTCTCGAGATCCGGCAAAGAAGACGTGCTTCCAGAAAGACAGCAATCATTACGGATGCACACTAAGACAAACGCATGCGCAGCCAACTGTTGAGCCAACAAATAGCGTTGATCAAAAATGCGAGTTAAAAGCGAGAAAAGCAAGCAACAGGAGTCAGCTGAAAATGTTCGACTATAACTGAATATTTCACGACAGCGGGGCGCAAGAAGCTAATACATGTACACGCAGGTGCAATAACTCGGATGTGCAGAGAAAAGCAAACTGCAGGAGAAAATGAATGGGGTGCGTTGTATTTAACACCTCACTCCAGTGATGCGTGTCATTGGGAAGAAATTAAATAGAAAATAGCAATACAAAAAACAGCAGTATGTTTTATAAAGAACGACTTAATCCACATGCACAGTGGTCAAACCATTTCATTAAACCTCAAAACTACAAACAAACAACTCGTTGACCTCAAAAGACATCTCATGGTTGGGAAATCTCTGTCTTTCAATTGGAATTGTCTATAAAATAAAGGATTATTCTTATTGTGGTGGTTTAAGTATAAGCTGTCTTTGTGAGGCTGACAGATATGTTATTCTATGAGATCGTTCATCAAAACGAGAATGAAATGTTTTGCAATGACTATGGTTAAACTGAGGTAAACCCTGGTGCCTGAACTCTGCAGTCAAAGGTGAAATCTTGGTCAGTCTTGATCAATATGCAATTATACAGTAGTTGTTCAATGTTAAACAGAGCGTAGGTTTATCCATTCTCAACATACGTTGTTTGCTTTTTTGCTCAAACATCTGATATGATGGTGTTATATTTGTTCGAACTCTGTAAATAATGGTTGTAATCAGTTTAGACTTTTCATTTCTCATTCTTCATGAAAAATAGATAGTGTTGATAGGTCGATACAAAAATAAGCTTTTATCCAAGAATATAAATGGTCATGGTATTTCCATTATTTCTATTCGTAAGTCATTTTGATTACAGGATAAGAGTCATTAAAAATCAATTTCAGAGCAGTTCATAGGCAATAAATTTATTTTAAAGATGTGCATAGCTATAAAAATGTATTTGCACTGTAGAAACTTACACTTCCTTTAAACATTTCACTAATTACTTTTCCTAACGAAAAGACTTAAGGTTCCACCTGACTGTAAGAACCCTGAAATTTAAAGTGGTTTGGTGTTTGAGTTTGCAAACATCAGCAATTATTATTTATAATTCATACTGTCATTTTTATTATACTAATATTTTATCATAGTTTTGCTTTTATTGCACTTTTAATTGCATTGTCGTGCATTATTATTATTTATTATTTATTTTTTAATAAAATCTTGGACAGTGTCTTTACTTTCTTCCCAGTTTGCTCTAAAATCATGTCTGTTAAAGCAACAGGATTGTGTCTGTGTTTATCTATGCGAATGCTAATGTGCTAAAGATTTCAGTGGGAGAGTATGTATGTGTCCGTCTGTCGGCCTATCCCATGCCGAAATCCCAGGCATGGCCAATTGGAATCCTATGTTATAGTGCCCTGATGACTGTCGTCTACTCCACACCCCTGACCCCTGTTTCCCTGCTGGTCAGTGTCGCCACAAATCCGAAAAGCCTCCCAGCATCTCCATGGCGACCGGCCCTGACTGAACAGATGGCCTTAGTGTGCTGAGCGGCAATTAAAGAGGGGAGAGTGCAGAGGAGAGAGAGTGAGATAGAGAAAGTGGGTCAGGATCAAGGGGAAGGGGGCTCGACTCTGCTGCACGTGCGCAGTATAAACACACGTTCATATGCGCATGTTACGTACGTACTCACCGTGCCCTCACGCATCGCTTCCCCCTCATTCTCCGAGCTCTCTTCTCTAACAAAAACAAATGCCCTCTCTATTCCTCTCACATCACGGAGGCACAGCGGGAGCACTGCGCTGGGCTTAAAAGCTTTGAGTCATCCTGGAGGAAAGCAGCGAGCACTCATTCCCCCCAAAAGATATAGAGGATCTATCGATAACTTCCAAAAGTCAGGAGCATCAGTCAAGAGAATAACACCGCCAAATCCCAGCCAATTGGATTAACCCTTTCCAATTCGTCCCCGCCTCCCGCAGCTTAACTCCACATGATTACTTCCACAAGAGCAGTGTTCTGGCACAGCCTCTAGATTTATTCCTCTTCCAGTAATTCACAAACAGCAGGGTTGAAAACTCCCCCTCAGCACCGTGGGCTTAATCCAGTTGTCGTCCGTGTCGCGATGTCAATCAAGTTCTATCGCCCCCACCTCCACGTTTTATTTGTTAATGCGTTGCATCACTATAAGCTCAACCTGGGATAAAATATTAATGGCAAACCAGTGTAATGACCACGGCACAATAAATGTAATGATTTTGGGTCGTTTACTGAATGCGTAAATAAATACAGATGCATGGCTTGAACATGTGGCAGAGATTAAGGGAGTTTTAAGGGTTTTTAGAGTCTAAGCGCCCCTGCACGTCCCTAAAGAAAAACAAGTAAAAGGCCGGAAAAACTGTGAACGAAATAAAGATTAACGATGGAGGAAGAAATGAATGAACATAATTTTCTTTGAACAGTTCTTGATCCAGCATGCAGTCCCATGGTGCTCAGAAACATAGTTCGAGCAAACAGGACGATCTAAGCGTGAACTGCCATCAACCCTGGAGCAGGGCTTTATTAAGAGGTATAACGCTCCCACAAGGATCTTGCATGTATATCAGCCACCCCCCGTTCTGTTTTCCATGAATTACGAAAGGAAATGTTGGGCTTTAAGATGTTTTAGAGCACACCTCAGGACTTGGCAGCACGGATGGGTCATATCCAAGACCTTGGTGTTTTTTCTTCCAGTTAAAAGAACAGTTTGGGGTGTTCTATTGATTTTCTCTCTGTTATATTTTCATCAGGGGATTCGTTTAGCCCCTTCCCGTGTGCAGCTTCCCGGCTCTTAACGGAAAAAAAACAGACCAAATAACAGCTCTAAGAACGATTGGTGCAAACAGCAGTGTAAGAAAGCAAATTATCAGAGGCAGCACTGACGTTCCCCTCTGTAAAAGTTTTTGCCAGAAAAACTTTGCCTTTTACATAGCCTTACCTCCAATAAAGCCTGTTGAGAGAGAATTGGAGTGAAAGACAAGCTTGTGTAGGCATCATAAAGTGCTGCGTTGTCTCTGACTATGGTTAAGTTGTTGGGATGTGGATTATTTAGCTTGAATGGGTAAATGCCCCTCCTTCTCCCTAACCAGATATAACTCCTGGCAAAGAATGAGGCACAACAAGGATTTGGCATCCTGAGCTAACTGGCTCCACAGCTTTTATGGCTTCCATACCACTTTATACCACAGCGAAACCAACCGCTGAGTTTCAAGCAGTAAGCCAGAGACTAACCTCCCATTCAGATTTCCTGGCACAGTGGCTCTGAGAAGGTGCGAGGGGAGGGAGGATCCGCTGTGAGAATGGGGTGAAAGGGTGCTGGGGGAGGGCAGTATTGTGTCTATGGTTTTCCCCAAGGAGATAAACCGTACCTGCCAGCTCTTGTCTGGCAGAGTCAATCCTCCAACTGGGCTGACAAAACCCAAATCTAAAGTCTTTATTTGTCATCACAATGCTGGAATTTGTTTCTAAGACTTTTGTGCCATGTCAGTCACATTATTAACCCAGTGCAGAGACAATTCACATGTTGGATCTTTGCAAGTGTTGATGCTAACCCATTCTTCATTGGGGCTTTTCACTACTCTTTATCTTTTCTATCATATCATCAAACATTCAGCTTTCAAATGATCCACCTGTTTGGATTTCAAGGCTTTAAATGTCAATGCAAACCACTGAGACCACTGAGGACCTGCATGATTATTGTGATAGAAAAGAGCCACACCCTATTACAGGTGGAACTCAGGTAGATTTTATCACAGCTGAGACAGCAGGTTTTTCAGGGACAAAAGAGCTGAACATGGGCCAAGAATAAGAAAGGCCTAGAGCAGGCCAGAGCTGAATGGCTGTGTTCAGGTAAATATTTGTGTTGTTGAACACAAGTGTGCCCATCACAATGCCTGAACAAAATGATCTTCTATTGCATCTCTTGCCTTCGCTTTTTCTCATCTCTCTTCATTCTCGCCTTCTGTCTGTCCCTCTCCTACCACATGAAGTCTATAACCTTGTCTCTCACATTTTACTTTTTCCCTTCTGTCACTCATTTTATAAGCACACAAGCTCCATTTCAAGGTTTATGAAAGCTCTACCAAAAAGCAGTCATCTTATGGCATAGTACCCCAAGGTTTGGTTTAGCTTGGGTAGGGTCAGCTTCCTTTCGGGAGCTTTTCCATTATGTGCAGTACGTGGTACCCCATACTTTTTTCGTACCACCTCGGTTGGGGTTCCAAGCAACCCGAGCTGATACCAAACGTGACGTAAAAACACTGTAGATCACTGAATGGTCTGAGAGAATCGTCACTACCAGCGCCATCGCTATAATGTAAAATAATTGTATGTGTTGAATCTAAGAATCACATAATAAGGTGCACTACCCACAAACCCATGCAACATATGAAGAACAATAATGGTGCTTGTCGTGTGGTCCATTTAGGCCAAATTTTTCTCTCTTTAAATCAAGCAGTGACACAGAGCTGTGCAGCCATGCCTAAAACTGGTGAATCAATATCAGACTACATTAGTTACTTTGGCATTAGAGCCTGCCTGGCCAACGCAGGATCAATGCCAAAACAGCAGGCTATCTCTTAGTTTATCTACTTCTTTCGCTCCCCAACTCTTCGTCTATATCTCTACCTTTCAAGACAAATTAAGCACGAATGAAGGTTTACTCCAAGACATAAGGCTAAAAGACAGCCTTTCAATAAAAAAGGCACAAGACTGGATCTTGAGTTAAAAGGAAAAACACGTATTTATTCTCTCATCACCAAATTCAATGTCTTAATCAGTGGCTGGTTGGGAATTTCACAGCGGTTGGAGGTGGGTGAGATTGTATCGATCTCAGCTAGATCTGTCTAAATCCTGGTGGCAGGCAGTGTGCCGCAGTGGGGCGCACACTGGCAGGCAGTGTGCCTCGATGGGGTGCACACGCGCAGGCAGGATAACTAAACCTGTGTTTGTGTTTCTAAAGCAGGCCCTCTTCCCCCACCTCATCCCTCCACAACCGTGCTGTTGATTTGAAGCACGGTTTGCACTAATAACAAGGCTTTAGCTTGGAATATTAAACAAGCAACAAGCATAACTTAATAAACAAGAGAAACGTTTCAAAGCCTCTTTAGTCTTTATAAAGGCTTTCACTGAATTCACAGGTATAGAGAAAGAGCTTGAAAAGACATGATCACGGCATTAATGTCATAATTTAGTATCACTAATGTAATCGTATTGAAGATTTGACACACGTACTTGCTTAATAGTGCTATGAATAAAACAGTCTGACTACAATCCTACAGATAATTATTTTTACAGATAGTATCGCTGATGTACATCTCATGAAGGATTTCACACACATACTTGCCTAATAGAGCTATGAATACAGTCCAACTATGATCATACAGTATGTTAATGTACAATTCATGAAAGATAAGCAATAACACCATTTATTCTATATTCTGTATGTTCTAAATTGAATTTTCTGTAAAGCTGCTTTGCAACAATGATTGCAAATACAATAGAAATTTGAGATTCTGCTATATTTATAATGTGGTATATCATCAACAGGATCCACCACAAAGCTCAAGTATGAGACACAACATAGACTATGCCTGCAACAACTATTCGATAGATAAAATTGATAAAAATCGATAATGAAATTTATTGACAACAAATTTCATTATTGATAAGTTTGTCTGTTATGTCACATGCTTCCACACCACCACCAGACAGCTCGGACACGTGTCTGCTTTATATTGCAGGACCAGTGGGCTTATAATTAAAGTCAGGCACTGTTTCTACATACAACGCGAGCCGCATGTTTATCAGGTTCTTCTTCTACTCCATGTGAGCAGCTTGGTTAAAAGCAAGGTAGCGTTGCCAGGTGCTCTGCCTTTCGGTGGAGTTCTGAATTGGGTTACCTTTAAACTGTTTCCACAGGTTGATGTTTTCTGCAAGTTAGAGATGGAAGGATTTGGTTCATTGGTTGTTGGTTTTGGGCTGAGAATAGTCATTGGGATGCTTTTGGACAAATTTTGAATGACACTGGGCTGGTTTTGTTATGCGAATCTGGCAACCCTGACAGGACAGTAACAGACATAAAAAATCTAGTTGACTGAATATTAATGATTTTATCCAATTAGTTGATAAAAACATAATAGCCAGATTAATCGATTATGAAAAATAATCATTAGTTGCAGCCCTAGCATAGACATTATAAAAATTCATGAATAATATTATATTTTGTTTTGTATCCCTAAAGTTTCAAACAAAAAGGAAACAATCAACTGAGATTAGGACTGTATCTACTGGCTGGACTACCAAAATAATAATATATTAATATAATATAATATAATATAATAATATATTAAAACACTTTTTGGTTGAAGTTTCAGTGTAACTGTGATATAAAATTATTCATATTGTGATATGGGTGGGTCATAATGCCTGCTGCTACCTAGATATTCTTCTTCCATCAGAACCTTTACTTGTCTATCACACACACACACACTTTACTGTCCCATAAGAGACAACAGAGACAAGAACACTACATCTATAGTCAGAGAATTCCTCTTCTCTATTCCCCTGACTGACGATTCTGCACCGGCCAGTAATCGCCAGTCCATGTCTCTTTAATGGAGGCACATCAGCCCAGCTGCTTTTTGTAAATTGGCTTGTTTAGTCTGAAGTGTGTGTGTGTAACAATCTGATCTGTTTTATTTCAGAGTCATTCACGTGGTTTCACCAGTAGTCCAGGAATTATCCAATCCCTCAATCCCAGATCAGAGCTCGGACGAAGTGCTTCAACCTGACACCATTACCACTGCCGGATGCCTCTCAGCAAAACCTGCACTGCTTTATCTCACAAAAACCTGCAGAGTGAAGACTGAACAAAAACCTTTTTCAAACAAGGTGTCATACAAACAATATATGGGGTATTTCCAATAACCTTAACATGATAACCATGTAAAACATATAAACCAACCAATTCAAATTCATTAAATTCATTTAAAAATACAACTGTGATGGCTACATATGGCAATATATTAATTGCTCTGGGTAATGTCTGTATCTTATAGGTGCAATGTGGGACTTTTAGAAGGATCTCTTGGCAGAATTGAAATATAATATGCATAACTATATTATCAGTGGTGTATAAAGGCCTTACATAATTAACTGTATTGTATGTATTTTCTTAGAATGAGATGTTTTTATCTACATACACCGCGGGTCCCCTTACATGAAAGTCGCTGACATGTTTCTCCAGTAGCCCTACGCGGACAAACTGCTCTACAGAGCACATTGTGTCACTACGTTGTCTCAGACGATGACGTGTTTGTCCTGTGGCAGCTACCGTAGCTTCTCTATGCGTTTCTAAAAGGAGTGTGGACTGAGCCATTGGTTTGCAATTTAAGTCTTGCAGCTAGATGCCACTAAAAGTCCCACATTGCATCTTTAAATTCATTTAATTACATTTTTTACAATACTTTTTTGCTTTGTAGCAAATTTACAGAAAATGCATAGCAGTTCAGGCAAGTTTTTGTATATATGTGTCTTTCCTTTGCCTATGCCATTCGGATGGGAGTTACATCCTGATTGGCGTGGCATGGACAATTCACATTCAATTCCAATTCCAAATCCAAATCATAATTAAAAAATTATTTATTTCTTAAATTAAAAATGTTTTCCACCATGCACACAGCGGCGAGTCAGAATAAAAAAAAAGAAGGGAGGGGGGTAACACCGCAGTGATACAGCTGCCGTCTCTGTTCAGTGAGTGGAAATGCAAGCTTGGGAGGATGGGTGAGCTTAACTGTTTAATCTCTAAATCGAGATGAGAATCGCTAAATCAGATTAATACCGAATCAGAACAGCACAGGCGAGATTGGCCCCGTTTATTGATTTCCTTTTTCTTTAGTCGGCTGATTCGGGCGTTTCGACTCGAAACAGAACAGGATTTCAGGGGTCTGAAGCAGAAAATTGCAGCTGCGCTTCACAGATAAAACAAGGACGCGGGATGGGGGGCTCGTGTGATCAGGGACCTGGAAAACAGGTGTGTATAGCGGAGCTGCATAGAGACGCACAGAGACAGTCGCAGGTGCACACAGACAAACACGTTCTGCACAAAGACTTCACATACCCTCTCATCCACAGAATGCTGAGGATGAAAGAATCCAGCATATAGGCTCTGCTCCAAACCCTAGTGAGCTGCCCCACAGTCTACTGCCTACATAAACAGCATACTAACCGAAATAACACCTCAAAAGTGACTAAATTGGAACACTGTGCATGTGCAAAAGTCGTGGAAACACACGAGAGACTCGATTCAAAACAGTCGGGGTGCTCATCATACAATGGTTGGCCAGGAAAAACTGTACTCTCTTTACTTCAATACAGATTATATAACAGGCAATATTTGTTTACAATTATAATTAGTTTGTTATGATTGTTTACAAGATAGCACACATAAATATTGGTAACACAGTCCATTTTTAATTGCTTTCACACAATTGTACTGATCCTAATGATGACCATATTTTATAAACACAGTTTAAATTTTAACATGGTGCAATGCATTATGGAATTGCCTTTACAACAAGAGATACATGGGATGCTATTTTAAAACATATAATGCATTAAATAACTGACATGCAGTATCACCGTCAGGTCAACCTGCGGCTAACAATCCGTTCCCATTAACACACATCCCAGCCTTAACTAAAGACCCCATGCAAACAAAGAGGAAGAGGGAGCATGTGTGAATGCGCGTGTGCGTGCATGCGCGAGTTCATTTAGCACTTACTCAGTTTTTAGTGTTATTTGTGCAGTCAGCTGTGCAGCGGTGAAACACTCGGCGCTGTCACATCCACTCCATTATTTAGATCAGCAGCTCTCACTCATGTTTAATTCACCATTGAGCGCCTAGGCCACATCTAGACAGCGGCGCAGCACCGGATAAACAAGCGCCACAGATTCAGCTCAAAAACACAGGCGTTGAAGAGTTGATACAATAAAAATGTGACGGTTTAAGTATTTGGAGGACAAAGACGACTACTTTTTATGGATATGAATGAAAATTTTGGGGAAAACTCTTGGTTGGGGGCGGCACAGTGGTAGGGTGACCATACGTGCCATTCTTCCCGGATGCGTCCTGGCCAGGATTTCGGGTGTGTCTTCCGGAAGTCGTATTTGTCGACCGCATACATCATAGAGGATTATTATTATTACAGAAAAGCAACTGTTATATTTTAAGATAAGAATGAAACTACGATTGTATGTCTTATGATTTAACTGAATGGCGTATGCGTTCAACATATACGACTTCCGAAAGACGCACCAAAATCCTGGCCAGGACGCATCCGGGAAGAATGGTACCCTACGTATGGTCACCTTACACAGTGGTTCAGTGGGTAGCACTTTTTTTCTCATGGCAAGAAGGTCTCTGGTTCGAGCCCCGGCTAGGTCAGTTGGCATAAGTTTACTCTGGTTTGCTCCTACAGGCAAGTTAGGTTAACTGAAGATCCCAAATTGGTTGTGTGGATCAACTTGTGTATGGATTAACTGGTTCTTACCAATAAATATAGCCAGAGATGCTGGAATGGCAGAAAGAAAGAAAGAAAACTCTTGGTTGGAAGAAGTCAAAAGGGGGATTTGACTAATAATGATGCTATTGATAGCCTTGTTTATTGATCTTACATTGTTCACTGCTTCCCTAAATGAATTATGAAACACATATATGCAATTTAGATGTCTACCAGACTTGTGAACAGTGTAATACACCATAGTAATATTATTTTGCTTTCACTGTTCCTCACATCAGCATAAAACAAACCAAGTCACACCACGGCATGCCCTCATCTGCATGCTAAATCTAAAACATCCAGTCCAAATGTCTGTATAATCACTTTCACAGCAGAACTCTGCCCCAGCCAAACACCATACCATGTGTCACTGTCTTACACTTACCACCATCTATCTCCATATGGGACCAACAAACTGAACGGCGCAAAATACAAGACATTCCCGGCCTCATCGTGACCTCTTGAGGTTAAGCTGCACTTACTGAGGTCTGGCTGATGAGTTCTGCAGGTTTTCACCCATACAAGCTCAATGTCCTTCAGGAGACACCTGCTTTTGATCAATGTCCTCTTTTATTACCCTGCTTCATCCGGCTTTCGGTTTTCAAAAAATCCACTTCAAATACGCACGAGGCAATCACAACGTTGGATACAACGTTGCCAATTCTACTCCACATTAAACTGAGAGCTACTTAGGTGAATTTCATTATGAACAGTTAAAAACATCTCAAAATAGCAAAGGGCTAATCAAAAGAAGTGGTTTTGGCCGTAGTTAATGGCACAATCAAACGTTAAATGTTGGATACAATAAATATTATGAAACAGACAACGAGGACGACTGATTGAAATAAATCCCATCTGGAGTAGAGGCCGGCATCTCCAAAGCTGCTCATTCATACGGCAAGCACCCATAAGCAACCAGCCTGATGGGTAAACAGAACCAAGGGTGTCTGAAAGCAAAATTATTCACATTTTGCAAAATCAAGTTTGCATGCTGCCAAGTTATTACTTGGATTACATTTCAGAGCTAGACAAATTCACATTGTGAATAATTGCATTTCTGTGGTTGATGCTCATCCATCACTGGATGTGTTCATTCCCCCAAAATGTTTAATCCAACTAAGATGAGGATTTGGAGTCGGAAAAATCGCTTTAACTTGCCAGAGAGGCAATGATCTTTACGACTGAATATATAGACCTATCCCAGCCACCCAGATTCTCATACAATGAAGCGGAGACAATTAAAAAGCAATCAGACATGAAATGACATGGAAGTAAAACCAATGCTTGGTTTTGAGAAGATGATAGCAGGAATTTTGGAAGAAAGACTATATATACATATATAAATATATATATATATATATATATATATATATATATATATATATATATATATATATATATATATATATATATATATATATATATATATATATATATATATATATATATATATATATATTTACTGACAAGATGCGCATGACTATCGTATGCGATTTATCATGCAGCCCTATCTTCAATCCAGCATTGGGTCAAACAGAGAGACGATCCCAGCCATGCTGGGTGGTTTTAACCCATTGCTGGGTCAAATATAAACACTTTCTTGGTTACTTTCAACCCAGCTGCTGGGCTTGTCCATTTTTGACCGAAAGCTGAGTTGAAAATTACCCAGCATTTTTGGAGTGAGGTGATGGAAAGTCGTGTTTAATGTTTAACAATAAACAGTTCTGGAAAGACCTGATTCACTAGTTTTAGCAAAGTTTGCCAGGCTAGTGGCAATTAGTGTGGTTTCATTCATTTCAGATAAACCCACCCATAAATGACATATAAAACCGAAATGAACTGCGTTTGATCGTTTTACGGTTTAGTCAGACACTGAGTCAGACAAGTGTATAAAATAAATGGAAAAAAAAGTATCTTGTCAACTGTATGGCTATGTGAGACCAACACAGCTTCAACATGCAGTAGAACCAGACAAATAATATAAAGCGAGATCATTTTTTACACCATGCGTTTTGTCCAGACTATATTCTAGCCACTGATGCAGAGTATGCTGCTTTCTGTTGTGGCACACGCAATTTCATTTTGAGCACCGCTGTGGATGGCTCATGTTAATAGCTTTCCACCCTGTTAATTTCAGGAATGGTTGGGCAGACCCTGCAGATCATTTCTGCCTGATGATGAGGCGTAGAATCCCATTTTTTCCTGATCCTCGACAACACCTCTTTCCTTTAAATCACTCCTAACTTTGTGCTGTACACTGCTGTAATTAAATGCTATATTTGCCAAACTGACCATACAAACCTAATGAGGTGCCATGCTGCCTAATGGGTATGCAATGTTTGGGTGTATGTTATGCATTCAAATGCACAAATGAGAGACCACTCCAGTTTTGACTTTAATCATCATTTCTAGATGTCTTGTTACCATTTCAGTCCAGTGTCTGTTTAATTACAACCAAAGCAAACCTCGGGACTGACATAAAATCACCCGACAGCAAATGTAAAATGCTGAGAGCATGACAAGGCCCATGAAAGATGTGATTAAAAATCTGTTTTTTTTTCTAAAATGCATTTAATAACCTTTTTACTTGTTTTCTGTGCAGTATTAAATCCCAGAAAATACTGCATATATATATATATTTTTTTTTTGACTTTGTTTTCCCCATTTAAATATTCAGTAAATGAATGCAAATAAAAACTTTTTTTTATTATTAAGAATTTGGCAGAGATTTTGTCTGTAATGGACAGAATTGAAAAAAAAAACATTTTATATTGGTTAAATTTTCAATTTTATCAAAGACACATTTTGTTATTAAGCCGCTATTAAAGGGATAGTTCACAAAAAAATTATCATTTACTCACCTTAATTTGTTACAAACCTTTTTACATTTCCTTGTTCTGCTGAACACAAATGAAGATATTTTGAAAAATGTGAATAACTAAACAGATCTGGGGCACCATTCTCTTCCATAGTATTAATTTCTACTATTATGGAAGTCAATGGTGCCCCAGATGAGCCTAATCACAAACATTCTTCACTTGTGTTAATTTATAAAGGTTTGTGCCAACGTTAGGGTAAATAAAGGACCGAATCTTTGGGTAAACTATCCCTTTAAGAATATTTCGATATTTCTTTTGCATCGTTTGTCTAAGCTCCCCGAAGTGCATTGTGGGATTGCCACTTCCCTTCTTTCCTTTGAAGAATACATCAGTCTTGGCCAAAAGAAGGCATCTTTGGTATTTTGTGTCGTGATTGCGCATAAGATGCCTAAAGTGGTATTTATGCATGCCAGGGATTCGGAAACAACCTAGTGTTTTTGCTGTGTATGCATTATTTGACTGATATGAGTATCAGGCCTACAGCAAACAGGCACGCTTAAGAATAAAAAAAAAAACAATTGTTTACAAAGTTAGACATATAAAATCAAGGCTGATGAAAGAAATAACACAATTACTGAAGAAAAATAAAATGCGTAAGTTTGGTAAGAGAACTGTTTAATTAATTTAAAATGCACAACCAAACAATAAACGGGCAGGTTGACAAATGAAATCAATAAAATAGAAACTGTTCTTTTAATGGACCACATTGTTAAATGCCTTCAAAGAAAAGCAGTTAAATGTGTTAAAATGCTTCCCAGCATGACTGCAGCTTCTGTGTTCTGAAATAACGCTTTGTCCATTAACCATCCCCAGTCTACTTCTAAGCCCTTAGTTGCTTCTGTTTACATTTATTTGATATTTGATGTGAACTAAAATTTCTTTAAAGTGGTATGGGACTCATGTAAAAGTAAACTAATGCAAAAATAATGTGTTTTTTGACTTGGGAATTTAAAAGATTTTTAACAGGTTTGGAAATGCAATTGAGGAGTGGTAACCATCTGTCTGAATTCACAGCAATTTTATGGGTGCAGTAGAAGAAGTGATGGTTTTACACTCACACGCTCACACACACACACACACACACGCACACTTGTTTGCCAGTTAAACCATTTATTGTGTGGGTCAAAACAGCTTGTATATCACTTTAAGCTTCAAAAGAAGGGGTGACATTAATAGCCCCACCCTTTGACCTTAAAGTGAATGACCAAATTCCAGCCTTTGCACATAAAGCAAAGCGTAAACCCATTTGACACAAAAGGGAGCTGAGCTTTTGCATCGAACGATATATTTACCCTCACTGAACACTTTTGCACATCGCGTGCACTTACGTGAAAGACCCCAGGCTATCTTATATTGCTCATCGCAGAAATTTAGAGAGCATTGGCAAAACTCACAAATTAAAAATGCCACTTGAACGTGGCTTTCACAGTCAATCGGATAATCACAATTTGGGGGGGTATCACGAAATGTTCTTCTCTCTTCATGATTGAACTACTTCAAACAAAAATTTAGACGTGATTCATCCAGCCAGGAAACTAATCCTGATCTTTTACATGAACCAGCGGATCATCTCCACACAAATCAGGCAAGACTCTCTGATCAAAGAGCAGAACGTACAAAATCAGCTGTCGTGTTTTTAGAAAAAGAGACCCGTGGGTACCAAAGCCAACCGGGTGATCCTTTGAAATTCTTATAAATATACTATTCAAATAAATATGAAATCAAAACTAATGTTTAAAGGCGGAGTCCACGATGTTTGAAAAACGCGTTGGAAAAGGAGACGGGCCAACTACCAAAACACACTTATGGCCAATAAAATCAAATCAAACGCCGGGTTGCGTATGTGTGGGGCGGGTCTATCAACAGAAGGTCCAGATTCTATTGGGGTAGGGGCGTGTTTGTTTAGGTGATTTCAAATATCAACATTGGCTTTCAAACATCATGGACTCCGCCTTTAAGTTTATAAAACACATTCTATTGCGAACAATTTATCAGTGCAATTTATCAACTTACAAGTTATACCAATAAATAAATAAAAAGCAAAAGGCAAATTATTCCTTTGAGCAGTTCCAGCATTATGGATGTGACATTTGTAGTCAAAATATAATTTCTGAGAGAATCCATACCAATATATTGACCAATCTGTTTATATTTTACTAAACCCCTGATGATCAAGTCCAGACATAGGAAACATATCAGTCTGTTCATGTGTTTTCTATGTTAAATGATGGACTTAGATGGGAAACATGCATGTGTTATGAATGTGTCATAAAAAGGCACACGTTTTTGAGAGATACTTTGTAGGAATTCTGTAAGTTAAAATGCACAAACCAGTAGCAATAATACCCAACATACTGTATGGAGAAAGGATGGCTCTTCAAAGAACAATAATATTTATTTTATTTTAATTTTGGAATCGCATTTATAAAGAAAAAATTCTGAAATTCGCCCTTACTTAACTATGGAAAATAGTTAAGCATAATAATTTGTCACAAAGTGACAAAAACGATCGACGCGTCGTTTAAATGAGCGGTAAAAACCCGGTTTTGTCGTGCATGCACGAGTGTGTGAAGCACGTGTGTGTGAATGCTGTCAAAAACACATCATTATTCACGTCACTTCACACGCACCAGCGCAGCGCATACACTGGCGCGGAGCAGAGCGAGACCTTCAGTATGTGTGCAGTCCTGGCCCAATTTAAACCCTGCATATGTATCCGAGTCCTGATCGGGAGGTAACGTCCGATTCCGATCGAGTCTGAAAACACGTGATCGGGGCCGATTTCTGATCCTGTGATTGGATCGGGACATCCCTAATTATTACTATTAGAGCCCGACCGATTTATCGTTTTGCCGATTTTATCGGCCGATATGAGCCTGTCGCAGATATATCTGTATCGGCGTATAAGCCGCAGATATGAAGCCGATATGAACGTTCCTTAGAGAAGACATTAAATGCTTTTGAAAGATGTAAGAACTTGTTTTTCCAGCAGAGTGCGCCCTACTGGTTGCTAATGGTGACCCAGGTCACTCACTGTAGTGACACCAGCCAACCCCCCTTCACTTCAGTCAGTCTCTCAGTTCAGGTGGAGGCAGCCACGCGGTTTCTTCACAACATTTTACACCTGGTATTAAGACGCGCTGTGGTCGATTGGATTATAAGTGGGCGAGAAAGACACATTCCGGTTTACATTTGGTGTTTTTAATCCGTCTCTTTTGTCCACTTGCGAGTTGTTTAAAACGCAAGCGGAAGAAATGACGCGAGGCGGAGAAAGGACGCGCTTTAACTGACGCGTCTGTGGGAGTACAGCTGCTTGTGCTGTTACTGAACATGCTCATTTCAAAGCAATTGATTAAATAAGCTCGCGCAACTTTACACCCTCGCTAAATTAAAGAGGCGGAGAGCAGACGTTTAGTTTTATAAAAGTTTAAAGTCCCGGCAGAACACTGTGGGTTCGTGTTATAAAAACGTTGTGCAGTACATTAAACATAAGCCTACATCATTATGTTGTCAGCAAGTCAAGCATTGTCATCTTAACGGTAAATTTCTAATTAATTTGTGAAGTACATAACTTATTGTAAAGCTAATAAACAATGACTTTGTAAGTTTCCATTTTCAAAATAAGCCCAATATAACATTATTCTCGTCAAACTGACAATCATTTAAGTTATATGTATTTTGTTTTGTTTGTGTTTTAAAGTTATTTATAATTAGTCAAGTGTACTGTTTTGTGCACTTATATTAGAATCATTTTGGATAATAAAGTTTATTGTTAACTTGTAAAACACACCTGCCTATATTACATATCTTTGTCACGTCATTTTAAGTGTTTGATCACCACATTTGTGAGTGATCATTGCAAAAAAAGTATTTATATATAGTATATTCTGTTTATGTATATAGTGTATTATATGTACAGTAGCCTGCTGTAGTATAATATACTGTAGTATATGTGTACTGTACTATAATATACACATAAAGAATATCGGCCGATATATCGTTATCGGTCTTTTTTTACTCCCTAATATCTGTATCGGCATCGGCCCAAAAAAATGCATATCGGTCGGGCTCTAATTACTATATGGTAATACACCACATACTGGTTAAAACAGAACAAGAATTGTGTTTGATGCTGACTTTAAAGTCCATTTTACCAATAACATGCATGAGAAACCTTAAAAAAACTGGTTCAATCAGTTCATGATTTTCCGACTCATTGACATGCTGAAACCTGCAAGTTGTACTACATCAATCATCAAAGGAATGCAAGGAGAAAAAAATCTGCTGTGGCTCTTATACACAGTCAGGAAATGATTTAATTTATAAACTTCATTTAAAAGCACATTTCATTTAAAACGAGTATGAAAGTGCTCTACAAGCAAGAGCAAAGCATTTCGGGCATTCAGCCACATTTCAACCTTGAATTGCCCAGAACACACGCTTTGCCAATTCCACCTTAAAACATCCCTCTTAGCCAAACTGATGTTTGTGGTGGGCTCGCATAATTAACATTTAGTGCAAAGGATTTTTTGTGAAATAATCCTTAACCAGGCACAAACACAATAAATGTGTCTAAGCATAAAGTTTTCCATTCTAGTAAAAAAGCAATGCAGTAAAAGATACCGAAGAGGAAAATACAATTTAGTTTATTATTATTTTGCCAAAAACTAGAGGTTAAGAGACGATGGCCTTCTACCACATTTCATAGGAATGTCTTTCTGTGAATTATCTAATTGCTATCAATAGAAGCAATTTAGAGCCAAGAACTCTCGCCATTGAGTAGATTTAAATTAAATACAATTAAAATAGATCTGATTTAGCAGAGAATCACAAAAAATAGCAGAATGCGTCCAACTCACTATTAATTTGGTAAAACAGGACTGTCAGTCAGTGGCCGTGGGCGGGGCTTTATCAGTGTGACATCACATTGCTAAGAGAATCAAAACAGCATGTCTTATGAGATTGCTTTGGTTTAATGGGGATTAAAAAAGAAGGGGTGAATAGATTTGATTTTTTTATTGTAGAGTTGACTTATTTTGTGATTGCTTTTCCACATGAAGCGCAACAATAATAACCAGGTGTCTTTTAAGACCCTCACTCCATCTGTTAATTGTAAGGCAAGTGTCTAACAAACACAGTGGACAAAAGGTAATGCGTTCAGTAGGCCTGCGTTGTGTATATTGTTTAGATTTGCAAGGTGTATTCAGTGTGGTCCGATTGTAAACAGGGTTAGGTTGGGTTTGTTTGCTTTGAGATCTCGGGTGAATGGATCTTTGCCACATGGCTTTATATACAGTACGCTCGTATAACCTTTCCCAGCATTTCTTTTTAACATGTAATTGTATTTTTACACTTTGAAGTCATAAATTATAGCCTGCGCAGAAATGAATGGTTGTATGCATTTCATTTATGTCAAGAAGGTTAAATATTTTGCTCAGTTAAGAAACCAAACCAGTGATTGCTTATAATGTTAAACGCAAGCAAATTGATTCATTCAGGAGTCACTCCTTACTCGTGGGAATATCGTCTTAAATGCTGACTGTTTTAATAATGTATGAGCTTAAGAAAAAACTAAAGCAACACTTACACAACCAACTATTTGCTTACAGTGGTTTTTGTGGTACTCATCTGGTTCTGGTTGCTGAAGGACTCAGGTTTTACTTAGGTGACATCACACTAAATCTGTTTAGTATACAGAATTAAACAAAAATGTCCTTAATACAAACAGTTGTAAATATTTCTATTTACACAGCTTTGTTTGTTTCAAGATCGATGGCATGAGATGCAACCTGTGTCCATGTTGACGTCATGTCCAATTTGGTTAATTTGGGACAGAGTAGACGAATAATTCTGGACGTAGTTTTCTCTTCACAGCCATTTGTTATTTGCCTTCATCATTTTCATTTTGCATTGTGCTTCCCTGCTCAAAACCAGTGCACCACTAAACAAACAAGACTTTAAACAAAAAGTTTCACTGTACCACTGGGATACAGGATCTGGAAACAGGCTTTCAGATCTGTGAACATGCATCCATACATTTGGCCACCGCATGGTTCAAACAAGGTTCTTCTGTTTTTGGAGTCATGCCAAAGGCAACAAGTTCAAGCAAAGATATTTCCAACTGTATACAGAGTCACATATTATGAAGACGTCAGTAGAAGCCATAAAATTGTAAAACTTTAAAGCAACATCCTAAGCTTTAAATGGCTTCTTTGAACTTAGCAAATAGTTTATTGAAAGAACAGAGGTGTGCCAAGATGCAAACAAGTCTTGAAATAATTGCTCTTGA
This sequence comes from Paramisgurnus dabryanus, assembly GCF_030506205.2. Taxonomy (NCBI): domain Eukaryota; kingdom Metazoa; phylum Chordata; class Actinopteri; order Cypriniformes; family Cobitidae; genus Paramisgurnus; species Paramisgurnus dabryanus. The sequence continues at coordinate 41,556,143 of NC_133345.1, read as the reverse complement.
AGGTTTTAATCAAACATGCACAGGGTCTTTACGGCATTTAAAGAGATGATAAAGAAAATAAGTACTCTGGCAGAAAGTAAGTGCGTGTGTTATCACGTAGGCCTTTCACTCAGCTGACCCCACACAGCTGTTTTGACTGGCTTAGCTTTTTTCTACGAAGCCATTGGGGGCAGAGAAGAGCAGCCAATACATCAGACAGTTTGTTTACAACATTAGAGGTCAGCAGTGCAGTATTGATTGGAAAATATACTCTCAAGAGCAGTTTATTAAAGACACCAAACACTGTGCCAATAGGTAGTACTGTCAGACAATGGGAAAAGCACATGAACTCAATTGTCTTGCTGATAAAGAAACCGGATATCTTTATAAAGTAGCTGTATGTCTGAATCAGGTTATAGTGCTCCTGCGCATGATGCATTCGTTTGAGGCTTTTAAACAGCCGAGTAGGGATTGTGAATGGCAACGAGGGAATTTCGACCTTTCTAATCTTCACAGAGGGGTCACACCCATAAATCACTCATAGAAAAGCACCATGCCGCTTAAATCTGACAGTCAATAATCAATTAACTCATTAAACTGGTAGTTAACCAGAACACATAATCTGTTCTTAGAACATTACAAACCTTTCTAATTACAATTAGTTGGTAATTAAAATATAATTGTTGCCATTTTGAGTCGTGGGAAAATCTCAAAATATGAGCTGGATATTAGTACAAGATGATCAATGTCATATATGCATTTATTTATTTTTTATTTTGATTGTTTGGATGTCAGCTCCAGGCTCTGAACACCTGACACTTTTGGTTATTGAGAAAAAAAAGACAAAAAGGTTAAAGCAGTTCCTTTCATTTGTGTAATGATTCATCAAAATGGTTTACTTGATCAACATCCCTTATTTGATATCTATCGTGATGTAATCAAAAATGTATATAATAATAACAAAAGTAATGACTTGAAATTCGTAAAATTATTTAATTTCCCTCTTCTTTTGAAAACTACTCATATTTCCCCAACTGCGTAGTATTCCAAAAAAATATAAAAAACAGGCTGCACAAATGTATTACCTAGTGCAGCATCACTATCGCCATCTGCCTGCATCTCATATTTGCATGCATTCAATTTGCGCCCATTTGTCTTAATAAATGCAACATTGAAGCATTCGACAGCTTGGTTTGACGTAACGCATGTTGTTACGCATTGTTATTAACGTCCCATATAGATTTCTCATCCGTCAAATATCTCTGACAAATGATGCTCTGACTAAGAGGACAAGACTTCCACAGTTATGGACTTACCTGGAGCGTTCCAAGCAACCAGCAGGAGTATCCAAAAAGTCGCCAACATCGCCATCGCACTTTACGCCTTGTGACAAATATCCGAACTGGTATCGCGATCTGATCACGGGGCGACTCTGTAATTCATGCAACTTCGACACTATCCACTTCAGTCCAACCCTTCACAACGGCACAGAAAGTCGACGAGAATTGTGAATAAAACTGCACTTAACGCGACGTCTGCAGATGATCCGTAATAAACGCGAGTATGTGCAGAGAAGAGTTTTGTAGGCAACCAGGTATCGAGATTACAGCCAGAGCTCGTGTAATTGTGAACAGATGCGCTCTCAATCTGATGCTACAGTCCGAAAAGTCGTGAGAAAGCACTAGATGCGATTAGGATAAATTCGGATAGCAGTTTTCAGGTCAATGAATCCCGCGCATCCCAAACGTTGAATCCTTGTTTAGCCCCCTTCACTTTGATGCCTCACTGACAAGTCCACAGAAAGACAGGCTTTGAAAAATGCCCTGGATGTCTGAGCGCTTTATGCATGCGATCCGTCTGCTCCACAATAAAAATACGTATAATAAGACTCTTCAGTAGGCTACTTTGTTTTGCGCAGTAAAAGTAAGCAGAATATGTCCCGCCGGTCCCGGTCTGCCCCCCTCAATGTGGGAGTCCGGGGATTATCTGATTATTTTAGCTGGATGTTGGAGCGGACCTGAAATCCTTTCGTCTTCCAAACCGAGTAATTTTCTTTTTAATTTCCGCAAAAAAGATATGGCAACAATCCCAACGTTTGAAGGACTTCAGGCAATGCCGCCACAACCTGAACTGTTATAGTGAAGCTGATACAAGCGCGAGGAGAGATCCGAATCCGGGTGACGTCAGATGAAGGCGGGCTGAACAGCGAGTAGGAGGATTTAAGTCGCCATTGCGCAAAATTAACTCTGTGGAGAGGATTAAAATCGCAGACACGAGGAAAGTCTACGCTTAAAGAGATCGTCTAAATGATAAAATGCGAGATATCAGCGTGATGTTATCGAAGATGAGGTAAAATACTTACTGGAAAACTTATTTCAAGCCCCAACTGTTTATTTATGTAGACAAGCACTTTGACTGAACCGCAGACAAAGTCAAGATTTCAACTTCAAGGTTGAAGCTGTATGTCACGATCTAAAACATTTTATCTGCCTGAATTTCCCTAACAGTAGGAACTATTTGTATTTCACAAACTGATTTCACGTTTGACAGTCAGTGTGACAGAATATGAAGTGATTGAGGAGGTGGGAATAGTAAAACACTTCCCCCTGCTGGTCACTCTTACATGATAGGTAACATTAACCTGCAGTTTAGGGCTTTTTGGTTATCCACATTTTTCTTACGTCATACTCTTATCTCAGGTTTACCTCAGGTGATAAGGGCAGTAGCACTTCTACAATTTATTAAATAGGCTACACCATATAACAATATGTGTAATTTATATATCATAGTTTAGTTTCTTACCTATTTTACAAATGTAATGCGGCTTATCAAATTAGAATCTAGAATCAAAACTTGTATGTATAGTTGTAGACGTCAGCAACAACATAAATAAATGGCTTTCATGGAAGACATATCTTTCTGTAAACTCTGCAAAGAATCAAGAACAACAGAGTCATTTTAGAGTAGCCTAGTTCATTTCTGATAGAAGGCTAAATAAATAACAAGTAGATTACCTTAGTTAGCATTGCTAAAGTGTATCAAAAACTACACTGAGCTAACGTTATTGTGTAAATTGTGTAGTATATAATGTATACAATATTAGCTACAGATCGGCTGCCAAACCTCTCTTCACATAGCAGTGATTCATGATCTCCGTTTCCCCTCGTCTTTTGGAAACCAAAACATTTGTTTTTTTTCGACAAGGTTTTTGTTTCAGAGTTCAGTTTAGCCACTAGTCAGACTATTAAACAGAGACCGGAAGTTAAAGGGTTAGTTCACCCCAAAATGATAATTTTATCATAAATTACTTACCCTTTCTAAACCATCAAGTGTTCCAGTTGTCTTCAGAACACATTTTTAGATATTTTTGATGAAACCGGGAGACTTTTGTCTGTCCCACTGACTTCAATATCATCTGTTTCTGAGAAAAAAAATTTAAAGACATCGCCAGAAAGGTCCATGTTCCATTAGTAATCTAATAATAATATTATTAACAAATAATAATATAACAATAATAATATTAACAAATAAAATATAATATTATGAAGCAACAGGAAAATTTTTGTGAGCAAAGAAAACAAAACAAACGCTTGTATTCAACAATTTGTTCTCCTCCTTGGTTGTTCAGATCGCGTTTGCGACCAGACTACGATGAATGCTGCTGATGTCACCTGCTGACGTAGTTGCCAGCGTAGTCTCGCGTAGCCAGACCTTCAATACTGAACAAAGCCCGGCCCACGAGCTGTTTGACCGACATGTTAAACAACCAATCACAGTTTGTTTCATCTACCGTCACGTTTTGGACCCCCACAATAACGAGCCGGCTGGCAACAAGTCAGGTATTGAAATAACCAGCCAACCGAATAGCATCTAAATAAACATCATTACTTACCATAGAACAACGTTGTGCACTTCATCAACAGCCACACCAATGAGACGCTCCCGTTAAAACATCTGTTTTTAGCGTATCTCTTCACTTTTTAACACCTACAAGCAATTCAGGAGAACCAAACTTTTTGACTCCACTAACTGGCTCAAGCAAAACTCTTGGACGTCTTTGAGAGAGTCTGTGCCGCAAACTGTGCACATTTTTTAGAATCCAATGTTTAGCTAATCATGATAACTGTTCATTATTATCCACGTGAACACGACTGATTCTGTTCCTCAATGGAACGTCATAGCTTTGCTTTCCAGGGACCGAAACTAATCGCGACACTGGCGTCTCCTGGAAATTCGGTTTATTTCAACCAATCAAAGACGACTTCGACATTCCCACAGGGTTTACAGAAAAGTGTACAAAAACATCAGACGTTTAGCCAACAATCTGTAGGGCGTGACTTCTGAGGCTTAGACTATTGCCAGCTTACAGAAACGGAATACGCTGGCAAGTAATTTGCGCCTTTATACGGGCTGTTTGTGTATTGTTTACAATGTTTGCATAATGGCATTAATAAACAAGCAGAAAAAAAAAACTTTGGCAACTACATCAGCAGGTGACGTCAGCAGCATGTGCCATAGTCTGCTTGTGAACGTGCTTCAAATAACTGGAAGGAGAACAAATTGTTGAATAAAATCGTTCGTTTTGTTTTCTTTGCACACCACAGTGTTCTCGTCGCTTTATAATATTTAGGGATGTGCATGTATGTCTTATTTTAATTTCGATTAATCCATAGGTCTTAAAAACGAGTACGCAATTAACTGGGGGCGGGGCAATCAAAGGGGCTGGGCAAAATTACTGCATCCTTTTAAAACCATAGTGCCTCAGTGATATGAGGTGTGTTCGGCTTCACAGCGTTGTGCGGATCAGCGATGTTGCCGTGGCGCAAGTGCGCATAGAAAGCTTTTGAATCATGCATGGTACTGATGTCATACGCCGGTCTGCGCAACTTACGTCAACATCAAATACAACGTCAAAAACTCCCAGTCTTTACTACCAAAGGTGCTTGTAATGCTAACCAGATATCCAAATGCCGCCATAACCACAAAAAATAAAAAATAAACCCACACGGTCATCATTTTCGTGATTGATCGTCGATGCCACGTCTGAGTATTCGAGCAATCGATTACTCGTACCCATCCCTAATAAAATTATTATTGAACGACTGATTGTGAAACTTACTGAAGTTCGACCGGTTTTCCTCAAAAATATCTAAAAATGTGTTCTGAAGACAATCGGACACATGTTGGTTTAGAACGACACAGAGGGAAGTGATTTATGATAAAATTATCATTTTGGGGTGAACTATTCCTTTAAGTTCCACCCAGATGCATAACCGAAACCATGCATGTATGTTTAGAGCGTTTGTCACATCATTACAGTTGTACGTCATGTCTCGTCACAACACTCATACCATCCTACTGCCAAAACATTGTGACAATCTTGAAATGATGATCTATTTTTAGAAAAAGGAAAACAGCTGCACATTTAATGGGATGAATTGTCACAGATTCGTTTAAAAATGATGTTTATAACATGGTGGCAAAATTGCACTCTCTGAGTAATTCATACACACGCTAAAGGTTCAGTTTCCCATGCACCGTGGGTGGGAGTTTTTCTCAACAATTTACAAATTGGGATGACTGATGACTTCATTCATCAAAACATCCATCCTGTAATGTTGATGGAACAACACTGTTTGTTGTCTCCCCAAAGCACGATCTAGCGTTTGATTCATGGAGGTGTTTTGACTCATGTTGAAGCATGCACAACGTGAGCGGTTCCAAAACAACCAACAAGCCTGGTCTTCATTCTCTGTTTTCTACACAAATGACCAGTAAGACAGAAAAAAATAAAATAAATGAAAACTTTCCATTATGAGTGGTCCCACTGCACCATCATTTTCCATTTACGAATGGTCCATTAAACAAACACATGACTCCTGAAGTTCACCCATGGCGTGAAACATCATCCCCTTCACCATTTGTTGCAACAATAAACAGACACCCTCTCGCCCCAACTTTATTTTCCACAAATACAAACACAAGTTTAGATACGCACAAACATGCCATCTATTTGTTTAGCCATCTATTGTGGGGCTGGATTAGGTTGTGTGTAAACACATCTCTAAAAATCTCCCCTGGGAGAGAAAAACAAGCCAAAAATTCTATAAATTGTTTGTTATAGTATTTTCCACATGGTGTAAAATATCATTAATCACAGCTGGGACACTGAGAGACATTTTTAGAAGTGGAAGGGGTTGAAATGAACATATTTAAGTGTCTTTGAACGTTTTCATGTTTACCCAACGGGCCACTAAGTCCTGCCAATATAGTTCTATTTCACAGACTCTTCAGCTAATAGAAGCCACACCTCAATGACCATCATTTATGAGAATTAACACCCATGACCATGCTATTGGAAATGACTGAACTTCTGACTGACTTAATGATTATAGTGTCATTTTATACGCCTTATCCTAGACTTTGCTGGAGTGGGACCAAGGAGACTTTAATTACAATGATCCTACATGGTCATGCAAAAAAAACTGCATATTTTAGGTCAGTGGTTCTGAAACTGGGGGTCGCAAGATTGTGCCAGGGGGTCCCCAGTTTTATTTGTGGCCTGTGCTTGAAAATTGAGTCAGAATGAGCAAATTTTCAATTTAAATTCAGACATTCTCTATTAAAAAAAATGTCAAAACAATGTATGATTTGTTGGAATCTGACAAAAAAAATGACCTGTTTGAAGTTGATAGATCAAATAAGTGAATTTTGAGGGGAAAAAATGAGTAAAAAATGTTTGAAGGTTCAAAAACAAACTCACCGCATCCATACCTTAAGGTCACTTGTAAAACTAATTTGGCACACACAAAGTCAAAAACAACTTTTTCTTTCTTTTATTATTTGATATTAAGACGACAACTTTAAAGGGGACATACCATGAAAATCTGATTTGTCCATGTTTAAATGCTATAATTGGGTCCCCAGTGCTTTTATCAAACCTTCTCCACAAGCATGTGGAAAAAAAGGTAATTAAAATTTTGCTCCCCTTGTGATGTCAGAAGGGAATAATACATACTTAACCTGCACTATCCAACTACACCACTGCCATTTAGTGCAAAGATCAGCTTATTTGCATGTTAAATGACACACCCTAAACACATTTTTGCTCACACCTACAAAGTGACAATTTTAACATGCTATAATAAATTATCAGATATTATATTATTTTGAGCTAAAACATCACATATGTACTCTGGGGACACCAGCGATTTATTTGACATCTTAAAAAAAGTATTGTCCCCTTTAAGATCTACTGTAATGCAAGGATCTAACATAGCAAGACAGCATCTTTTGCATCGATTTGTGTGTGAGCATATCAGTGAACACCCCTGACCACTCGGTGAGTTTCACGTCTTTGTAAACGAAAGTTTATTGCATTTTAGGAAGGATTGTTCCAGTGCACCATTATAGAGGTGGGGGCTGATACATCAAACACCCACAAATTCTCGGGCCAGCATCAGATGTCCAAATTTCAGTCAAAATCGTTCTATTTCATTTTAAACTATCTGAAAACAGGGCTTTAAATGTAAAATACCGAACTAGTCCTTTAGCAATTTGTTTACACTTTTTTTAAACACTTTTTATTAAAATATAATAAATAATATTAAAGAATATTATGCATACATATATACCATCTAAATCCACATAATTTCACTTCTAAAGTTTAATAATTGTGTTTTATTTATTATCTTTGGATGTTAGTAACAAAATAAACACATCATGTGGCTAAGAACACTGTCTCAATAGCTATTTGTATGAATAATGACAGCTGCTTATACAGCGCATCTCTCTCTCTCTCTCTCTCTCTCTCTCTCTCTCTCTCTCTCTCTCTCTCTCTCTCTCTGTGCGGCGCAAAAGCCTGCTAACTTTATACCTGATCTGTCTTCTGCACAGCGCAACTGTCAGCAGTCCATGCTAGGTGCACATCAGAGCATGCTGTCTATGCGAAAGTCATCTTGCAGCACATCTTTGTCTTTGCAAAATACGAATTACAATGTCATTTAGATGACATTGTATCATCTGCTCCTTAAAAGTGTCTGAATTTGCATTAGCTGCTGATAACACCAAATCAGTAACAGAACAAAAATGATCTTCATGATTTTGCACTTCCTGCTATCCCCCACCTGATCATTTCTGCCCAATGAATGGATGACCTTAACACACATGTGGTTTTGTTTACACATTTTGGTTCACTTGCAAAAAGGGCAGCGTGAAAGCGAACCACACCAAAACAAAAAAAAATTGCATTTTATTTGGTTCAGACCAAAGCATGTGTACTAGTGGACTTACCTGGTATGAATGCACCTTTAATAACTCTTCAACATCAACCAAGTCCTGCACTTATTCTAATTCCTGCATGTTTTAAACCCAAACCAAAATGTCAAGTGCATTTGCACCGTACAAAAGAACCACTGTCTTAGATTTCCATTTCTGTCTAGAAAGTCATAATCGTATAATACAACAAACAGCCAAGCAATCAAACAACCTACAGTAAAGGACTCCAAGGGCAATGTGAAAGTCTTTACGTGTAGTAGGCATACTTCGAGCCATTTGTCTGTGTCAATGTCTTTGTGATATCCAGGAAATCAGAGAATAAAATAACGTTTCTGCTTTGGATGTCACCGTTAAATTGATTTCTCTGGGACTGAGGCTGAGCTACACAAGACACACTGCTGAAACATGTTTGTTATGACCAACAGTATTGTGTTGTAGATACGTGATACTGGTGGCAGCATTTGACACCTACACACAACTGATATATATATATATATATATATATATATATATATATATATATATATATATATATATATATATATATATATATATATATATATTTATTTATTTATTTATTTATTTATTTCAATACCGTTTATCGCGTTTTGGAACCAAACTCTTAAAATTTATTATTTATTTATTAATAAATAAATATATATTTATTTATTTATTTTAATGCCGTTTATCACGTTTTGGAACCAAACACTTCAATTTATTATTTATTAATAAATAAATATATATTTATTTATTTATGTATTTTAATGCTGTTTATCGTGTTTTGGAACCAAACTCTTCAAATTTATTAATAAATAAATATATATTTGTTTATTTATTTTAATGCCGTTTATCCTGTTTTGGAACCAAACTCTTCAACTATACCTGTGCTACTTGTGACTGGTTTTGGGTACAGGGTCACAATATGACCACCTTAACAAATGATGCTATTTATAAAATCTTGCTTGTACTTTGCAAAAAAGAGAATCTGTACCTTATTCAGAGATTAAAATATGGGGGAAATGAGATTTGGGGCTTGTAGTACAAGAAATGATTTAGAAAGATAAAAAATTTATTCACAACTACAGCACTAAGCAGGGCATGATAACAGCCAGCAATCACACATGTCATTTGTTTTTCATGGCTTTCTCTCCATTATTCCACAGACAGAATAATCAAATCTAGTATTAGACTTGCATTTTTGATTTCCTGCCTTCTGCATAACCATTCAGCAGCTTGTTTATGCTTAACACAGACGGCAGAGCACGCATGCTGATGACATGCACAATTACGGCATGGCTGATGATTACTGTGATTTTCTTTAACAATTACCAGGTTAATATCACCTGTAGGTTCCTAAACAAGCCACATTTTTATTTCATTTGATTGATAGGAAAACAAGCTTCTGAATGCAGGGTTTTTCATGGACCGAAGTGGTGGGGGTGGTACCATACACGTGTAAAGTTAAAGCATTTTTTTGTTAAAAATAAGCCCCGTTCAATATTCTATTCCTTTTTTTCTTTATTTATTCTTTATGCCATTCGAGGATCTATGGCTATATTCATGGCGAGAGCTGTTTAATCTATACATATGTTAATCCATACGCAGTTTGGGGGATGGGTAATTTGGTATCTCCAATTCCCCTTACTTGCAAATTTGTGGCCTGTGGGAGGAAACCGGATTACACAGAGTAAACCCACGCTGCCACATGGAGATCAAGCAAACAATATTAATATTAAATTTCTTAAATATAAAAAAATGAAGGCTAATGTGTTTATTAAAGTTAACTAGAGCAGTGGTTTTCAAACTTTTTTAGGAGCGACCCTAATAAAAAAAAGATTAAGATTATGCGACCCCCTTCCTCACTCTCTCAGTGGCATGAAGCAGGGCGGGGCCGAAAGCCGTCAGAGTGCAGTGAGGTCGGTGAAACGTGCACACGCGCATCTATATGTATATATAACTTACCTAATGAGCAGACCCGGCGCCAGACACAAATTCACGGATGGGCATTTCATTTTTTCAGGGGGGCACAAATGAGATTTACCTCACTGCAATGCATAATATCATTAATTATGATAATGGAAAAAAACGAGGAAGAACTGACATACGCAACACAACGGAGGAGTCGTAAAGATTGGACCTAGCCTACTGAAGCAGTCTAAAAACACGTCGCAGGGCTCGACATCAACACTTGTCCGCTTATCAGGGACAAGTAACTTTAGATTAAAACGCCAAGAACAATCACCAAAACACGATACTGATTCTGCATCCTTTAGTCTCAATTGCAACCGAAAATGCATAATGTAATAACGCTAAGTTATACAAATATGCACAGCAAACACAAAGTGAGTTAACACTGTGTTAACAAAGTGGGTTAAACATACTGCGGAAAAAAAGTGGAGTTTTTAATAACATGATACAGCTACGCAGCATCACATCACGGTTGAAAATTTACAGATTTCATATGACAGTTCACTAAACAAGTAATTAATATTTAGTCACTTACATTTTAGACGCAATGTTGGCTGTTTTTGTTGTTTCAGCAGCGAAAATAGTTAAGATAACAGCAGAACCATAACGTGTCGGTCTCACTGCAACACTCAACCGTGTCTTAACGTTAACCAATCAAATACATTTAAAATATATATTTTTTTAAATCAGACGAAACACATTTTTTTTATTTAGGAGTTTTTATTTCCCCTTGCATCATTTCAAGGGGAAAAAATGGCTGTGACCCCGCGCACAATTTAATACAGTAAGCTGCGCAAGCACATGGGTCATGTGACACAGTTGTGGAGTATTTTTTATTTAGTGTATTTAAAAGATATTTTTTACTGTGCTGTTATTCAAGTGTTTTGTTATTATTATTGTTTTTATAATAAAATGTAATAAATTATTTTAGTAAAATTTTTCTGAAATCTTTCTGGCGGCCCAGTTTTTAATTTCCGCGACCCACCAGAGCGTCGCGACCCAGGGTTTGAAAACCACTGAACTAGAGTTGGGTATCAAAATAAATTTTCTGATTTCGGTTCCAGTTCTGCCTACAGATTCCCGGTTCTGATTCCGATTCCATTATAATAAAAGAAATATAAAAAATAATACACAATACCTAAACCATTCCATTTTTTGTTTATTAATCACTGACAAAATATTTTAAATGTAATGTGAATTGATTTTTTCAGTCACTATATAATGTATTCCTGTTAAGAAGCGGACATGTTAGGAGCAGTAGTTCTCAAACATTCGAAAACACTGCATGATTTGAGATTTATGCCGTGCTGGAGGAAGTGGTTGGTCATATTACTTGTAAACCCGCCTTAGTAATAAACAGTAATAAACAAAGTATACAAAGTGTACCTTATGTACACATTAATTCACATCCCCTGTCACTCTCAGTGGGAAAAAAGCTGTTTTTTTACCACCTTTTATTGCTTAATAGACTGTCATTTTTATCGCCTAAAGTAGGGCTGCACGATATACAGTATTTCCCTGTATTCAGATGCTGCATTCATGTGTCCTGTGTAGCAGGACTTTAATTTTTTTTACTTGTCGAAAAAATGAGAGTCATTGGAGAGAATCGTGATCTCATTTCTCATGGAGAAAAATTGTGATTCACATTTTCACAAGAATTATGCAGCCCTATAAAGTCATTTTCAAAAATTTATAAGGAAAAAAGGAAAAAAATTGTCTACTATCGCCAATCAAATAAAAACAGCAGTTCACAGAATAAAAATCGCACCAAATTATAAAACGTTGTTTCGGCAGTCCAAAGTTTAGCCTGGGCGACGCCGGACAGTTTCAATGCAGGAAACCCTGCTGTAATAATTAAATGTTGTGTGCCACTACAGTGGTGTAATACTGCAACTGTTGTCACAAACAGACAATCCACACAGTGTAATGATTTTAAAGTCGCCATTAAACGGAAGTATCGATTGTCTTGTTTTCCCCGTGGTGACGTATCGAAGTGAAACGGCTTCGGAAATGAAATAAAGGTAGGGCTGGACTTGAGTTCATCCATCGAGAACTGTTTGAAGTGTTTTTCCAGGCCCTGCCCACCTGCCATATCATATGACCCGATCATTTTGAGGAGGGGAGGAGATTTGCGTTTTTGATTAAAGATTATGAGGCAACTAAAAAATAATGTAGCTCACAGATAAGTAATTTGTTAAAAATACTACAATATTCCAAAACAATTTTATTTCGACTTTAAGCATTTTCCACAAAGATGCCTGACAAAAATGTTTGACAGTCGGAGGCAGCATGAAATTTGATGGATGCGGCTGCCACAGAATTTTCCATGCTAAAACCCTGCTTTATATTTATTTTAATCAACTGAATTGGCTAATCCAACATAAAACACCACTGTTGAGAAAACTTGAGAAAAAGGCTAACTATTTATTAATTAATCTTCAATGTATGTACAAGAACTCTGTAACCATACTGTATTCTGATACTATTTATCCATGACTGTAAGGCGAACTCAGTGCCATCTGCCAGCTCAGCTACTCACCATCTGGGATGCATTTGCTTCTTTGTCTGTGATATCACCTCACTGGGTGTTTATCAGCGTTGTAACTCGTGCAGCCCTTCACTATTGGGACTCAGTAAGGGGGCATCTCGTTCCACTGTCAGGTCAAACTCCTGTGATTGCAGGTGGGACAACAGATAGCATGTCAGGGTGGATTTATCAACCAATGCATCCACAGATGCCGCTTCAGACACTTTTACCTTTAAAAGTTTACATTTAAAACATGAAGAAATGTTGCTTTATCTTACCCCCCCCCCATTGCACACATATGCCATTATAGTAACATTAAGGTGTATGCATCTGGACTTTTTCCAAAATTGTCCAAAAATTAGTAGGTGGGCTATAACAAATTACTTGTTACAATACAAATGCAATGTGGTCACAAAGTGTTAATACCAGATGTGAATGTGATCATGTATCTCTACATAATTGGGAAGCTTACTATTGACTTCCTATTGGAGTCTTATTGGCTATATTCTATATGTAAGAGGTAGCACAAATTCTGTGCATGTGACCCATAGGGACTTATTTTTTCTGTGCAGTGCTACATATTTATTGTGCAGATATATGAGTTTAAACAATCACATTAGAATTGATCTATACCACAGGTGGGTACAGTAACCAAAAACTGCACTCAACGATAAGTCACGCAAAGATAACAGTAATCTATAAAATCAGTAATCAGTCAAATCTGCTTAAGAACACACAAGATGATGCTTTTAGTAAAGCATGTGTAGATGTGTAGAGTTTTAATTCTAATTCCTTATTATAATGATTTTAGGGCTGCAGCTATCGTTCATTTTTGTAATCAATTAATCTAGCACTTAATCGATCGATTAATCTGATATTTTTTGTGTGTGTTTTAAACAACCAAAACAAATAATGCATATTGAAATTGATAGTAGTCTAATGGTAAATGCTACAGGTGCTACAGCAATGCTACAGCAAGATGATGCTTTCAGTAAAGCATGTGTAGATGTTTGGAGTTTTAATTCTAATTCCTTATAATAAAGATATTAGTGCTGCAGCTATCGGTTATTTTTTTAATCGATTAATATAGCACTTAATCGATCGATTTTGTGTGTGTTTTTAAACAACCAAAACAAATAATGCATAACGAAATACATGGTACGGCCAAAATGCATACATTCATTTTCAATAGAACACTGCATTTGGCTTGTATCACTTGCACTGCGGTGCATTTTAGGGGAAGCATCCGTTCGAAAAATCGCGTCACAACATCACGTCCCGGTGTATAAAGTGAATGCATCCCGAAATTAGTGTTGCGTGGCTACATAAAAGTTTTAGCATATGTGTTGCATTGCCGCAACTGGTCTGACTGTCGCGTGAGAGAGACGAGGGTGCATGCGTCTGTGTGTGTCTGTGAAGGGGTTCTTTTTTAGGCTATACTCTCTTGCAATTAAACGTGAATACGTTTACTTCTTAAAAACATCAAAGCTAAACATCAAATCTAGTCAAACCGCATAACGACATCGCTACAAATACAGTATGGGATTAAAATCAGCGAACATCAAGAGGCTTAGGCAACGTTACCTTGTTTCAGCGACACTTGGTGAAACAGCAGTGTACAGGGCTCGAAATTGCGACTGTTTTGGTCGTATATGCGACCGAAATTAAATTTGTGCGACCTTAAAATATATTTGGGAGCATTTTTGTGACTGCCTATTATGTTGTGGTGTGACTTGATTTAGATTGTGTATGCTGTGTGCTGTTCCAGGTTCAGTGTTCTCTCCAACATTACATAACCAATCAAGTTTCACAATCAAGTTCTTGCGTTTAATGAAGAGCGCAGATTGGCTTATATGAATGTCAATCATTCCTTGTTGCCGTGCTACGTTGGTACGCAAAGCGCGAAAATGTGAAAAAACGAACCGCGAGCATGAAGAGAACGAGCCGACTACAGCCAATTTTACTACTTTATTAATTCATAACGACGGTCCGGATTTAAATGCAACTTCACCACCGGAAAATAAGGCTTAACGTGAAACCTTTCGGAGAGAGTGGCTTAAAGATTACGAGTGGCTCCGCTATGAAAATGGCTCGATGTTACTGTGTTTACTGTAAATCCCGTGAAACGGAAGTTGCAGGTAAAACGGCGTTGTTGGCGGAATCCACACATTTTAAGCACGATACCTTGCTTAAACATGGCGAAAGTGCCAAAAACACAAAAACTGTCGTGACAAATGTGTTCATTATTGATGGAGACACCGACCTGGCTGTCTATCAAATAGTGTTTGATGATGTATGTGCGCATCCTGCTTGAGGGACATCCGACAAACATCCTTGTATTCCATGTAAAGGTGGAACACGACAATGCTGATGGTATGTTTTTAAAAACATTGCCTATTTAGTAGTAATAACATCCTGGTAATGCAGTTATCAATACCAATAAATATTAGCCTTCTATATTAAGGTCACTTTTGTAATGTCACAATTAATCAGTGGTTTACGTGTTTGATACATTTTCTATTGTAATCATAATTATGTTACCTGTGATTGTTAAATTATTATTGCTGCTATATTATTTAAACAGCATTTGGGTATTATTTTAGGAATCTAAGCAACAAAAAAGACCAAATTTCAAATCCTGGCAATAGGATGTGTAAAGCCCAGTTGTGGTGTTTAATTTTTAATCAAATATATCTATCAACTTATACATTGTAGTTATGGTGCTTCATAATTTTTGGATGAGTGCGCCTAACTTTTTGCCGGTGCTCCTAACTCTTTAAAGTTGGGAGCACCAGTGCTACCAAATAAAAAAGTTAATTTTGAGCCCTGAGTGTATGTTTGACATTCTCTGCTGTTTATGGACATCTTTACTCTCCGCCATAGCGCCAACTAAATTCAAAATGTATCACGCGCTTTGATGTGCTTCCTGAACACCGAACAACGGTCCGTGTGAATCAGATCCCTGCGCGTATAGTGTGCGTCATAGGAATTTAACGAGTCTTCTAAGCAGAATTTTTGTAATCGAGTTACTCGATTAACTCAATTACAAAAATTCTGCTTAGAAGACTCGTTTCAGCCCTAAATGATTTACAATTTGCATCCTGTTTGCTATCAATTCTGAATAGTACACAAACTACCAGTGTGCATAGAACTGTATGCAGATACAAAGTCTGACAGATGCTTTACGTTTGGCCTTGATTTATATTGTTTAATTCAAAATTAGTCAATTGAACTAATTTCGCATTTGTTTATATAAAGCCCAATCTTTTCTCTGCAGCTCACAGATACTTGGACATCATGTTACACCCACAAACGCAGATCAAATCTGCCATGATTGACTGAAAACCATCTCTATTGGTAACTAAGAGCCAATGTTTTTGTGTAAAACATGTTTGCTCAGATACTTTTATGAGACTACAATGGTGAAACCCCAGAATGACCAATTTAAAATCCAACGCTGACTTCCCCTGAGGCACAGCTCGTATTTTTTATATATAAAGGATGCGTCATTAAAATCCTTTGTGAGGATACAAATGCCTTTCTGTTGCCATTAGTTTCTTTATATATTTCATAATTTATTTATCTGCAGTATGATTTATTATGTGGCGCAGCTGTCAGATATAGGAGTGTAATGTATACTTGATTTTTATGTGTATGGTATGTACAGTTCAATCTTTTCTCATATGCATGGACTTAGGTGGGCGGTGTACTGGATGAGCACCATGCTGTATAGAAAACATATGCTTGCCTAATGCCTATGCATGAAACCATTGGTCGACCTGTCTATTTTCCCAATTTCATTTTTGAGATTAGGATGACCAGACAACCTGGACCTGGAAATGTAAACAAATATAAAAAGAAAGAAATAGCAAAACATACCATCAGAAAGAAAGAAAGAGTCAATTTTTGTCAACCAAATGGGCTTGTTTACATCTGTGTTAACATTCGTCTTGGGTGATCCAATCACAAGTAGTCAGGCAAGACAGATTGCTGTTTACAACCGGTATTAACATGTGTCCCAAATGTGTCTCCTGTGACCACTTTTGATCAGATTTCAAGAAGAGGATCTCTGATCTCAGGTCAGAATACATTAATTGCTACAAGTGATTTAGACACAACAAATGTTCAATTAAAACACAATGGTGCATTATTCTATAGTTATAACACTGGTATGGTCAGATTCACTCTTTTTTCCTCTTAAATTGCTTATTGATATTAACAATAAACAAACCAAAAATTTGGACCCCAGTGTATATATACACACGTCTTGTGTGTATGCGTAGAGTACATAAAAAAATAATTGTTATGTACATATGTTTGCTTGTAACAAAAGCAATACATTTCTCAGCACTGATGTCTTCATCTCTAACATTTGACAAATACGCACACAAGTTAACCACACATGGAGCTCAGCTCATGTTTCACTCTCACATATATCTCCCTGTCATGTTGAGAGGCTGCGCTATCTGAACAGCTTATGTTAATACTGTTCACAAACAGCATTACGGTCCTCTATTTATTGCCCCAAAATATATTACTTCCGCCTGACCTCGCCGCGGGTCCATTAAAGCAAGCAATATCAAAGATGAATGCACAGATAATCTGATGAGAAAAGTGCAAAGGAAAGACCTTTATCTGAACTGCTACCAACAGCAACCCATAACAGTAATGGCTATGCCACAGCTGATTATCAAGATACAACCGTGTATTAAGCAGGATTGTGTGTAATGCTCGGATTAAGAAAGGCTGGTGTGTTAAAGCTTGGAACTTCCCTGGAGGTGCGTGTTATGTTAACACTAATCACAGTTGTTGACTAGGATGTTCACGGGAATAATGTTCGCTGCTAGCATGAAAATGCACAGATACCGTGCTAACGTGTCTGCATAACATTTAAAAGGGGTTGATGTTAGCAGCTCGGTGCAATGAAACTGTAGCATCTGGAGCTGTCAATCTTAAACAAATAATTAACTTAATATACATTTTTAGCATATAATTAATATTTGCTAAAAATCACCCAAAACACTACAAATGTGATTCATGTGTTACCAATAATTTCCTTCATTAAATCAAAAATATAATTTAAGTAAGGAATAATTGACGACGAGCCCTTAAATTATAAGAAAATAAATAATATAAATAAATATATTTTCAAATAATTCAAAGGACCGGAGTCAATTACCAAAAGCATTGCTCTGATGCCTATTTTTAAGACATTTCACAAGTTTGGTGAGCGGTTTACGTAAGGGATAATGTAGAGGCAGCCGGTAGTTATCGGGAAATAAGCCCCGACAGTGTGATCAGGACCCGACGCGAAGCGGAGGGTCTTGTATCACACTGAAGGGGCTTATTTCCCGATAACTACCGGCTGACTCTACATTATCCCGCTTATTACACGGCTACTTGTCACATAAGAAAAAAACTGGACATGAATATGAATTTGAAACATTTTATTGGCATATTTGTTTTAAATTAACATTTTTATCCTTCCGCGAAACTTTGCACAGATGCATAAAATGATCGTAATACCTTATTAAGATCCTCTGCTTCATACTTGTCTGTCTCCATTTTTTTCTCTTTTAGCCAGTCTTTGAGAAGTTTTAATGCCCATTCTGTATTTTTTGTGTGTTGACTTCGTAGCTGTCATGCTCCATTTTGTCAAGTTCAGTCTCAGTAAGCTGTCTGTGTCTTGTCGTGGTTGTCCAGTGTTTGTCACAAGATGGCGCCAAACAGACAGTAATCTTTATTGATCTTTATTGGCGCGGAGCGATCTTACTCGTAAAAGTAGTACCGGCTATGCGTTATTATTTTGGAGCGGTTATTATTTGAAAAGAGCGAACCTGCAAATGTCTCAACTGACCAATCAGAATCAAGCATTCCAGAGAGCCGTGTAATAATAAGAATTAATCAACCAGCCAAAATAGGTTTCATTAACCAAGGTCATTTTAAAGCAACACTAAAGAGTTTTTGCTTTTTGCTCCCCCTACAGGTTGGAAGCGGAATTGTCCATTTCCACTATCGTGAATAATTTTGTCTACTGCAGCAAAGCTGGCTCTGATTGGATTGAAGGTCTGCCGTAAAGCAAGTTTTTGTATTTTTAACTCGAACTACAGGACCACGACCCGACGGTTGGTAACTTCTTTAGTGCGGTTTTGGCCGATAGAGGGCTGCAAAGCGAATGTGAAAGTGCCGTTCACCCTGTTTCGAGTGGATGATCGACTGAAACTTTTTTGGAAACGTTATTGTAAGGTAAAAAAAAAACTCTTTGGTGTTGCTTTAACACGCAGGCGCCGCAAACTCTTTATTTTTCAATCATTCCGCAAAGAGACTTAGAAAGTGTAAATCAATATCTTGCTTTATGTGAATGAGTAGGCCGAATGATTTTCACATCATTTTGAACAAAAAACTCTAGACTACTAGATCCTGTTTTGAAAAGTCTTGGGAAACATGTTTAGAATGAGTTTTGTGGACTTATATCAGTGACTTAAAAATTTAGCTTTTTCAAAAACCACGCATAAAAATTTTTCTCTCAAAAATACAAACATGTACATACATGTTGATTATATGATATTGTAGCCCAGTTTGTGATGAACACAGTGTTATGAGACTTTTGCCATTAATATGTTTTTAAGCAACTGAAAAAAGCACAAATGTCAGTGCATGTCAAAACTTCCCCAGGGCCCTAAAAACCCCTTAGACCCCAGAGGGTTAAGGGTTAGGTCAGGTATGCCTATTACCATATATCTGTGGAAATTATTATTGATCTAAACAATCATTGAATAGACATAAAGTACAAAATGTTACACTGAAAATGCTCCAATATTAGAAAAATATCATGTTATAAGGGTCCACAAGGCTTCACTGAGTTATCACATTATTAGATTAGATTCATCTTTATTATCACAGGACAAGTACAATTCAGTTCTTACATCTAACCAGAGGTGCAAATAGCTATATGGATATACATAACTATACATTTATATGTAAGACTTTTATGGAGTGCAAAATTATGAGGTGGAGAAATCTGTTTAGTGATGTCTATGGCTGGATTTATACAAAATGCAAATCTTGATCCCAATTCCGATTTCTTACCTGTATCTGATTTTTTTGACGACCCGCTTACATCCTCTTTTAAAAGTGGCTCTTATCTGATATCTGTATTTACACTAAACACATGGCAGAACAAAAGGTAGGCATACTGATCCGAAACAGCTTAAACCATAGAGGAAGTAAAACGTTGCAATATGCAATGGATACAGACAAAATGATTATACAAGATTATAGAGCTTTATTCTGTAATAAGACATAAAACTTCAACAATACTCCACTAAGCAGAGCCGTCATCCTCCATTGAGCTGCCTCAGAAGAGTCATGTGATCGCAGGTGGTGTCCACCTGAGTTGACGTCATTTGCCAGTGTCGCATTTATAATGATGCACGACACGTCTTGAGATACATTGCGGACGCTAAACGGTGCGTCGATTCTCCGATAATCGATGTATTGCTTGCTGATCCTATGTTATTACATAACATTATCTTACAAACTATAAAAACAAAATGTCCAGGGCAAGATTAAGTGCAACTTTTGTCTCTTTATGAAAGTCCACAAAGTTTTTTAGGTACAGGGCTCCAGACTTACTTTTTTACTAGGAGCATGTAGATGGGTAGTAATTTTTCTATTCAATTCTATATTTTTGTGCTCGTTTCTTTTTTACCGGCTGCTCCGATGCATTCTTTTTTTACATTTCCCACTGTTGTCACTTGTTGTCATTGTTGCTATGATACGTGACATCACAATGACTGAAACGACCAATTAAAATGGAATTCCCAGATGATGCTGCAAGATGTTAAAAACGCTACGCTGATCATAGACAAACAGGGGGAGAGATTACCGCACCGTCAGGGTTTTCTTATGCAAATGGCGTTCGTTCATCGTTTGACATATTAGAAGCTATGTGTCTTTCATGTATTTGCACTGAATTGATTTTCAAAAAAATACGGAACAAAGTGCGTTCCGTATCAGTTCAATACGGAACAAGAATTTTATGTGTCAAATACGGGACGATTCTGTATTATACGGAACGGTTGGCAACCCTAACTGGTATAGTCCCATTGAGTGTAGTAACCTAGTTTTGTTTTTTTTGTAGTTAAATTATGGTTAATGTTTGTAAGTCCTAAGATCCGTTTTAAATATAGTTCATATATTGTGCTCAAATTCTTCAAATAAGCATGAAAGATGGAGGCGCAGGACCCCACTGGCAAAGAGAAGGCATCAATATGAATTATGAACTTCAGTTGTGATTATAGGAATCAATTTACCGTTAATACCCCAGCAAAGGAAATCAGTCATTTACATCACAGAGGCTCTCTAAAGATCAATGAAGGGTGTCCAAGAGTGAGTGCTGACAGTGAATTGACATGCCCACAGTATTTTAACAGATACTCTTCTCCCTGCTGGAAGCTCTTGCCTAATAGAGGAACAAAAGCAAAAGATAAGAGCAACACATAAATCACATAGACTCACTCAAACCACCGCATTGTCCTCGGGAACGAGGTTTGGAACTGAAACAGATTACCACTATCAAAACCTGTGATGAAAACAATTAACACCTCGGGCTTCTGACAGACACAACTCTGTACGGTTAGGTAATGAATTTACCTCATTGCCATCAAGCTCTCCATTTGTGACATGGCTGTTATATCAAGCCTATTGGCAAAGTGTAACTGTGTTACTGAACTGTTTTTGATTGGCTCACTGGTTGCAAAAAAAGAAATCTGCAGATTTACCGCAAGATATATTTCTATTTACAAACTCAGCTTTGACCAAATACTGGCCTGGAGCATCACATTAAATAACCTCAAAAGTATTGTCTTTGTCTGCAAACAGAGCACATGGGACAGTCGTAAATCCCAGCCGTGTACTCAGCACTTCTGTTGGCAGAGTTACACCCACTCTGTGACTTTCTCCATTTTCACCAGGTCTGTTGAACTGTCATTGAACTCGGAGTCTTGTCTGTTTGTTCACCGCAGATGCAATTTGGCTCCATGCACTTTCGTGCCAAGACCACCTCTAATAGGCTTCTCATGAGGTTTGAAACAGCAGAGATAGAGAGCATGAAGCAGGTAGATTTCAAAGACATCCTTGTAACCTTGGCTGGCTTGCTGTAAAAGGTTCCAACTCAGAAGCTTACATTGGATTTTATTGAATGGTATTACAGATCAATTTAAGATAATACACTTTCGTATTCTATGGGTAAAGTTTGCTAAATTTGCAAATGGCTTTTGTAGTGTTTTGGAGTAACAAACTTACCAGAGTAGCTTGTCCAACTTCTAAATAATCTCTGAATGCTGCAGCAGTCACACTGTTTTAGCCAAAATAAAGGCTCATATATATGGTAGTCCAATTTATTTTACCATATGGATGAATGTCTTAAGGGGGTCGCACACCAGACATGCAGCTCAGCGACACTCTAAAAAAAATCCAACACATTGTTTTCTATGAATATACGCACACCGGCGCAAACAGGTGGCGCCTGTCCGCGGTGCCCAGCTGCGACTCAGGAAGTAGCTCAAATCCCTGTCGCGCCACCGAGCGCCACTCACATAGTTTAACATTAAATAACATCATATTTGTCCCAAATCATTAGCGATTAACATTGGCTGCTAACATATATTTTCAATTTTGAAGTAGACGCTATCTGACTAAGCTCGTGCTATTTAATAAGCACTTCCGGTGTACGATACCTCTGAGTTGTCCTAGATGCGACGTGGTGCTGAGCTGCACGTCCGGTGTGCGACCCCCTTCACACTCTTAAAACAAACAGTGCTAAATAGCACTAAACGTTGTTCTTGGCTCATAATCATAGAGGAACCATTTTACATGCCATATAGCACAGATGATGTACCTGTGTAGTAGGGTTGCCGCGGTGACATAATTTTCCCACCGGTCAATCGGCGCGTCACAAACTCGGTGATCCCGGTATCACCGGGTGGGAGGGGCTTATAAATGCGCATGCAGACGTGCACATTTTACTTTCACTTTTGAATTACGCAACTGTTTAAATGCAGCGCTTGCGTTAGCTGCGTTAAATTGCGTATGACTTTGCTTGCAATGCGAGTGCAACAGCTGGTTTACTTAAGTGCTTGAGTCAATGTGGGCAGGTAATTCTCACAGAACCCGCCAGTCCCAAGCAGAGCAACCGGCTACTTATCAAGCGCTGCTTGAATGATGGGTTTAATATTTTTTTTTGATGAAAAACACAACAACAAAACGATCTCGCTTATATTAAACATCGTATATGTATATTATAACAAAAACGAGTAAGCACGCAGCTTCTGTCATCATCTGGTCAGTCAGCTCGTCTCGCAAACTCTGACAGAAATAAATGAAACCTGACACCTGCTGCTCTGTGACGTGACGCGCGTTCAGCTCCGCTGAATTCAGGCAGGAGACACAATCAGTTGTAATTGTTTGCTCTCTCTAACGAAACTAAATGATTTAATTACATGAAAATATCAAAACAACGGTAAAAAAACGGTGTCGCGGTGAGCAAGTGATCTAACCGGTGAGAGGCTGAAGCACCGGTTATTACCGTTTCACCGACTATCGTGTCAAGCCTACTGTGTAGCACTGGTGTAGAACCATATATGCTATTAAAAAATTTAGCAGGATAAAAGTTATAAATTAATAGAAATATTAGCTAAAATGAGGATAAAAAATTGTCACTCTGACTAGATACAGTGTTGGGAACGTTACTTTAAAAAAGTAATTAGTTATAGTTACTAATTACTTCTCAAAAATAGTAACTGAGTTAGTAACTGCGTTACATTATTATAAAAGTAATTAATTACCAGGAAAAGTAATTACTGCGTTACTTAAAAAAATCTAATATTTCAAATAACTTGAATACCCCTTACAAATTAAATATGTTAAATGACTAAAATGAATACTAAAGAGAAATCACAAATTTTTTGGCAGCATGTGACGATTTGAGGTGCTTTATTAGATCAGAATTACTTGCCACAGACGTGGAGAGACTTTTTCTTCATGGGCATAAGTTGCACATTACACAAACATTATTGCCTTTCACCTCAACAATGGAAAAGTAGTGCTTTATACTTCGTGTTTGCGACCGCTACCTTTGAGCTTGTTGTACTTGCCATCACCCTGTCGCCTGTGTTTTCCGAGTGATTGATGCGCGATGACCGGGCTGCCTGTCAGTGCTTTGAGATGGGGCACAGTCATCAGCAGCACCGCTGCTCGTTGAGAAGAGAAAACGACGCGTATTTTCATGTCAGTCTACAAATGTCTCCAACCACGTCAGAAAAGATAGCTAGATTTGTCCTATAAAGTCGCTAAAGTGATAGAAAGTTGCTAAATCTAGTGACAAAGTTGCTCAGACTTTTTTACACTGCTCGCTCGCTCAGACTCAGTCGGACTGTGCGAGTGGGCGTGCCTGTTTGTGAACTCTGCCTTTGGTTGGCTAACGTTGGAGACTAAGCCAATCGCCATCAGCTATGTGGTTCTCCCACCCCCTCTAACACACAGACACACCAATCAGCATCAGTTATGTTTCTCCCAACACACACACACGAGAAAATCAGTGTTTGGCTGAGAGAGTGAGCATACGCGGGTGAAAATCACTACAGTTAGATAAATTTTAGTAACGCGCAGCATTTTAATGTCAGTAACGATAACGGCGTTATAACGGGGGAAACAGTAATTTATTTGATTACTCGTTACTGAAAAAAATAACGCAGTTACTAACGCTAATTACTTATAACGCCGTTATTCCCATCACTGGGTATGTACAGTGTTTGAAAGTGTTAAAGGTGCAGTGTGTAAGTTTTTGTAGGATCTCTTGACAGAAATGTAATATAATCTACATAACTATATTATCAGTGGTGTATAAAGACCTTACAAAATAAACTGTTTTGTTTTTATTACCTTAAAATGAAATGTTTTTATCTACATACACCGTGGGTCCCCTTACATGGGAGTCACAGTCATGTTTCTACAGTAACCCTTAACTTTTCTTTAAAGCGTTTTTTTTTTGTCTACTTTTTACATTTGTGACCAGTCACGGAAAGTAGGGACACAAGTCGGATCTGGGGCATTTTGAGTTATTCATAGGCCATGTTTACATTAGAGCATTTGCGTTTTAAAACGGCATTTTAAAATGAAAACGATCCTCGTTTATACTGGCATTTTAAAAAGAATCTTCATCCAC
This sequence comes from Paramisgurnus dabryanus, assembly GCF_030506205.2. Taxonomy (NCBI): domain Eukaryota; kingdom Metazoa; phylum Chordata; class Actinopteri; order Cypriniformes; family Cobitidae; genus Paramisgurnus; species Paramisgurnus dabryanus. The sequence goes on along the minus strand of NC_133345.1, from coordinate 41,531,166 downwards.
ACTATACACGACTATAAACGCATGAAACATGACCACTCATGTAACTGGGCATGCGCATAAAAGTGTAAAATAACTTATTACTCTAATAATAGCTTACCTGCATGTTTACGCAGCCTAGGGGTGTGCGATATTGACAAAAATTCATAGCTAGATCCTTTGCCGGCCACTACAACAGACACTATTTTTTAACCTATAAAAATGTGTTTGGGAAAGTCTTATACTGTTCTATCTACCCCCTACAACATATTAATATGATTAATAGGTTAATTTTTATTTTATAACTAAACAGAAAGGTCTTTCTGATTTAAAAAGAAAGCATTCAAGTGAACAGTACTAAACAGTAGCGAACTTGAAGCAAAAAAAAAATTTCAATCAAACATAGTAAGAGGTGAAGTATTGCTTTAGCCTACCAGAAATGCTTATTGCATTAATTTTTAAAAGTGTGCGAGGTCCGTGCACGTCCTCCGCTAGCAACACACAAATAGCTAAAAGCGCAATGCCTAAAAGAGCATTATATATTAATGACGATGAGTTTATTGTTTTTATTAATTTATATTCACAAAACTTATCAACAAAACATCGATTCAAATTAAGAGACAAATTATCTGAAACGAAATTCATTTTAAAGTAGCAAACAAAACTTACATTAAACTGGAAAATAATGTCTGACCCATAACAATTCTCCCTTCATATTAGCCTTTACAACGCCTATATGGCATTTAAAATTACAGTCTATCTTTCGTAAGCTAACTAAATTTAAACAAAACATAAACACTTATACTGTTCTAGCTCCCCCCCTACAACATATTAATATGATTAATAGGTTAATTTTGATTTTATAACTAAACAGAAAGGTCTTTATGATTTAAAAAGAAAGCATTCAAGTGAACAGTACTGAACAGTAGCGAACTTGAAGCAAAAATAAATCAGCAAATTCAAACTTCAATCAAACATAGTAAGAGGTGAAGTATTGCTTTAGCCTACCAGAAATGCTTATTGCATTAATTTTTAAAAGTGTGCGAGGTCCGTGCACGTCCTCCGCTAGCAACACACAAATAGCTAAAAGCCAAGCGCCTAAACGAGCATTATATATTAATGACGATGAGTTTATTGTTTTTATTAATTTATATTCACAAAACTTATCAACAAAACATCGATTAAAATGAAGAGACAAATAATCTGAAACGAAATTCATTTTAAAGTAGCAAACAAAACTTACATTAAACTGGAAAATAATGTCTGACCCATTACAATTCTCCCTTCATATTGGCCTTTGCAACGCCTATATGGCGTTTAAAATTACAGTCTATCTTTCATAAGCTAACTACATTTAAACAAAACATAAACACATTAAACCCAACAATACTCAAACATTCATATAAAACAGACATTATCTATAAGGATACATGTTAAAACTATCCGATATAGCGTTTATAATAGCTGGTTGGTAGATGTTTACTATTTTTGGCAAAACCTCCGTAACAAACCAACATTTACATGAATAAAATAATTTTTACTTTGAAAATGATGCGCTGTCACGTTAATGTCAGCTGTTCGTTTACATAAGACTCTGTCTATGTTCATTTACACTCAGAGCAACGTCTGAGTTCTCAAACTAAAACAGGGTCTTCAGCGTTTGCGAACGAATCCGTTTATGAGGGTCGAAAACGGTGATGTAGTGTAGATGAAAGGCGTAAATGTAGCAAAAGTAGCGCGTTTTAAAGCATAAACGCATTAATGTAAACATAGCCATAGATTCTGAAAGTGCAGTTTCTAAGCTTTCTAACGATGTGTAACACATGGAAATCTGATAAGATTTGGAGAAGTTGTGGCCATTTGAATGTAACACATTCAAGAAGGAGAATGCTGAGAAATTTGAGAAAGAAAAAAGTTAACACTCTCCCTTTTCCCTGGCTGGAGAGACAATAGGGCTCATTTACATCTCATTTAGCTAAGACATCCCTTGTGAAAAAAAAGTGTGATTAAGTGTACTTTTATAAAGTGTACTTATTACATAAATAATACACTTTAAGTATATACACTTAAGTGTGAATTAAATGCAATCTTTTCGGCACACTGAATGCACATTAAGTGTAATTAATTTAACATATATCATATATTAAGTTGAAATAAAGTGTAATAAGTTGCCATTAAGAGTGATTTTTTGGAACAACTTAATTGGTACTTTATTACAACTTTATATCTACTTTCATAATTGCTTCTAGTGTTTTTAAAATATACTTAAAGTGCACTACACAATATAATGACATGAAATTAATGTGATTTAAAATGCAATTTAATGTCTGTTAACAATACTCTTAAGTGTGAATTAAATGCAATCTTTTCGGTGCACTGAATGCACATTAAGTGTAATTAATTTAACATATATCATATATTAAGTTGAAATAAAGTGTAATAAGTTGCCATTAAGAGTGATTTTTTGGAACAACTTAATTGGTACTTTATTACAACTTTATATCTACTTTCATAATTGCTTCTAGTGTTTTTACAATATACTTAAATTGCACTGTTCAATCTACTGTCAAGCAATTAATGTGAAATTAAAAATAAGTTAATGTATATTAACAGTACATTTAATTACTCATTAAATGTAATGTTTCAAATACAAGTTTGCCAAATAAATTTCAATATATAAAATTAAATGCAATCAGTTGAACTGTGATTTCAGTGCAGTGAAGTGATTTCATTGCAGGGGCGGAGTGGCAATCGGGAAAGTCGGGACTTTTCCCGGTGGGCCGGTAGTGTTTTAAGGCCGCGAAGGCGGGTCTGGTAATAGCCGTGCTTTCAGTCTTTAGTCGTGCACTCCGGCCACACTAAAACCTATTTATCATATATTTAATATGCTTCAGCGCTCAAAATGTATCTGGCCGCACCGCTCTCTCTATCAAGCCCGTCTCCCCTGGAGTTCTATCAGCCAATCAAAAAAATAAAGAAAGAGGCTACACAATAGCCAATCAGAAAATAGGACTGTTGTATCTGGGTAAGATTTAACGCAACAACCAATAAAAAGCATAGCCTCGCACATCCATCGAGGAATGGAGCTCCGAGCATCACTTTGAGCAGCACAGAGTAAGTCTGATCTCCTGTTTTAATGTTACAACAAATGCACATCTTTGACACAAACAATGACAACTTGACTGCTGTTAGAGAATGTTTCCCAGATAATCAGCATCAGTTTTTCACGAGTGTATGTAACTTAGCCAACAGTTTACAGCCTGTTCACTGACAACACCTGCTCAGAACACGCAAGTTGCGTTATATTTTCGTTATCACACGATGACTGACATTTTGTCACATAAAACATCTCTCTCCAAACAGGCTTAATAATTTTATAAGCAACTGCTTTACAACCATAGTAAGCTTAATCTTACTTAAAACTAGGGAACTGTTGTTGACTTTAAGATCTTTTAAATAATAGTTATTACACTTGGTATTTCATGTTGTTGTACAGTCATTTTATTGTAATTTTAGATTTCAGCATTTGCTTATTTTTTTTACCATGGAGGGCTGGTGGTCTATGAAATTTCCCGGTAGATTTTTGGGTCCCACTCCGCCCCTGTTTCATTGCATCTTTCTACAGTATGTACTTTAACTACTTCTATTGTATGTGAAATATGGTTATGTACTTTTCAAAATACTGAAAAACAAATCTAGTTAATTAAATATGTATTCATTTCAGTTTAATGCATTGCAAACAAACAAAAACCACAATGCTTACACTGACAATAAAACAGTTTGGTAGTCAAATTATGAATCAGATTTTTTGTTTTGCAAAAGTACATTTAATAAATTAATTATGAGTTGTATATGTCCAAACAAAAAAAACTCATTTTAATATTGTTAAATTGGAATCAAACAAGCAACTATCAATATTGAATAATTACATTCCTTAGAAAAAAATAAACTCAAAGTTATTATTTTTTAACATTTTAACAGACAACTAAAAAAGAACTGCATGAACTTTAAATTAACAAGTCTTTGGTAGGTCACATCAGTCTAATGATCTTTTATTAAATGTGTTTAGAAATATTGCCATGAAAGTGTACTCTTTATGTAGCGGGTATTAACTCACTTACTTATGGACCAGGCATAATAATAAGATCAGAAGGGTGCACGGTACGAAGGAGGAGGTAGCAGTGATAGTGAGCAACAAGCAGAGACAGAAGGTAAGTTGATTAATAAATTATTTTACTTTGAGTATTGAGAAACCTTTCTTTTTCTTTCCTTAAATCACAAAAAATAGTAAACAACAATGAAAATACAATTAACTATATATACTATGGGTGCACCCTCTAAATTACTTCTCATTTACAGAAATCGCAGTCACAATCAATGTACAAAGATGGTACAAATTATATATGTAACACACTGAAATCAGTATTCAAGTTCAAAGTTCTTATCAATTGGAGTATTGATCAGTCTAAAATTATCAGAATTGTGCTTCTGAAATGTTTCAGTTCAATAAAGTAAACAAACAAAATAAGGAAACAGTTTCTGAAATGTATCCTCTTACTTGTCTGAAGAAAAATATTTAAAATAGAAAATTGTCCTTTCCTCTAGATTCGTGATCCAATCAGGTCGAAATGGGAGGCTCGCCATCAATTAGGAAAATCCAGCTCAAGGAATGTTCATACGAAAGGAAAAAACATTCAATATTGTGTATCAATAATGATTAACAATTGTACATAATACAGGAAACAAATAAAATACATACATAAGTGCCATCATCATAGTAAATGACAATTTATAATAAATACCTGTCCATTCACGTGTTTCTCTCTCTTTTTGTCTTTCACAGGCACGTGCAACCAAAATGGCGTCAGCGAACAGCAGTGAACACAATGCACCATGTGGTTTTACATAATCACACTGCAATGAACAATCCAACCCATATAACATCACAATATAACGCCATTTTGTCTCGTATGGATTAAACAAATAAAATGATATGACATTTAAAGTGTTGACATTCGTTTTTATGGCTAATTATAACATTGGTAATTATAACTCACCAGGTCAAAATGAAAGCTCAAAAAGTGCTCAATCCACACAATCACGCTGTATCATTGAATATATGCAAGTTAAATTCTGATTTCTTCAGTTTATATGAACTTAGGAGTCATATTTAATAAAATTAAAAACTCTCGCGTTAGATCGTGTGTCTCTGTCGCTCTGCATCTCTCCTATGAACTGAGACCCGATCCGAAAGCAAAAAAGGGGCGGAGCTTACAATTAAACACTCTGATTGGTTTACTCATTTCAGATTTATAATTCAGATTGAACTATTCACATGTATTTCCTCATTTATAAAATAAATGTAGATGTATGAATAATCTCTATTATATTTAAGCACACTTTTAAAATAATAATATTTAATTATAGGGTTACATTTAAGTAAAACTAAATTAGACAAAGTGCATTTTTAAAAAGTGTAATTAAGTATGTTAAGAAATATTGTGATGAAAGTGTACTTACTATAAGTTAAGCTTAATTAGACAGTATTAAAAAGTGCATTTTTAAAAGTGCACTTAAGTGTGTTTATACATATTATGTTGAAAGTGTACTTTCTTTAAGTTAAGCTTAATTAGACATTAATACAAAGTGCATTTTTAAAAGTGCACTTAAGTGTGTTAGTGAAATATTATGATGAAAGTGTACTTACTATAAGTTCAAATTAATTAGATATTATAACAAAGTGCATTTTTAAAAGTGCACTTAAGTGTGTTTATAAATATTATGATGAAAGTGTACTTTCTTTAAGTTAAGCTTAATTAGACATTATTTAAAAGTGCATTTTTAAAAGTGCACTTAAGTGTGTTTATAAATATTATGATGAAAGTGTACTTAATATAAGTTAAAATTAAATACATATTCTTACAAAGTGCAGTTGTAAAAAGTGCACTTAAGTGTGTTAATAAATAGTGTCATTAAAGTGTATTCCATTTAAGTACGCTTAAGTGGTCTTTAATTTATATTATATTATATTATCAGCAAGTGCACTTCTCAAAAAGTATACTTTTATTATTTTAAGCACACAAAAAGTATGCTTTCAATACACTTAAGTACGCTAATTTTTCACAAGGGATACCCCCTGTAAAGCCGTTTTGAGATAGGCTACAGATGTTCTAGCATCATATGTAGTATTTTATTACAGAAGTCCGAAGGAACAACATGCAAAAATAAACAGGACTTTTACCTTTGTGGGGATCACAAGTCGAATCAGTCTGTTTCAGATGTGTGAATCATCCAATGATTTTTTGTCCACAAATGCGTATAATCCTTGAAATATATAGTCTATTAGTATATCAGATTTCGCATGAACTTCTGGTAATACAATATAATATAAAATTTGAGGACTATTTACATCGTAACATGTAAGGTATATCAGATTACAGTCCGGTATTTGCGTTCCGTTAAACACATGAACCCGCCTTCAAATTTTGTATTTAAAATAGGGTCTCTGTGTAACTTATGAGTTTGACTTCATGCTGCGCTGCAAGACGTCAAAGTACCGCGAGAGCGAGTCGAAATTAAACTACTCCGTAAGATTTCTTGAAGAGCTCTCGCAGTACTTTGAAGTCATCCGACTGCGGCGCCCCATAAAGTCAGTGACGCGGCTGACGTACCATGCGGCTGACTGTTATTTGTTCCGCCCCAGCTTCTTTTATCTTTCTTTTGTTTTGTGCGCCCGAGCTTCATTCACAGTCTGGGGAGACACACGCTACAAGTTTGAAAAAAATAAATAAAACTAAGCAAACATGTCTGAGGAACAGGGCAGCGCGTCACTACAAGTCACGTGACTTCACACTCGAGTCGAAAGAGAAGACAATGCTGAATAAAGTCGTAATTCTTGCTATTTTTGGACCAAACTGTATTGTCGATGCTTCACCACAGTCTCACTGACCCACTGATGTCACATGGACTACTTTGATGATGTTTTTATTACCTTTCTGGACATGGAAACCGTACATAGATTTTCAATGGAGGAAACAGAAAGCTCTCGGACTAAATCTAAAGTTAAAACATCTTAAACTGTGTTCCGAAGATGAACGGAGGTCTTCCGAGTTTAGAACGACATACGGGTGAGTCATTAATGACATTATTTTCAGTTTTGGGCGAACTATCCTTATTCAGTAGTCACGCTGTTCCCTGTGGGGGCGGAGGCAAAAACACAAGCTTATACAGTATGTAAATATACACACAGACAATGACGCCCCCCGCTGCACGCTTGAATCTCTGGAAAAACAAGCCTATTTCAACCGCAAAATGTACCCTTTTAAATATACATAAACTGCTATCTCAAACATGGAGAGGCTTCTTCGTGATCTCAACTAACAGATTCTGCAATAAAACGAAAATCACAAATTTAAAAAAAAAAAACTTTGATTCTCATTTTCTCGAAACTTGTGCTGCCGACTTGTGCCCCTGGTTTCCGTGACGGGTCACATTTGTGCATTTGTGCACTTTTATTCAACGCGACTTACAGTACATTACAAGGTATACTTTTTATCAGTATGTTTGTTCCCTGTGAATTGAACCTTTGTGCTACCAACTGAGGTGCACTAGTACCTTGTAGCAAAGTTGATTACCAGGGCCAGACAGAATCTGCTGACTTTTTTGCTTTTCTGTAGAAATATTTTGGAAAAATCGCTTAGGTTACTCACGTAACCCCGGTTCCCTGAAATAACGGGAACGAAGCATTGCGTCAGTTTGCTGACGCTATGGGGGGAAACTCCTGTTTACTCCGTGATTGAAGCCTATTGGTTAACGTCTGTAGAAAATACAGACCAATGACGTTTGAGCCCGCGCGGGGGCGTGGCACACGTCCCTATATAAGCCGGTGAAATACGTCAAGAGCTCATTATTATTCGACTGAAGCGCGCAGCCGAATAACACTCGCTGCGTAGACGTTTGTAGCACGGCCAGCGACGCAATGCTTCGTTCCCGTTATTTCAGGGAACCGGGGTTACGTGAGTAACCTAAGCGTTCCCTTTCAATACGGTTCACTTCGCATTGCGTCAGTTTGCTGACGCTATGGGGGAACGTAATCCCATCCCGCCGTGCATACACAACGGACTGAGGTGCCCTTACCGGAGAGACACTGCATGTGGCCCTAACCCAGCATATACATAGCTCTAGCGAGCGCAAGTGTAAGCACCATATATGAGACAGTAATACGCATACAGTGAAGTTTCTAAACGCACCATGATGCATAAACAATAGAGCACGAGACGGCGAGTTCCCTGAGCGCGCCGCGAGCTGTGCATGATTTATTAATAGGTAGCCATGACGGTGAGCTAGCAACGCACCGTGAAGGCATACAGAAACGCAATCGCGTGAATCATTAAGCCGATAAGACCTGTGCTTGTAAGGCAGGGACATCCAGGCTATAAAATCTGACAAACGTAGACGGCGAGGACCAGCCGGCCGCGTTACAAATGTCAACGATAGAAATCCCCGTAGACCAAGCCCAAGATGAAGCCATACCCCTCGTGGAGTGAGCTTTTAAACCAACTGGACAATGTTCATTCAGGGAGGCGTAAGCCAAAGCAATGGCTTCGACGATCCATTTAGATAGCCTCTGTTTAGTGAGCGGCATACCTAAGGAATGTTGTGCGAAGCTTACGAACAGCTGATCTGACTTGCGGTATGAGGCAGAACGGTCCGTGTATATTCTTAACGCTCTGACGGGGCAGAGCGTGTTCGGGGTTTGTTCGCCGTCCGCCGTCGGAAGGGCGAGAAGTGAAACCACCTGAACTCTAAATGGCGTGGTCAAAACTTTAGGAATGTATCCCGCTCTCGGTCTAAGGATCACTTTGCTATCGTTAGGACCGAATTCCAGACACGACGGGTCAATTGAAAACGCGTGTAAATCGCCTACTCGTTTAACCGATGCCAACGCCAGGAGGAGAGCGGTTTTAAACGAGAGAGCGCGCAGGTCAGCCTGCTCGAGGGGCTCGAAAGGGGGACCGCGCAGCGCTTTCAGGACCGTGGACAGATCCCAAGACGGGACCGTGTTAGGTCGCGGTGGGTGTAGTCTGCGAGCGCCTCTGAGGAATTTAATGATTAGATCATGTTTTCCCACGGTGCGACCGGCGATAAGGGCGTGATTCGCCGTTATCGCCGCCACATACACTTTAAGCGTCGAGGGCGCGCGACCGCTGTCCAGCATTTCCTGCAGAAAGGAGAGAATATGCTCCACTTCACAGGTGTTAGGGTTTAAGTCTTTCGTCGTGCACCAATCAGAAAAAATAGACCACTTTTGAGCGTAAAGGCGCCTGGTAGATGGGGCCCTAGCTTCAGTTAGAGTATTTAACACTCGTCCTGAAAGGCGTGATGGTTGCCGTTCAGAGACCAAACGTGTAGATTCCATAGCTCCGGCTGTGGATGCCATATCGTCCCTCTCGCCTGAGATAGGAGGTCTTTCCTCAGCGGTACTGGCCATGGTGCTGATGTTTTCAGCTGCCATAGGTCGGGGAGCCACGGTTGATTGTGCCAAAACGGAGCGACCAGAATTATCGCGCATTTCGTCTCTCTTATCCTCTGAAGGACCTGTGGTAACAGAGCCACCGGAGGAAAAGCATACAGAAGACACGCCGGCCATGCTTGCGACAGGGCATCGTGATGTCTCGAGAAGAAGATCGGGCAATGCGCGTTCTCGTCTGATGCAAACAGATCGATCTCCGCCCGGCCGAAGACGGTCCATATTCTCTCGACCGTCTGAGGATGCAGTCTCCATTCTCCCGGCGGCGGACCATTGCGCGAGAGAATGTCTGCACCCGTATTGGCTACACCCGGTACGTGAGTCGCTTTTAACGAACGTACGTTCGCGTGAGCCCATAATAAAAGCCGTTTCGCCAGCCTGGATAGGGAGCGAGATCTCAGCCCTCCTTGGTGGTTTATGAACGAAACCACCGTCATACTGTCCGACCGCACTAGAACGTGTTGATGTTGGAGTTTCGGTCGAAAGTGTCGTAGCGCTAAGATAACCGCCCACATCTCGAGGTGGTTGATATGTAGCTGAGACAACTGGTTGTTCCACGCACCGAAGGCGAGCTCGCCGTCGCAGTGAGCGCCCCAACCCGTCGCAGACGCATCCGTAGTCACCACTTTCCTCCTGCTCACGGAGCCGAGCTCCGTGCCCGAGAGGAAAAGGTGAGGGGATGTCCATATCGAAAGCGCTTTCACGCAGCTGTACGTGATTTTGATTAATAAGCGGCCCGACAACCAAGCACAAGGCGGAACTTTCGCTTTCAACCAAAACTGAAGCGGCCTCATGAACAGCATTCCCAACGGTATTAGTGGGGATGCTGCTGCCATCAGACCCAGCATTTTCTGGAATCGTTTGAGAGGGAGATGTGAACCCGCTTTGAACGATGCCGCCTCGCGTCTGACCGTGAGCGCGCGTTCCTGTGTAAGCCATGCCCGCATCTTTAATGAGTCGAGCGTCGTGCCTAAGAACGTGATTCGCTGCGTGGGGGTGAGCAAACTCTTCTGGAGGTTGATTTTGAACCCTAAATTCTCCAAATGCTGGAGTACAACGGTCTTGTGCGCAGTAATTTCCCTCTCTGACTGTGCCAGAATAAGCCAATCGTCGAGGTAATTCAATATGCGGATGCCGCTCTGTCTGAGAGGGGCGAGAGCCGCATCCGCACATTTGGTAAATGTGCGTGGTGCCAGAGATAATCCGAAGGGCAGAACTTTGTACTGGTATGCTGTCCCGTCGAGCGCGAATCTTAGGAACGGCCTGTGACGTGGCGCTATCGGAATGTGAAAGTAAGCGTCTTTCAGATCCACTGATATGAACCAATCGCCCGGTCGAATTAACGCCATGATTCGTCTGGCTGTAAGCATTTTGAACGGCTGTTTGGCAAGAGCGCGATTCAAAACGCGTAGATCCAATATCGGTCTGAGGCCGCCGTCTTTCTTTGGAACGAGAAAATAACGACTGTAAAAGCCTGATTCGCTTTGATCCGCCGGGACCGTCTCTATCGCGTCTTTTAGTAATAAAGAACGCACCTCTTCCCTGAGGATCTGTATACGATCGTCTGGGACAGTGGTGTAGAGAACGCCGCGAAACCGGGGTGGTCTCCGGGCGAATTGAAGTGAATAACCGTGTTGGATTACGTTTAGAATCCAGCCCGGCATACCGGGGGTGGATTGCCAAACGTGAAATTTGACGGCGAGCGTCGATATGCTTATGGACGTTAAGCCGTGTGTGTGTGTTTGTGTGTACAGAGGAGGAAATTTGCTCTTTTTGTGAAAAGGTAAAAATTTGTGTTTCGCTGTTACAGCGAGGGTGTGTCCAGCGCCCGAGGGGACTGAAACACGCAGAACTTTCGAGGGCGGGCCGGCCGAAGCGGGACCAGAGCCTCTTTTCCTCCTCAGACTCTCTTCAGGGAGGCGGTGCCGGCGTCGGGTCCAGCGTAATCCTAGGACGGGGACCGCGGCGTCGAGGCGGGCCAGCCGGTCGTGCAGGACGCTGGCGCTTGACCTCCGGTTCAGCTCTCGGCTGGGGCTGAGCTGGTGTTGGCTTAGGGCGTTGAGCTGGCGGCGGTTTTGGGCGGCCGGTCTCAGACGCTGAGGCAGATCGTTTCGGTAGAAAATGCCGCATAGCCTGCGACGATTTCTGTGCCTCAGTGAAGCGCTGGGTGAACCCCTCCACAGCGGAGCCGAAGAGCCCCGACGGTGACACGGGCGAGTCAAGAAGGGCAACCCGGTCCGTGTCCTTGATTTCCGTCAAGTTCAGCCACAGATGTCTCTCCAGAACAACCAGGCTGGCCATGGCTCTTCCTACAGCCTGAGTGGCGACTTTAGTGGCGCGAAGGGCCAGATCAGTCGCGCTGCGCAGGTTTTGAAAGGTCGACGGGTCCGGACCTGTCTCGTCCATGTCACGGAGGAGTTTTGCCTGGTATACCTGCAGTACCGCCATCGTATGGAGAGCGGATGCAGCGTGTCCGTCGGCGGCGTAGGATTTCGACGCCAGGGTCGATGTCAGGCGACAGGGCTTCGACGGATGGTTCAACTTAGCCCTCCATCCGCCGGCTGAAGACGGGCAGAGATGGGCGGCGACAGTTTCCTCGAGCGGCGGCATCTTAGAGTAGCCGTGTTCGTCGGCGCCGTCCACTACGGAGAGGACGTGGGAGACGGCGCTCTGAGCTCGGGTGGAGTGGGGAGCACGCCAGGATTTGGTGAGCTCCTGGTGAACCTCAGGGAAAAACGGCGCCTGCCGTTGGCGGGATGATTGACGGCGCCCGGGCTGCAGAAACCACTCGTCCAACCGGCTGAGTTGAGGCTCTGACGGCGGCGACCACTTGATATTGAGCTCCGCCGTAGCTTGCGTCAAGATGCGGATGAGCTCAGAGTCGTGAGGACGCGACTCGGTAGGTTCATCAGCGGCGGCTGCGTGGGCGTCGTCATCCGAAGCCGCCCAATCCTCCAACTCCTCAGAGGATGACATCATCTCCAAGTTGTCACCGGACCCAAAGGAAACCATGCCGCTAGCACTCGGCAGGGGGCGTAAGTCCTCACGGGCGAAGGTGACAGGATGACGGCGGGGAGACAGAGCACGCGGGGGATGAGCCGGCGTGGACTCGGTCTCAGGGCGTCTTCCAGCTTCACGGCTCCGCTGCTGTTTAGGCGGGAGAGCACGGGAAGCCTTCCGTTTAAAGATCTCGAGGCGGGAGCGCAGCACCGCGATAGGAAGGAGCTCGCAGTGGGCGCAGCCCGCCTCGGTGAGTACGGCCTCGGCGTGGGCAGGACCCAGACAGATGACGCACTCTTTGTGGAAATCCTCCACGGGCAAAGGGGCTCGGCAGGAGCCGCAATGCCGAAGCGACATTATCTCAACGCGCTTCTGCTCTTTTAGATACTCTTTGTAGGCTCACCGGAAAGCGGCAGGGGAACACGCTGGTGTGTTGTAGTCCGCTGCAGTGCTTGGATCGACGGCGAGTAAGGGCTTCTTCTTCGGAGCAGCGAGAAGGTTCGCGCTGAAGGAGAAAAGTAATGAGCTCTTGACGTATTTCACCGGCTTATATAGGGACGTGTGCCACGCCCCCGCGCGGGCTCAAACGTCATTGGTCTGTATTTTCTACAGACGTTAACCAATAGGCTTCAATCACGGAGTAAACAGGAGTTTCCCCCCATAGCGTCAGCAAACTGACGCAATGCGAAGTGAACCGTATTGAAAGGGAACTGTGAAATTCTGCGGTATGATTTTAAATGTTAAATTTAAGCTGTTAATATTATAAAATTGCATCTAAGATAATTTTAAAAGCTTATGTAGTAGTAGGCCCAAAAGGGAAAACATTTTACAATGTAGCTGACTACGCCACCCTGTAGAACAGGGAAATAATATAATATAAATCAATTTTATTAAAAAAAAGCTCACAGGAACACTGCTTCACAAGAAGGGGTCTTGAGACATGGATACCAAAAAATACAAAACTTTATTATATTAAAACAGGAATCTTAAAATCAATTATGTACGATGGCATCAGGCTAGAAAATCTAAGAGTTACTATGAAGGAGACCGAGGCATGCCTATGGTAGTCCAAATTAATTAAGGAGCACACAGCCCCGGTATCACTGCAACCTTAAACACCCGGTGCTCCACTCTCACCACACTACACACACAGGCATCAATGGTGAACACACTGCACTCCGGAAGTCCCACCACCGTACTCGAGGCCTACTAATGGACAGCCGGCAGCCTCGGCTCCTGTAACAAAGGAATAATGAACCAAACAAAAAAAGATTTAGTATGAGAAACCTAAATAAAATAAACAAAGAAAAGATTTTCCAAAGAAAACTACTAAACCACAAAATAACCCAGCTACAGAAATGAGGTCTTAGCAGAATGAAGAAGTGTACCTCCAAACTCACAGCTATTATCAAATGCTAGACCACATACAAAATAAGTAACTGGGGCAAGTACATAAAGAAAACAAATGAAATTCAATACACCAACCAAATAAACAAAATAAGACAAATACTTACAAATAAACAAATACCAAACTACATAAATACCACAAAATAATTCAAAATAAATAAGTATTAAACAAAGGAACCACAAAAGCTACCTGCATTAAGATCAAAAGTCCAGCCAACTGGGGAAATGCACCTCAAGATCAGATTAATGGTGCAGGACAATTTACAACCAAGGCAGGTAGAAAACATAAGAAATACAAATAAATGAATAAACAGATTTAACCAAAAAAGGCCCAATTATACATTTATGTGACGGGCTTTAACCGACGCCTTAGCGTCCACTCTGTCCCCAACGTCACACAACGTTGATGCAAAAAGCTTTAAAATTGCATCGTAGAACAATCACAGACAAAGCAGCAGCATCATCATAAATAGTTGCCAGCTAATCATAGTCCCAAATCCAAATATTCCTCCTACAGGGAATTAATTAAAATTATTTCCAGCCTCATTAGAAATGTTCAAGTGCAATAAAACTACACGTACCTTCAACGTCACTGCGAGAGCGCACACACGTACCTTCAACGTCACTGCGAGAGCGCACACACCGAATCGCAGCAGCCAGCACAAGTTCACACAGGAGAACATGCAGGAGCAGCCACGAATAGTAATTATTCACGAGCCATCCCAGAGCTATGAATCGAATGTTTAGACACTTATTTCACGTCACACATTCAATAAGCGATAGGCTACACAACACATACTTGCAAACAAACACGTACCTTAGAATGTCTTCACTGATCGCGTGCACGCAAGAGCGGCGGCCGGCACGAGATTACGCCGAGGAAGGTTAGATACAGGAACAGTCACAAATGATAATCAACACGAATGATCCAAGAGCTATAAATGAAGTGTTTAGAGTGATGTTTACCTCAAGTCATTAAGGGATAAGCGCTGAGCTACACAACACATACCTGCAAACAAACAGGGCAAATGCGGAAGCGGGAGGAGCGAAACGGAAGGGGCGATCCCTGGCAATGACGCACGGAAAGGCTTCAACACACCAGCGGCATCTTACAAACCTGCTTATATCAGGGTATGTGATATCTAATTAGACCACTTGTACAGCTGTAGCAAATAATAAAAAATAAAAAAAAGCCTAATAGAAAGGACATCCCACTACACTTACAATGAAAATGAATACACCCAATGAGTCCTCTGAATTGAACTGGATGAACATGAACCAGATAATTAGCATGTTAATATAGAATTATAGTTTGTATACAAAATGACATATATTGTTTATAGTGTTGTATATTATAGCAGAATAAAAAAGCTTGTGTAAATACATTCTAATTATGAATTAAGCACATATAAAGATAATTTCATAATTTTACAACGCAATGTAAACTAACATAACAAGAGCATTTGTCATTTGAAATGATCATGTGCTCACTGTCGCGTGTCATGGGTGACAGAGTGAAGTAAGATCTGCTTAACTCAGCTGTAAGTTTTATTTCATTTCAAATATCAAATGGTTCGTGCTCTCTATCATTTAAAACGGTCAAAGCAAACAGCACGCGTAAGGTTAATGTACTTGTCAATGGCGACTCACAAAAACGCGGGATAGCTTTGTATGTGTGCTTTTTGTCAATGACGGTTACTGGTCACAAACATGCTCAAGCGCGGAGTATGTATTCTTGTCAATGACGGGCATTAAATCCGCAAAATTCTGCTGAGTTTTCTGTGGAAATCTGTGGGCGCGGATTCCGTTTGGGCCTGCTGATTACTAAAACAAAAATGCACAAAACATCCTCAGCTGATAAAGCTGATTAACGAACAGATCTTGCTAGTTAAGATAAGTTTAAATAAGTTGTAGAGAAACCAGCACACCATGACCTACACCACAACATACAAAGATCTCAGATGCAAAAGCCACTAAACGTCACCTCAGTCAAAAATTTATGTTAACCGAATGCTCTTGCCACAAAATATACGTTAATCAAAAACCTTTGCTTACCTCTGCTTAATCACCTTCTCATGCCATTTAGAAATACTGGTTTGTTGGCAGAATCTGTTAAATCGATTTCTGCAAAGTCCTCTAAGTGCCAAAAAGATAAATTGGATGAACGACGGATTGCCTTCAAACTTTATACCTTGTGAGTACTTGGACCTGAATAATACGACCCATATAGTCTGACCCGTAAGAGATAGTCTGACTGTATGACTTAGTATAACTTTATAGCTCATAATGTTGTGATATGAATGAAATGTTGTTAACATAGTAGGTGTCGATGTACATTCGCTATCTCAGACTTAGTACAATCATAATGTTAGTGTCATTGTAGCGAAATACCTAGCAGTTCAGGTCAGGTTGCAAAAGGACTTGGTTGCTCTGATTGGTTGTAGGTCTATCCAATTGAGTGCAGAGGCATTTTTGTCCTGGTTCGGTTAAAACCATAATCACAGCCCAACGGAGCGGTATCAGACTCAAATTCTGACTAGAATTGAGTGTGACAACGTCGGGCTACATTTGTACATTCTGACTTTCATTATTTGCAATGTTAGTAATTACCAACAATACAACATTTAGAGGGTTTTGCATCTGAATTTCTCATCTGTTACTGACCAGAAGTTTATTTTTGTGGGACAACAAGAATGTCTTACAACAAAAGCCTGACTGAACGTCTTACAGCCTGGGCTTTGTTTTTCAAACCTATCATTTGGGTAACGTTAGCTCTAGAAACATGGATTAAATAAGCAATTTTAAACATTATCTCACACAATGCATTGCACCACTCACTCAGGCATCTTTATGACATTTGAGCCTTTTATGGGGCGTGTCATTTCACGTCCAAAAACCTCTATGTTAATCCCTAACATCACACGATCTGAAATATTGGCCTGTAATCATAGTGTGGACAAAGTGCACTACTGCATTGTTCAGCTCCGCGGTGCACTTTGGGTAATTTTTGGTTCCCTTTCGTCCTCTCTCAGAAAGCTTTTACTCTGAGAGATCTGTGAAGATGAAGCACTCATATGGGCAGAGGAGAATATCTGGGGTGCTACTGGGCGTGTGTCCTATCTGTAAATCTTTCATTTGAGACCGAAGCTTCAAAGGTCCCACTGTGAGGAATGTGTACGTTGGAGAGCGACTGGCCGTGTCTGGGTGGCCCTGTGTGTGAAGAGGAGGGAAGATAGCAGGAGTCCCTTTCTAGGATTGAATGATACACTAAACAGCCTCTTAAAGTGAGAGGAAGAAGACAGAGATATAGTTTAAGCTCTCACACTCTGTGGGTTTGTTATTGTAGAGATTGGGTTGTTTGTATGGGTACTATTGTTGATTTTACAACACATGCACAGAGGTTCAGTGGGTGCCTCACAGCAAGAAGATCCCCAGTTCGAGGACTAACTGGTTCAGGACGCCTTTCTGTGTTCCTCTCACAATCTAAGGTGAACTGGAGATTTGTAAATGTAACCTTAAAACCTTATAGTTAGGTAGCTAGCAAGCTAACATTAGCTTGCTACAGTATACAGGTAACTACAGCTTCTCTTATTGTTGGATTTCTCTTCAGGATGTCACTGTATGTCATGGTAGACCAGTCTAAACGTTCAAACATTATCACTTCAGATCAATTGAAAATGTCAGAGAAGGGGACTTTTTACTTCCAGAACCTTACTTTTAAAGGGCTATAGGATAGATTTTCTATAAAATATAAGATGAGAAAAGTACACTTAAGAAGATATCTTCTGACTCTCACTGCCTTGAGGGTTAGAAGTGGTGGATGAAGATAAATGTATAGCACCTTTACACTGTCAGGCGGAGATTTTGTTAGATTTGTCGAAGTCGCAAAGTAGTTGATCGCCAACAATTTCATCATGACAAAAGGCACAAAGGGACTGTTCTGGAGACTGGCAATCAGTGAGGAAATCATTTATTCAATGTGAATGTGAGGGAAGCAGGTGTGTGGAAGTTTCTTGGTGTGTGGAAGCTATTCATGATTTAAACATCAAAAGTTTTAAAGGCAAGTCAGTCCACTTGCCCATCATCTTTGGTAGAGCTATTTCTATGTAATATGCATGTAAGTATGGCTCCTGTAGTTTACGTTTCAATAACATGAATGGCAGAACTATCATTCCCATTGCTTTAATATTTAGTTTTACAGTTATCCCGTTTCCTGAATATATTGTATGTATGCTTATGTTTTTGTCAGGGTTTGTCCATATCATGTTTTGTGTCTGTTCCGATTATCATCACTTGGACTATTACTCATCGATTGCTTGTCTTGTTTCACCTGATGTCAGTTAGTATGTGTATTTATACCCTTGTCTGTTCCATACTCACTGCCGGATCATTATCATTACTTCCCTGTCTGTTCCTGTGTCATGTTTTGGATGTTCCTGTTGGACTTACCTGCCCGTTGTCTTTACTCCTCGTGTTTTGTTTTCCTGTTTTGTAAGTAAATGTTATTTTGTATGAACTCTGCGATTGCGTCCTGCTCCAATCGTTTTTGCATTGCGTCTTATAAATGAAACAATATGACATTCTTAAAAATAACAAGTTGTTTGTCCTTAAAAAGTTCACAGTTTGAAGATTTGTGTTTTATTTAATTTATTCAAGATCTGAGGTAAATTGTGCACCGTCGCTTTTATAGTGGCTATTAATATTTATGATGCACAGAACTTCAATTGAATGGGATTTCCAACATTTTAGTTAAAGTCGCAATGAAATTGAAATGAAAAACTATATATGTATTTTTAATAGTGTGGTATTATTAACAAATGACTTATCTGTGAGCTTCATTATTTTTTAAAAATTCGTGTGTGCTCATAATCTTTAATCAAAAATGCAAATCTCCTCCCCTCCTCAAAACGATCTCTCTTGACTTCCGGTCAAAAGTATGGCAGGTGGGCGGGGTCCGGGAGAAGATCGCAGTGATTAGCAATTAGCAACACGACCCAACTTCAAACGATCCAATCAGATCTCGATGGACAAATTCAAATCCAGCCCTGCCTTATTTCATCTCAAAAGCCGTTTCATTCGGATATACGTCACCACGGGGAAAATAAGGCAATCGCTACGTCCGTTTCATGGCGACTTTAATTTAACTTTTTTACCTACAAATCTGATTAACTCATTCCACGCCAGCCTTTTTTTTTAAGTTGCCTGCCAGTATTTTTTGTGATTTTCACAAAAGTTTCACCAAATGCCTTTTTTCTTCTAAAAATATATAAACATACAAATACATCAAAAGAAAGAACAGACTCTCTGCTTTTAATCAAAGAATAAACAAACAAACAAAACATAAAACTATATTTTTTCTCTGCTTATAAACTCTTAGTTATGGGTATTTTTCTAAAAAAAAAAAAAAATCTTTAGCAAAAAGCTGAAATAATTGCATTTTTGTGTAAGGATTTTGTTAGAGATCAGATTCAGAACGATTATCAAACATACACAGTGTAAAATTTATAAAAAAAAGACTCTAGTGAATAACCGTGGTATTACAGGTAACCATAAAAACTCATCAGAAACACATTTTTTCTATTCAAATATTTTCTCTTAATTGACGAGATAACTCATCAATGGTGGGAAAAGAGTTAACTTAAAAAAAAAAAAAACCTTTAAAAAATCAACAAATTAAAGTGTGATGAGTTAAAATTGTTTTCTGTAAAGTCAATGCTCAGGGGTGCTCCCAAAAGCACCAGGGGTGCTCCCAAAAGCCTAAGTAGATTGTAAAAACTACTATACAAATCATTCTATAGGTGACATTTCAGGACTACTTGACAAAGGGATAATGAAAGTTGGATCTACTTAAACAAATAACTTCAATTGGTAAAAATTACTTAATTTTTTCCCATGTTTAAAGCAACACTATGTAGTTTCCATGTAAAAATGACTTACAGCTCCCCCATGTGGTTGAAAAGCGCAACAGTGCCTGGTATCACTCACTCTTTTGCAGGCATGGGGAGGGGCGGGGCTGTGTTTCCTACCCTCCACCGCCACTTTCAGAGTGTGCTTGTAGCAGCTAGGAGGCTGCTCAGGTTGCAGCAACAGTACAATTTGTCCAGTTAAAAGTTGTTTTATCACTGAAATAATTTTAGAGAAATTATTTAAAGGTAAAAAACCTACATAGTGTTGCTTTAAGTGCCATGTTCCTATAATTGGGTCCCCAGTGCTTCTATCAACCTAGAAAATGTGAAAAAAAGAACAACTCAGTAACTTAGTTTTGGTAAACCATCCTCTGCAAGCATGTGGAAAAAAATAGGTAATTGAAATTTGTCTCTCCTTGTGATGTCAGAAGGGGATCTTGTTATAATAATACCACCCATTAATCTGCATTATCCATCCACGGCGCTGACATTTAGTGCAGAAAGAGAGAGAGAGAGAGGATAATTGACAGCACTATTGAGTTTCAATTTTAACAAATCACCATTATGGTGATTAATGATTCATTCCATCAGCTAATTTGCATTTAAAAGGACACACCCAAAACTGGCACATTTTTGCTCACACCTACAAAGTGTCCATTTTAACATGTTATAAATAATTATCTATATTGTATTTTGAGCTAAACTTCACATACGTACTCTGGGGACACCAAAGGTTTTTTTGACATGTTAAAAAAGTCTTGTGAAATGTCCCCTTTAAAAATTCCTTAAATTGGTACACTAAAAAAGTATATTTTTCTACTTAAATGTTTCGGGAACACTTTACTTGAAAGGGTGTTTATAAGATTGACACAACACCTTCATAATCATGACATGTCACGTGTCATGAACATGAAGGAGATTTTATGCACATTTATGACAACTGTCATTAAGCGTCATTTGTTCAGTTATGTCATTTTTAATTCAAAGATGATATTGTTTAAGATATCTTTGTTATGACAACTTGACATTAAACAATAGATCATAACTAGTCATGAAAACTTGAAATTACCAAGACAACATAACTGACCACTTTTTACCAGCAATACAGTAATTGAATTTGTCATAAAAGTGTCATTAACTGTTAATAATCTGTCATTTAGTTTTATAACAGCGTTTTTTTGTGTGTGTGTGTGTTTAAGAAATACAATCATTATCCAATAATAATAATAATAATAAATATAGCTGCAAGCAGCAATTACCGGGGTCATGCCAAAAAGGGCACAGAAGGAATTCAAGTTCAGTTCAACACAATTATCAGGTTTGAAAAAGTTATCCGGCCCTCACATGGTTATGTAATTTACCATCTGGCCCTCAACCTAAAATGAGTTTTACACCCCTGGTGTACACTACTGTATATTTTAAGCTATTCAGTTTCAAAACTTTTTCTAAGTCAACTACAGTAATTACATTTTACAGCGCATATAAAAGTTAGGTAAGGATGTAAGGACTTTACAAGCACTTTGTCCAACTCAGCACCCCCGAGTTCCCCAACAGCGTCTGTTTCCACTGATAAGAGCGACTCGGATCCCATCAGATTCCTTGTGAAGATGAACTACGACACTTGTTGTGAAAATCCTGTCCTTGTTGTGACAGTTTTCCTGATTTTGTGCATCACCTTCAACTTACATGCAGAGTAAGTAAGTTCCTCAATGTTATTTTGTCGGGTTCCAGTGGCGCTCACTGTGACTTTGAACAATAGCTTCTGGGCACGGCGGGAGGTTATCGGTTCTCAACCCCGGATTTAAAAACCTGCCTCGTGTAGTTATTAAGCAATGAGATATTTCCTTCTGGCTCACAACAGCTGTATTTGAACGCTAATGTGACAAAGTAAGGCAGGAAGCAAATATATAAATAACAGGACAGACATCTGCTTTTGCAGATAAGGTGATCATCGCATGAAATTGATTAAGGTCTGCCTGCACTCAGCATTGGAAAAACTGCTGATTTAACCACTACAAATGCGTAGGTTTCATGATACCTGCTGGAATAAACATATTTTATGCTTTTTCCCAAGATGAAGTGAATCGAACTATTCAGCTATCTACTGTATGTCTGGAGGTTTTACAGTAAAAGTTATCTGGTAGGAATTTCTAAAATAACCAAAGAGTGTTTGGTTGCAGAGGTACAAAAGGTCAGCAGAGCAATGGGTTGCTTGTGTTATTCAGGGTTATTTATCTGAACAAATATATGAGTGCACCAAATTCATTTGAAAATGTATGCTACTGTAGACAGTTACAGTATAAAGTTTCATGACCACATAAAAACATGGTGCATGAGAGTATGAAAATTTTTTTTTTGAAAAATCAGTCACCATAAAATGTTGTTCTGGGGCCGGACTCACGAAAACGTTCTTAAGACAAAAACAAGAACGTTCTTAAGATAAATAAGAAGTTTGTAAGAATGTTCCTAAGTGCAATTCTTAAACATTACTTAAGAAGTTCTCATATATTTACTTAAGAACATCTTAAATGTAAAAATAAAATGCTTTGAACTAAATTATTCTACCGTGCTCATGAGGTTATCGTCCATTAATATTTTTACCACCTTGCGATCATTAACGCGATCGATACTACATAAATGAGTGATGTGTTAAGACAATAAAATATGTTATTTGCTGTTGTATCAGAGGCCAGCTAGTTTATGAAGGCGTTGTGGTGAGTAAACATCATTCCCTAATCTCCCAATTGGTCGGTCATGCGGGTCGAGTGCCGTTGGCCCTTGCGTGCTGCACTCTACATGCCCGGCTCTGTCTCCCAAACACACGCGTCCGCACGACAGAGACGGGCGTGGAAGTGTGCCCAGGCCGGTTCGACTGCCGATCTTTTAGCTGTTAGTAATTTTACAATGAATGTATTATGAAGGAAGTAAAATGTTTTCTAATATTATCACTAATATGTATATGTTTTTCGTCACATATTACTGAAGTAATCCATTAAACTTTATTGTTGTATGAGTATGAAATTCATTAAATTAAAACAGTCAATTTAACTTATAAAACATCTTACATTTTGAGATTTAAGACTACTGTAAGGTTATCCTAACTAGGATGTTATTTAAGACTTTTTCGAGAAATTGAATTCATCTTAAGTTTTTTCCGAAGAACATCCTAAAGGAAAAAATAAGAACTTTCTTAAGAAAGAATACAAAATATTCTTAACCTTTTTCTTAATGCGGCTTTCACATAGGATGCGATTTGTGCTCTGCTGGCCAGACCAAAGTAGGCGGGTTTTTCAATATATTACTACAGTGTTTATATTTGGGTTAAATTGTCAATGAGGAATACAGAGACTGATGTTGCCCGTCTTCATTTCACGTAACTTTAAGCTGCCTACCCACAACAAACAACTTGACTTAAAACACACCTGGCATGCCAACTTGATTTGCTCTGTGCGCAAGCCATTGAAATGAATGGGTTTCATAGCGCAGCGCACACCGTGTCCTATGTGAAAGCCACATTAAGCTTAAATTTAAAGTGTCATGAAACACTAACCAACACTTTTTTTATATGTTAACAAAGTTTGTTGTGTTGCACATCATGGAAGTCAATGTTAGTATCTGTTAATTTTAACATTACGTCACGGGCTGTAACGTGGCAAATTACTGTAGTACATCATGACCATCAGTGTCTCATCATTATTTATAAGATAGCATGTTCTTATCCAAAGCTACAATGATACGATGTGCATCACCATACGGGACCATTTAACATTTAGAATCACATTTTTGTTCAGAATTTAGTAACATTATTATCTGTTTATTGTATATTTAAGAATTGTAACAGAGTTTTATTAGGTTTTGGGGCAACTTGTAGAAAATATAAAAGGCATTATATTCTTCTCTCATATAATTCTTTTATATCTATGAATAAATGTATAAACATGCAGTCAGAATAATGTTTCTCAACAGAAATCAGATTATTAATGTGACAGCTGTAGTTTAATGTAGCTTTATATCTCTTCTCCTAGACACACACTTTACATTCACAGCTCTTTGCAGTCTTTCTTCCCAAATGCGTTAATGTATTATAAGAATGCGGTTAATAAAGCAGCGCATGCTTTATTGATTTAAAATGCACACAATAGCTTTAATATGGGTTGCTTATGAGATGACATGCAGTCTTTTTTTGTGCAATGCTACTTTAACGTCATGACTCACCCTTTGCAGCAGTTTAGGTTAAGATAAAAGCGCTTTCATACTAATCTTATCGAGGGAGGAAATGAAAGAAAGGCAAGGTGTGCAAAAGTGTGCAGGCATGTGCACACACGAGACGCGGAAAGTCAAATATACCCTGTTACCTTTCAGTCTACCATTTAAAAGTGCATCAGTATCAATACGGAAGGTGCTGTATTGATTCACGCATCATCAGGAGTTCATGACAATGTATCGTCATTGATATTTTGAACACAGCACTAGTTTGAATGACTTCTTTCTCATGAATAATGCAGAGAACTTATGACAAACTAACATGCTCTGCAGCCAATCACGACTTTAGATTAACGCATATTTGTCAGATTTTATGAAGATGCTTGAAGCAGCAACCTCTACATGCCTGTTAACATCTCAGTAAATGACATTTTAAATGCGTTCTGTTATATTTTAATTTCATGTGATTATACTTCAACAGCAGGCGCATATTGACATTTAGTAAGGAGATTAAATGTGCATAACATCCTTCATCTTTCTTTGCTTAAACGCTCTAACTGAGAAACTAACTGAAGTATTTCCCTGTGAAAGAGGTTAATTCATCCGTTTTCTGTTGAGATTTTCACGTGATATTTTTAGACGGTCCTACTGACCTTTTTATATACATTCTAGAAAAAATAATCGTTTTAAAAACGGTAACTTCTCGATCTGGGGAAGTTGGCATGGCAGCAGCAGCTACAGTAAGTATCCATTGTTATCAAGGTCAAGGTAGTACAGATCTCACTTGCTGTCAGAAGAGGAGACATTTTGATGCTCTTGACTTCAGACGAGAGAAAGAGAGAGAGAGAGAGAGAGAGAGAGAGAGAAGCAAGAAAATAGAAATGTTAGCTCTATCAGACAAGCTTTCAAAAGCCATTTCAGGCGAGAACATTGTCATTTTTGTCGAGCGGGGCTCAATAAACACTGGCAGTTGCTTGCTGGCATGGGTGAACAGTTAATCATAGCCAAACACTACCCAGATGAACGCTGTCAATACAGACGACTGTGATGAAAATAGATTGCATTTGTGATTGTAGCAGACGTTCCGACTTCTTATGAAAGTTACATGGAAATACGGCACACAGGGAGCTGCTCTTAAATAGGGCCGTACGTGTCTCAAAGCTGGGAGATCAGAAAAATTCAATTGTGTGATGCCGCAAACATATGCACTTTTGTCTTTTTTTATTATTGTGGAATTTTTATGATAAACAATATTTCTAAATGCCCTGGTAAAAACACTGTTAATTGAAATGGTCTCAGAGTTTTCTCTTTATAACCCCTTTGCCCAACCTGCGTTATGATAATTGTAGCTTTCATGTATTTAACTCATTCCCCGCCAACCTTTTTTAAAGTTGCCTGCCAGCATTTTTAGTGAAAATTTTCTTCTAAGAATATATAAATGTACAAATCAAATGAAAGAACAGACCTTTTCCTTTCAAACAAACAATAAACAAACATACAAAACGGGGAGAAATAAACATTTCATCCTCTCTATATATTTTCTTAGCTTATAAACTTATAAATATGGATATTTTTTTCAAAAATCTTTTTTGTTGTTGCAAAAAGCTGAAATAATTGCATTTTTGTGAAGGAATTTTGTTAGAGATGAGAATAAGAACGATTATCAAAACATACATGGAGTGTAAAATTAATAAAACTTTTTAAAATGTGTCCTGTTTTAGAAATGGCCACCATGGTAGATAAAAAACAGACAGTTTGCCTCTTTGGACATAAATCCTCTGGACTGATCGTGAAAATGTTTTTGCGTGAAAATTTGATAATGTATGAACCCTGGTTCTGTTGTTGATCTGTTTGCACATTCAAATGAAATAAAATGTTTGTATTGTTTTTACCGAGCAACAGTAAACTGTATTTTTACTCAATGACAATTTAAGATTAAAATCTTATCAGTTAACGGTTAATGTTTGGTTAACAAGCTGCGGTTGTCAGTTGAATAAAATTACTTGAATTGAACATCCATCATTTTAAATAATTTATAGTGCGACTGATGTGTTTTTACAATGAAAAAGTAGTTGAATAAATCTATTTTGACTTGATCTTACCTTTAAAATGACTTGTTAATGTAACCTAATAGAGTCAGGTTTAGTCATAATAATTAATCTTTCTGACAGCCAATTTAGATGTAACCACATAAAACGTATTTTAAAACAGACTTTTTTCCAGACTCCTGCATAAAACAGGTTTAACAGACAAGCTCTCAGAGCAACGACTTACTAATGAAAAGCCCCAAAACACGGCTATGATAATAAGACTTACATCTCTGAGAGCAAAGCAAAGAGGGTGAGTGAGTTTACTCAATCCGCTTACAGGAAAAAGTAAAGCTCATTTTCCTTATCTCGGCTCAGGAAGGATCAATACTCTGCATATTCTTGCCTTTTAATGGTTTATTCTAAATTTAATACATTTTGCAGTTAAAGAGCACAAATTGAGTTCTCCCATTTCATCGATTCCATATGCACACAAGTGGACCGTTTCGATATTGCCTTGCCATTTTGCCCATTTTTCAATTTCTCGGCCTGTATGCGAGAGAGCTGCCATTTAATTACACAGATGGTTGATACTGGCCTGTCTCTGGACAGTTTCTTCATCCAATGTGCGTCTGGCACGGAGAGGATTTTGGATTTACTGGCTCTTCAGCTCAACATGCACCATTACCCCAGTTCTCAGTGCTGGTTAAAGAGGCACAGAATGGCCGGGGCTAGTTGTCACACGCATCTCAGTATCCAATTTAAGACAAACGATTGCAATTTCAACAATATTTTTACTCTATTAGGAAAGTAGCTAGAAGAGGAATATCCCGTGCCGTTTCATTGATCCAGTGTTATGGCTTTCTCAGTAATGAAATCAGAATTGTGCAATTATGTGAGATTGCAGAAAGTGGTTTCAATGAGTTGTATATCAGATTCAAAACACACCATTAGTGCCCATTTTCTGTATTCATTACAGTGTAGCACCGGTGTAATAGCGACTCTTATGTCCACCTATTTGTGGCTGCAATCCAACCAAACTATAAACACAGTTGCTGGAGATCAGTGCCTACTTTCAGTAGTTTCATAAGGTACATTACCGTTTATCAGTCACATTACAGTGAATAATACATCTGGACGAGAAGCGTCCTTACTGTCTAAACAGCATACAAATATGCCAGGAGCCAATATAATGCCAATAAGTCATGTGCTAATGTAAAGTCTTCGTGCTGTTCAGCTTCCAGATGGTCTCTTTGCAATTAAAAGTTTCGAATGACAACAGTTTGTATTACGACTTAGAAAGACTGCTCTCATTTGTCATTGCGACTTGGGTATGAAAACATTATTTACATGAATCTTTTAGATACAACTTGTGAGTCATAAACATTTCAAATGCAGTAGATGCTTTGTCAGTGCCTAATTTTATTTGAAGGATCTTAAAAGCATGAAGTTAAATTATTGTTACTTTTATTTTCATAAACAATTTGGGATACTCACTAATTGAATGTATTTGTAATTGTACATACTGTTATTATTGTCATCAACCAATCAAAATTGTGGTTTTAGAGTGATTAGTCACATGGCAATCATGGCTCATGTGATTGGTCCAAATACCCAGGCAACCAAAATGTGCACCAGTCCTCCAAATATTGAGCAACATCCACTGAGATGAATAGGAATGCAAACTTATTGCTTTTTCCAGTCCTCCTTTATCGACATCCCTAGTTAACACTGGCAGTGATTTGTAGTGACAAAGCAACTGTAAATTGGTTTTCCATTAATGGATAACACTTTTTTGGCCCACAAAAAAAGAATTAATGCTGTGAATTTTTATTCACACATCTTTCGACATTCATTATCTTATGTATTCATTTTTATGGTCACAGAACACATATTCAGAGAGTTTAAAGAGTTTTAAAAAACTCTATGAATATGTTTGTCATAGGGATATCTATAAATTAGTGAAAAACAAGTCAAACTTACACAAAAGTCAAAAAATGACTTGCTTACTTAGTATTTTTGTTTTGTTTTCAGTAGAAATATCTTAAAATTCTTAAATCAAGATTAATTTTCTTGATGAGCAAAATGACCAAAGAAAAATAGTCAATTTTTTTAGACAAAAAATATACAATTTAAGTAAATTTGTTCTTAAACAAGCAATCATATCTGCCAATGGGGTGAGAAATGTTTGCTTGAATTAAGTGTTCAAGAAAAAAAGAACCCCCAAATTCACTTATATTGTATATTTTTTTGTATATCTATAATCTAAACTATTTTTTAGGTAATTTTGCTCATTAAGAAAAATCATCGTAATTTAAGGATTTTTAGATTTTTTTAGATACTAAGTAAGAAAGTCATTTTTTTGCAGTGCAGTCCCTTAATTACAGATCAACAATTTTATTGAATGAAATAAAATTTCACCTTCTTATGAATGAAAGATATTGGTTTTGCGATTTTAACTCTTAGCTTTAATTATGATACAGTAAGTGCCAACTACACTGCAAAAAAAATAAATCTTGTTATTTTTGTCTTGTTTTCAGTAAAAAATATCTAAAAATTCTTAAATTAAGATGATTTTTCTTGATGAGCACAACGACCTAAGAAAATAAGTCTAGTTTTTAGACCAAAAATATCAAATTTAAGTGATTTTTTTGCATAAAACAAGCAAATAAATCTGCCAATGGGGTAAGCAATTCAGTGTTAAGGAAACATTTTCAAGATTTTTGATTACACCATTGGCAGATTTTTTGCTTGTTTTAAGAACAAATTTACTTAAATTGAATAATTTCTGTCTAAAAAGTAGAAAAAATTTCTTAGGTCATTTGCTCATCAAGGAAATACATATTGATTTAAGAATCTTTTTGATATTTCTACTGAAAAAAGACAAAAATACTAATAATGTTTTTTTCTTGAAAATAATTTTTTTGCAGTGTACAAAGTCTTTAGTGTACAAAATATTTCTGGATACATACAAATGAAGAGTTTGCGATCAGCTGTAAAATGTTCTGGTCCTTCTCGATTTTCGTTGACTTTGAGTAAAATTATGGAACGTTTTTCATAAGATCCCCTGTGGTCAATGTGTTAGCATGACAGAAACTTGATGCTGTCGGCCCGGGCAAACAAGCACCGGTCTCTCGAGTGCCTCTTGTGTAAATTATTAGATGTTGATGGCTTACGTTTCTTTCCCGTCACAGAAAACCATCACAGGTTTATCAATGTTATTAAAGTATTATTTTGTTTTTGTTTGTTTGTTGATCACGAAGTACAAAGTAGATGAGGAAAACTAGGATTCCGTGTACTCCGTGCAATCTGTGGAGTGGATTTATGGCATTCTGTAGAAAAGGAGAAGTGGCGTTTATTGCATTTTGGGAAAAAAGGGAGAAAAGATGACAGAATAACATAGCGGATATTGGATTTTGCGTAAAATTAACAATTTACTTAGTTCAAAAACGGTGTTTATTGCGTTTTGGAACCAAACTCTTCAAATATTACCTAAACATATTGGTGTGATATATAAGAATTGTAAAATAATGCATTATATGACTGAGTTACAGGCAAAGAGCTGTGATTTTTCATAATTAATGTATTTCAATGGGTCACTATCAGAGTTTTCCATTGTATAATTGCCCACGGGTCGTGTCAGGTCAGCTAACTTTCATTTTTGTTTTTCCACTAGGTACAGTATGTAGTACCCGATACTTTTTTTGTACCACCTCGGTTGAGGTTCCAAGCGAGCTGAGCTGATACTAAAACCTGATGGCATTTTTGTAACTTAAATGAGGCTTGAAATTCCAACTGACTCCACGAGTGTTTGCACAGAAACTGTTATGTGAGACAAAAGTAGTGATAAACGTGATGTGCAAACATTTATTTGAGGTGGTCAATATTGATTTTGTGGATGACTGAAACATAAATTTATGTATTGGAAACCCTGCATTCCAACGATGCTCGCTCACACTTATTTTATGATGTCACAGCAATAGGAAGCACAAATATAATGACACCTATAATCTCTCCCACTCTGAAGTGGTCCTAAACTCATCTAACCAAGCCAAAGTAAAATGAGCTGACGCGACCAACCTGCAAGCAATGGAAAAGCCCCATATGAGCTTCCAGGAACAAACTGAAGTCTACATGAATCATGTGATGGGCAAGCATTTTAAACTTCCATTGTCGCAACTCACTCTTTCAACGACTTTGTTGGCTATTTTAAAAGGGGGAGGGTCCAACCAATACGCCCTGCCCTAATTGTCCCATCATCACATCAAACTAAAGGGCGATTTATAGTCGTGCGTAGGTCCTACGGCGTAGCAGCGACGGCGTAGGTTCCGCGTCGGTTTTCATTTATACTTGTGCGTCGCCGTCCGCGTCGACGTGCAAAGACACGCGAAACCGCTGGTTGGCAGTAATCACGCGTGTAACCACAGTAGCAGCAGAAGTCGTCACAGAAGAAGAAGCTAAGCAAGTTAACCCACAAACGAAGAAAAAATAGCAACTTGTTGTGTATAATTTGAGAAGACCAGCAATGATGTAAGTAAATAAACAGCGACTTATGTTGCAGTTTTAGTTAAATCACTCCTCGACTTGGCTCATCTTTGTTTTCACCGTCTCAACCGGAAATACCTATGACGCAGTTTTTTTTACCTGACGGGAGGGGTTCTGGTGGACCAATCACAGAGCTTGCGGTCCGCGTAGGTCCGACGCGCTGTTAGGAATTTTGTGAGGTGCGCGTCAGGCTACGCAGAGCTACGCACAGGCTACGGATAGCCTACGCCGTAGCTACGGCGTAGCACCTACGCACGACTATAAATCGCCCTTAAGGCTATGTCCACATGAAGCCGGTGCATTCACTATCCGATCATTTTTTTTCCTTGCTTTAAAAAAATAAACCGAAGCGACAATGGTAAGAAAATAGAACAAAACAGTTGAGTAACCAATCCGTGAGAATGCCACGGAAAAGAAAGTCCGTGGCAGGATCACGGAAATATGAGAAGATCCGTGAGAATGCCACGGAAAAATTAGCAAAAAATTCCGTGACTATGCCACGGGAATTCGTGAGATCAGGTTGGGTCAGGCATCGGCTGGGCATCTAGTCAGACCGTCTGCATTATATTACGAAGTCTTCTAAAGTAGTATGCTATCCTATGTGAGGAAAACCACCATCACAAACATACACACAACAGATATCCTCCCATTTGCGAATCCTCCCATTTGCATTCATGGTACGAAACAACAGACGACACCATGGTGGTCTGGCAGAGCTTGTTGCTTCTGAACCTGCTGTGTTTTGCCAAGGACAGGTTTAATATGCCATAGACTTAATTTTAAAGGACAATCATGTGTCATTGAATATTAAAAGTACTGTATTGTATAATAAACGCTGTTACTGCTGCTTTTCTTTTCCTAAGAACAGCTCTACCACTGTATCAGACAGTCAAGGCAGCATTTTAAATAGAAGCCAATCCATATGCAAGGAAAAGACGCTCTGCAGTGTGCCCTATTCACACATTCATTAAATCCTGGAGCTGTTTGATGCTATGAACTACTTTCTTGCTGATGTCTTGAACAATAACATTGTTTTGTGAGTGATAATAGCTTCAATTGAGCGTGCCAGCTTGTGGCTGTCTAATTTTCACCTTTAAAATATCATAAGAGAATAATTGCAGATGGTACAAATCACTGAATATTTAATTAAAGAGTCGGCAGACACTGGAAATCTGTTGTCTTTTGCTAACCTCCGCCTGGGCAGAACATTGTAAAATTGCTGCTTGTGTTATTATTATTATTATTCTCTCCCACTCAACGTGACACATTAATAGGAAATGGCAGCTGTGGTCTTAGTGAGTCAAGCAGCTCCCATTAAAGCAAATGGCAATGCTAATAAAAGGCTAGAATGACTTGAACCAGCTGACACTTAATTGGCTTAATGTTGTCTATTTGGCCATTACATTATCACCGCGTGGTCAAGTTTTAATTGGCTGTGCCATGTTTACATTTATAATACCTTGGTGACATGTTGTATATAATCAACTTATTATTAGACAGTGGATTAAATCTATGTGGATTTAAAGAATATTTGTACATCTGTGAATGTAAGCTAGTGTGTTAGAGCTGTGCAGTGAGTAAACCTTACTCCTTGAATAGCCCAGTCTCCTGAAAATGCGTATAAATAGCACGAAGTGTAAAACTCGTGCAATATATACGCCAAATTCCACTTTGGCATGCATATGATACGGAAGTCCTTCCCATTCACTTAAACGGTGCATCTTTTTTTTGTCGTTTTATTTATTGGTTTCTCAATTTTTTTAGCTTTTTTTTACCATTTTCGCTTGGGTTTAGGGTTAGAACAACTTTTTGTTATATAAAAATGACATCCTAACCCAAACCCCAACTCTAACCCCAACTCCAAGCGACCATGGCTTAAATATGGACAAAAACATGGAGAAACCTGTATATTAAATAACCTCATTAAGCAAATCTAAAATCTAACCCTAAACCCAAGCGAAAATGGTTTAAAAAACAGAAAAAAATTGAGAAACCAATAAATAAAAGGACAAAAAAAGATGCACCGTTTAAGTGAATGGGAAGGACTTATGTATCACATGCACGCCAAAGTGGAATTTGGCGTATGTATTGCACTTCGTGCTATTTACACGCATCCTCAGGAGACTGGGTTGCCTTGAACATG
The DNA here is from genome assembly GCF_030506205.2 of Paramisgurnus dabryanus. NCBI lineage: Eukaryota > Metazoa > Chordata > Actinopteri > Cypriniformes > Cobitidae > Paramisgurnus > Paramisgurnus dabryanus. The sequence goes on along the minus strand of NC_133345.1, from coordinate 41,498,430 downwards.
AGTGGTGCAACTAATCAAGAGTCAAACCCTAGTCTCTATAACATATATCTCATTTCTATACATATCTCTATTTAACATTCCCACAATCTGACCCACCATCCAAAGCACAAATGTGCAGCATGTGTAACCGCAAACTGCAGTTTAATATGCAACGCCGAAGGGTTTCCCTCTAAATCTCTAATGCATGGGCAATACTAATAGCGACACTTATGCAAGCACCGCTAAACTGACCAAATCCTGCATGCACGCATTAATAAATAACCTGCATGTCGGACATTTTATTCGCTGGCGTCTAGCCCATTCCTTCAGTTGATGAGTTCCACTTACTGTCTGTCAAATGATTTCTTACCTGATAAGCAGATGTTTTGTTAAATGAGTTTTTTCCCCGGCACTCTTTGAGTCATCCACACCTCATTTACTTGAGGACAAGAGTGGATGCAGAATTGATAGACCATCAACTGACAGAGGACCTCTGGGAATTAGACAGTGATTTCCCTCATATCTTGCCATTCGTTGTCTCGGTGATAGAGAGCTAATTGATTCCTGACAGGCGTTCCTACTGTAGCAACAGGATTTCCTCCGTCTTCAATCCTCTGTTTTTCACAGCCTCTTCAACATATGCTGCACTTCTGAGAATCATCTCGAATTGTAGAGCCGCATAATGGTTTTGCGGATTTGCTATGTGCAGGATTTGCTAGATGCAGCAGCGTCGCCTAAAGACCAGGAATTAAATTAGCATTTAGATCTGCTAGCAATTAGATTTCATTACTGATATAGCAGAACCTCTACAGACGCATACATCAGTGTTGTTATTTTACAGATGCATCAGTTGTTGGAGAACCGTAAACTGTTTGCCAGCTGGCCAACTGCCATAATTACACACACACATTGAACGTCAGTGACCCGTGAAATGCCTGTGAAATGCTTAAACGATGCACACGAATGGTAAAACAGCACGATGGGATAATACAGTAGTTGTTACTAAACTGCTTACTTTGGCAGAGGTCTCTGCTGCTCGCTCTACCAGATAATGGCTTTCTTTGCATAATCCATACACCCACTACATTCAGGTTTAGTTCAGTATGCATTGATCTTAATCTTTATTTCTGTTATTCAATGTTTGACGTTTGTTTCGTACTGCATTGGTTCAAAAAGAAAAAAGAACAAGAAAAGCAATAAATCTAATGAGTACATTATTCATTAAAGACAGATTGTTATCTGCCAGAGGTGTGTGGACTCAACTTTTTGATCCAGTTTTAATGGACCGTGTGGGCCCATTAAAAGAAAAAGATTATTGAACGGTAAAAGAAAAGAAAATCCAGAGCGATCTACCCTTAGCTGTTGTGTACACCGGTGCGTTTTTTCTGTGGCCTGCGTATGTTTTCAGTTTTTTTTATGAAAGTGCCGCACAATTTTTTGCATGCTTTGCGCACTTCGGGAAACAGAGAGGCTCCAATAGACGGTTTCATCAGATGCACGCGCATTGCCATGGTTACGAGCCTGAACTAAAATGAATCTCCGGTCTGCATTTATTTATCGTTTTGGGGTGCGTTTCCTAAAAGCAATGTTAGCCAACTACTGTCGTAAGTTTTGTCGTAACTGACAAAGTTCAACGATTTGGCGTTTCCCGAAACCATAGTTCATTCGCAAGCTGCATCGCAAATGTGTCTGGTTTGAACGACAGCTCTTCACCTGTTGTTAGAAGCATCGTTCCTTGTTATTATAATATGTATACTGACGTTGATCATGCTTTTGAACAAAATAAGCAAAAAATCAAACAAACATGTAGTGCATTCTATATCCATCATTCTAAATACACATTTTATTTTACATCTTTATATTTGAAGAGTTTCGTTGCAAAACGAGATAACTCAGTTTTTAACATTTCTGTCAAAACATGTTTATTATTATGTTATCGTGTTATTATTCTGTTTTATGGTGCTACTTAGCTGTATTTTTTTAATTATGAAGGTTTAAATCAAAATAAACCTACTGCAGTTGAATTGATATTAATCGGAATGCCCAACCAAAAAGCGAGATTTCTGAAAAAAAAAATCTGAGTTATGTCGTTTTGCAACGAAACTCTTCATTTGTAAACAAAATTAAAGTGCTGTTGAAAACTGTGCATGTGCGCAGATCTATGAGCTTGGGAATCCCTGGGAGGAGTGACGTAAGAGGGAGTTTCACATTGATTAAATATCTTGAATAAAAAAAATCTTGAAATCATACAACAAAAACTAAATCACGGTAACAAAATCAGTCTTCCGATGCAACATTATTTACAGCAATAATCTGACATTAAATCGATTTAAACAGATTAATTAGTACTCCACCTCCCACGTGACATCGTTAAGTTTTTTGTCGAACCACCATGATTCAAACGACGAATGTGCGACAAAGTTACCATGTAAACAGTCTTGACTAGCTAGTTAGTTTCTCCAACTATGCATACTGTGTACTGTGATGGTTCAGCTGCAAGTTATGTCATTAGGAAATGCACCCCTGGCTAGTGGCTAAACTGATTTCTGAAACAAATACCTTGTCAGAAATAAAATATTTTTGTTTGCTAAAGATGAGAGGAGATGACGAGCCTGGATCACAACGGAGAGATTTGGCAGCCAGGCAAAAATTCACAGACCTATAGCTTACACTGTATACATCAGGGGTGTCCAATACATCGATCGCAATGCCGGTAGATCGCACATAAGTTAACTGCTGCTCCACGCGCGAAATTGGCATTATGGTCTTAAAATACTTGCGTGTTTCACAAGTACTCTAAGTTGCTGCGCCTTTCTTCTCAAATGTGTTTTATAAATCTTATGCCAGGCCACTGCAGCTCAGTCGTCTTACTTCCGAAATTCACCAGGATGCGCATTCTTGCCTTCACCCAGGAGCTGATCCACGCGCACGGTGTGTGTGCACGAGCGAGCAAACGAGAGAGAAAGAGGGCGAGGCAGCTTAGCGCTAATTTAAATGCTTCTAATACTGTTGTCATTTTTTAGTTTGTTTCACTAAACCGCATCTCTGCTATTTTAAGGAAATAATCGACATGTACTCAATGATTTTTTTTAACTCCTCAAAAAGAATAGAGTAATGGTAACAGGCCTAAATTCAGGTATGGTCCTAACAAGCATTTAAAGTGTTATAAAAATAATTAACTGTGTTTCTAGCAGGTAGATCTTGTCGGCGCTATCATTTTAAAAGTAGATCGCCACACAAAAAATTCTGGACACCCCTGGTATACATTAATCTTAGCCAATAACGTTAACTCAGTGTAATTGTGATACGCGTTACATATGATATATGAACAAAGGTAATTTAGAGCTATTTGGCGACCGATCAGATATTTAAAAACTACAATACTACTTTCTTAATAGAAATGCAGTCAAAAGTGAAGTGCCTGAAAATGTTCAATTTGGGGTGAAACCCTGAGCTCGTCAATGTCACTTTTACTCAGTCGTCCAATCACAATGGAGGAGGGGCAGGACAAATATCACACCAAACAACCAGGGCATCATACAATTCCTGATAAACAAAACATAAATGTCAACGCAACTAATACCCTCGTAACGGCAGTAATTGACGAGAGACGGATCACGTGAACTCCACTGCTTCGCTCTCATTGGTAGTCTCTCCCATAAGTTACTCATCATTTGCATAAAGTTAAACTTTTCTCAAATTTGTGCATTGTTGGACACGACCACTTCCTGTCGCCAACTGTCGCTCATTTCACCAAATGTCGCCAAATGAATGAGATCATGTCCCTCTGCTACTGCTTTCTTGGACATTATTTACATCTCGATCACCTTCCTTGTGGACAGACAAACATATACAGGATTTTAAGAATATCAAAGGCATTGAAGGATCATCCACGAAGCTAGCATTTAATTCAGACGTGCATGTCCTCCGAAGGTAGCATCTTTCATTTTTCCAGTCCTGAAGGACCACTGTCCTTCAGAATTGTGTTTAAACTATAATCAAACACACCTGTTTGTAAATTTCAAGTAATCCT